>NW_004955402.1:58537925-58639709 GCF_000276665.1 Chinchilla lanigera | reverse complement strand
TCTCTCTCTCTCTCTCTCTCTCTCTCTCTCTCTCTCTCTCTCTCTCAACGGGGTGCACTGGTTGGTTCCAAAGCCCAGGGATATGGACCCCCTGACTTCAGTGGTCCCAGCGCTAGAGCACCGGCTGCCACTTTTGGGTGCATCAGTTTGGGTTGCTTTAAAATCCATGCCTCTTTTTTCCATCCACATATGCCAAGAATGCCTTTAATATAAATAGGAACAACTTGAACTCTAACTTCTATCTTGAATCCAGAAAAAAAAAAAAAAAAAAAGGAACCACTTTTGTGCAAGTTGGAAGGGGGCAGGAATGTTAGCCACCCCTTCCCTGCTCCGTCGTAAAGTCTGCTGCTACCACCAAATTACAGAAAGACCCCTTATTCTTTCACACAGTTCCAGTAGAGGTAGCATCTTACCAATTTTTAGGAAGAAAGGTTTAATAATTTATTGCAAGTTAGTTCATTTAAATTCTAGATCAAATCTCCCTCTGAGCAGTGTTAATTGCATTACAATTTTGTGCAAGTATTTCTCATCATTATCATAATAAAATCTGCTCTGGAGTGAATGGATAAAGCCCAGATTCTCTTTTGGAAGGGTATTTGGGGGTTTTAATTGTACTCTATCTGACTTTTTTTTAGTGAACATTTGAACATTTCATTTGTCTTAACAGAAAATACAAATTCTTTATTCACAAGGATGGAAGTGCTTGTAAGCTAGACCTCGATTTAGAATAAGAAGGGTAACCACTGAGGGGAGACAGGAGAAGGGCTGTAGTGGACCCTACTAGAATGTGTAGTTGATGTTCCTTCACCCTTTCCACCGCCCTGCTTGCTTGCACGCAGGACAACTTCTGATCTGCCCCTCTTTGCAAGTTGGGAGCACCCCTCGGTCAAATCAGTTGGTTCGGTATTTTTAACTTTTTCGTAAGAGGGTGACAGATGATTTCGTTCCCAAATATTTGTAACGATTTTCTGCTCAAGTGTACGATAATGGAGCAGAGAGTTTGCAGGAATGGCGAAAAGACGATGGGGGTAGTGAAGGCTTTTTATGATAAACGGTTTGTTGCTCACGGAAGGGTAAAAATATTTCTGTTCACTCTACAGGCAGAGATTTCTTTATTCTTTCTTTTTTTTCCCCCTTTTTAAATTTTTTTTTAAAAGCCTGGTTTGAACGATTTTGTTTGGTATCCCAGTATTGAAAGCTTTTGCTGTGCACTTGAGTCTTCGAATTAGTTTTTGTTCAAAAGAAAGCATTTCTGTCTCCTCTGCAGGGTCTCCCTGTTTCACAATAAACAGGACTAAGGGGGTCAGCACTTTTTAGTCCATATAAACTGAAAGAGTTTGCATTTGATGACCGCCATCCAGGTCCCATTCTTATTTCTGGAGTCCCTGGATTTTAGTCTTTTTCAGTGGATCCTCTCGTGGAATTGCTAGACTCCTACATTCTTTATAACACACATTTTCAACTACCGTGGGGGGCGGCTGCGGGGACGCTCTCTCGGCGCATCCTTCTCAGCCTCTTCCTTTCTTGCCCTTCACCTTTCCCTTCTGTTCTGGCCCCGCGCGGGCCCTTGCCTGAGCCAGCTCTGCCCTTGAACTTGTTTCTGGTGGAGCCGCACCTCTGGCTGGAGACCCTGGCGCCGCCAGTCCCCAAGCCCAGGTAAGCATGGGCCCAGTTCCCGCAGCGGCAGCCTGGAAACCGGGTCTAGCGGAGGCGGAGGCCGAGCCCGGACTGGAGACCCGAGAGGGTGCGGTGCTCTGGACTAGCTCCCGCACGCGCGGCCCAGGCTTCGCTCCTCGACGGCGCGGTGTGCAAGACGCGGGCTGGGGCAGAAGCTGGCGCGCGGAGGCCAAGGTCACGTCTGGTGCCGGCTTCGGGGGCGCTGACGGCTGCGAGGCCCCGGTGGCCCTGCTTGGGAACCTGGAAGAGCAAGTCCACCCGCGGGAGCCCGGCGGTCCGGGATTGAGTGTGGTTCTGTCCCCCGGCGCGGAGGCCGAGCCGGACCGCGGGCCGGCCGGAGGGGTCACGGGGTCTGCGCGGGCAGGGGAGGGGTGGCCCGGGGGCGGCGCGCAGGGCGAGGCCGAGCTGCGGGCCTGCGGGTGGGTTTCGGGCTCCGGCGCCTGCCTGTGCGGCGCGTGCCGGTAACCCCGGGATCCGACGGGGTGGTGCTTCACACCGCGGTAAACTTGCGCTGCCTGCCGCAGCCGCCCCTGTGCTTGCAGCAGAGTCCACGCCACCTCCCCAAACTTGGCCTCTGCCGCCCCTGCCCCGCGCCGCCTCCCTGCGGCCTGCCGGCCGGTGCGCCACTCTCCCCTCCTCTGCGCTCCCGGGGGCGGCGAGCCGCGCCGGGCGGAGGGGGCCTGCGGCTGTTCCTGCGGAGCCCCCGCCCCTGGCCGGGAGGCGCGGGAGGGCGGGCCCCAAGGGCCGCCGCTCTGCCAGGCTCGAGCGGGTCCCTCGCAGCCCGGGGTGGGAGCTGCGGCGGAGGGGCCGCGCCGTCTGCGTGGGGGAGCTGGAAAGGGTTAACTGGGCGAAGCAGCCTGGAGAAAGGCCCGGTTGGGCCGGGCCCCCTCTCCACTGAGCGGAGCCCCCATCCCTTCCACCCGCAAGCGCAGGTCCCAGAGCTCGCGCACAGCCCGAGGCAGGACAGACGCACAGATGCGGGGCTTTGCTCTGTGAGTCCAGAGCAAGCTCGGGAGAAGCTGGCCCCTCTCCGGAAGGCCGGGCCCTGAGAATTATGCAAACTTAAAGGAAAGTGGCAGGCCCTCCACTCTTCTCTAAAAAAAAATTGCAGGCATCTTGGTATTAAATGCCAGATGAAAAATCCGCAAAAATCATTTTCGCACTTCTCATTACTCGGAATTATTTAGAGTATGGAATTTTGTAACATGTTACGGACCCTGTGGTGAACAGACTGCGGAGAGGAGCCTGAATTAGAGAAACTGTTCCCGGCTTCCTCATTTCCACATTATGTAGAGAACTTTCTGCTCAGTAGATAAAAGGTAATCAAAGGGAGCGTTTTAAGTACAAAGTGCAAGTAGTAAGTATATTCCAGTGGAACTATATCCTCACGCAGTTTAGTTTATTAAGTTAAATTAAAAATAAATTCTTTCAACATGACCTACTTAACCGCTTTTTTTTGCCAACAGCCACTACGGTCTTTTTATTTCACTGTAGGTAGAAATGACGTTTTTAGGGTCCTCGGTTGTCTGTCAAAGCCACCTTGATATTTTTAGTAAATATTTTGCTGTGTGTATCAGTTATTTTTTGTTACGAAGTATAGACTGAGATTTTTTTTTAAAGCTGGTAAAAGTACCAGGCTCACAATTAAATTGACTCTGGATAGCAAAATAAAACTAATCATCTGGTATTAATCAAGTTATGTCTCTGCTTCTTGTTGAGGAAAAATACAGCGACAATTTGCCTTCCTTTTCATCTGAAAAGGACTGTAAAATGTTCCATAAAAATTATTTTCCCCATTTCTACTCAATTAATCAAAATGCATATTTTTTACCCTGGACAGTTAACACTAGAGAGAAAATTTTCTGCAACGGCTTGAAACAACCAGGACAATAACATGTAGCAACTGATGACCTTGGATGTTCCATCAGTCTTTGATATCACTGTCATTATTTTTATTGTCTGAAGTGTTAAGTTGTTGCCAGAATCAATACAAGTATACTTCTTTGATTATCTTTTATCCCAGTGTTGTTTTAAACATTTTTGTTCAGAGGCCATTAATTTCCAACTCATAGCTCCACTGAAGTTTGTAATGAGGATTTCCTGACTTTTTTCTTCCTTTCTCTTTTTCCTTTTTTCTTATTTCTTCTTTTAAAAGCAAGAGGATAGAAATAAATGGCATGTGAAATAAGTCACTGGGTGATTCAAGTCATACGAAATTATTCCTAAATTGAGGAAAGAATAAAGTACGATACAGTTCAGTACAGATCACTGTTGAGCTAATACGTGTTTGATTTCTTTTTTTCAGTGGAACAGTAGGACTAATTTTCGCAAATTCTATCAGATCCTATAGCCTGGCAACCCGCCCCCAGCCATCAGAATTATAAAGACATTTTTTTTTTCAAAGCAGAATATGCAAGCCTTAGCAAGTAAAACATCTTAATCCATTTGTGTATTTTTTTCCTTCTAGATTTGTTGGTATTAATGCATCTGACATCAACTATTCAGCTGGCCGCTATGACCCATCGGTGAAGCCCCCCTTTGACATAGGTTTTGAGGGAATCGGTGAGGTGGTAGCCTTAGGCCTCTCTGCCAGTGCCAGATACACTGTGGGCCAGGCTGTGGCTTACATGGCCCCTGGTTCCTTCGCTGAGTACACAGTTGTGCCTGCCAACCATGCGACTCCAGTGCCCTCAGTGAAACCAGAGTATCTTACCCTGCTGGTAAGTGGCACCACTGCATACATCAGCCTGAAAGAGCTTGGAGAGCTGTCAGAAGGGAAGAAAGTTCTGGTGACAGCAGCAGCTGGGGGGACGGGCCAGTTTGCTGTGCAGCTCTCAAAGAAGGCAAAGTGCCATGTAATTGGAACCTGTTCTTCTGATGAAAAGACTGCTTTCCTGAAATCTATCGGATGTGACCGTCCCATCAACTACAAAACGGAGCCTGTTGGAACTGTCCTGAAATCCGAGTACCCAGAAGGTGTCGATGTGGTCTATGAATCTGTCGGGGGAGCCATGTTTGACTTGGCTGTAGACGCTTTGGCTACCAAAGGGCGCTTGATAGTAATTGGGTTTATCTCTGGCTACCAGAGTCCTACTGGCCTTTCGCCTGTGAAAGCAGGAACTTTGCCAGTCAAACTGCTGAAGAAATCTGCCAGCATCCGTGGCTTTTTCCTGAACCATTACCTCTCCCAGTATCAGGCAGCCATGGAGCACTTGCTCAAGCTGTGTGCCAGTGGGGACCTGGCGTGCGAAGTGGACCTGGGTGACCTGTCTCCAGAGGGCAGGTTTACTGGCCTGAACTCCATATTCCGGGCTGTCGATTATATGTACATGGGAAAAAACACTGGAAAAATTGTAGTTGAATTACCTCACTCTGTCAACAGTAAGCTGTAAAAACAGAACAGTGACATAAATCAAAGGAGAAAGAAAGCGAGTACTTTATGCCTCAGAATTACTCAAATCAATTTATTTTAGTTGGTAGTGGATATAATATTTTTTAAAACAACAGTAAGGTGTTATGAATGTAGATGTCTCCCTCCCCTGTTGGACAAAAAAAAGTGCCAATAAAAGTTCCTTCCATGGCTAAGAGGTAAAACATTTACATTTGATTCTTTCGTCATGGACGGTCTCATTCCAGATTTTATTGTTCCAAGGAAGTAAATTAATTCCTGATGCCGCGCCCGATCAAATCAGTATGTCTTCAGCTTGATGAGATTTTAAAATCAGTCTTGAAAACAATTCAGAGTCTTCTTAGCTGAGGGAGACTTTGCTCTTGTGTTAAAGGTAGTCAGCAAGTGAGAGGCATAGTGAAAGTCAGCCATGTATTTTCACAGTCTGTCCTCAGGAAATAGCCCCCTACCCTTTTTCCTATAAATCACGAACAACTATCTAAACAGACATTTGGAGGAGAAGTCTCCTCAAAATTTGATTTGCCTGTTTTTAGAAAATGACTCAGCAAACACAGATGTATCTTGAAGAATCTGTTCGATGGCTTATCCACAATCATCCTAGTAAGGTGTGTGGAATAGAAAATTTCCCTGGTCTTTGGAGAAGCCATTTAATGTTGAAAACTTACACAGACAGGAAGTAGGTTTTAGAATGGGAAACCACGGAGTTTAAATGGACTTTTAATATATGCACAGGAAAGGAAAAAGCACGTGCTGCTTTCACAGTGAGCCTTTGCTATACACCATGGACCGCAGAAGGGAACACACCCTGAAGGCACAGGTAAGGAAGGGGTTAATAAGGCTGTACTTCATGTGCTTGAGGGAGTGAGTGTGTGTCACTTAGCACCTTCCACAGTAGGGACCTAAGTGAGCTAAGTAATGTATTTGCTTCTGTTGGAAGCTTGTAGTCAAAGAATGTGAGTTTGTGTTCTGTTCATGGAAATACAGAAGAGCAGTCAGTGATCCTGTATTCCCATTTTACTTCTCCAGTGTCCTGGTAGAGTGAGATGCCCTTTGTCACCATTGCCAGATGTCACAAACACGCACACACACCTACTGACCACATGAAAAGTAGCTTTCTCTTCTGAATCACGCCACAGCTGATCCACTTGCTTTTTAACCTTCAGTGCCACAAAGACTGCCACCACTTTCATCATTAAGTCAAAATCCCACAGCACTTTCTAATTAAAGGTGAAGCCCACCGGATTATTTTTCAGAATCTTGAGTTAGAAAGATCCAACATGGTCAGTAAAGAGGAATGTAATTAAAGGTGCTCTGGGAAAGTTGGGACCAGATTTAATTCTTTTCTTGAATCTGAGGAGCAAGGAAATCCTACTGCTGAAGAGCTGTTAGTATCTATTTTACAAGATTTACTCATTTTCAGGTACCTAATGTAGCTGCTAGCATGCATGCACAACAATACAATTTATATGGTAAATGGAACCAAATAATGGCTTCACTGAATGTTATGGCTGCACTGAAGGGAAATGTCACGGTAAATAGCTGCCAAATTATGGATCATGCCGAAGTGTCACAACTGCACTAAAGACAAATAGCACTAGAGGCTATTGCCACTGTGACGCTTTTGAGTTATGAAGAAGGGTAGCAGCCTGATTCGAGGCTCTTTGTGTCCTCATCCTCGCAAAGGGCTACTTGTGCAGGGGACAAGAAAGGCTCGTCCAGTGTGGTGCTTAGTTATTAATCTGTCCCTTTCAGACTTAACAGCTGTAGCAAAACAGAAAGAGACTGCTTCCTTGCCCTTCGATACACAAACAGAGTGGTGGGGGACAGGTTTTATGAATGTAACTATGCTCAGAAAATGACTGGTAATGGAAAAATGTTGTTATAAAATAATCTAATCAAAGGATATTATTAAATTTAACATAGTGTATGTTAGTTGCTTCTTATGCAGATAGATGTGTGAAACCTAAGCAACTGAGGGTTAGTTGCTTCTTATGCAGATAGATGTGTGAAATCTAAGCAATAATGCACTTTCTCCCTCAGTAAAGACTTGAGGACTGAGGACATTACCAACTAAATTGCTTCTTCTAAACTGAAGTAAGTCCCGGTTTCTTTCATTTTAATGGGAGGGTAATAAAGATGAAAGACCAACATTTTATCTGATGGATCCCTTAAGCTACAGAATAGAAATTTATTATGTTTTGAGGGAATATACTAAATTCAGCTATGTAAAAATAAAATTCAAACACCCAGGTTTAAAATAAAACTTAATCAGAAAACCTCATGTTCTCTCTGTCCCCAAACTGAGAAACTACAGTGCATGCTGGTTTCATTTATTCTTAGAAAACAAGCATGAAAGATTCCGCCCATTCAGATAATGCCAAAAATATGTTTAAAGGTTTTTTTATTCTTTTGAAAAATGATTTGTAAATTGAAGGTCATAGTTCAGCGTCAGTTTCATCCTCTGGGATTATTGTTCAAGACCAGCCTCTAATGGGAGGTGAACTCGTGTGAGGGTTCCTACACCTTTCTTCTCCACTATTACGTATCACAAAAAGTACATCCATAATTCAGGGCTGTTGTCAGTCTTTGTTTTAGAGAAGGGGCAAGGGTAGAACAATCAGTGGATAAATAATTTCTCGGTTTTCAGCATGGCCTTCTCTGCATGTTGGGTTTAAGGTCACTGACCGGGCAGGATGGAAAGAGCTTGCCTCTTAAGAAAGTATGGCATCCCAAGAATCGAGTACAATTTGATCATGTCTTCTAAAAAGCCAAATGCCATTTTTCCATTCTGTTTTGCATACAGAAAAGACCAAGAATATCGTTTCAGGTCCCTTTGACAATAACTACTATTGACTGATTTCAGCATTAAAAAAAAAAAAATCAGGGATTAGTTTGCAAAGAAATGACAAGTTTGTACAGTATGTTCTATAAATTGTTATTGTATGATTCCACCTGAGTGAAGTTCCTCAGGAGTAGAATAAATGGTCATTAATATCGTGTTCCGTATTTATTCAATGAACACGCAGTGACAAGTAGCTGCTGCTTACTAAAATGAAAATCCCGCATTATGGACTTAAGGAACATTGCAGTTAATGAGGATGTAGTGTCTTCAGTACAGCACAGACCTTCTTTCTGTGTTTCCCACTGCAAGATGCTGGGAACTTGACAAATAATATCATTTAAGACACATGCCTGCCTTAGGGACTTGGGTTTTGGCTTCCTGTTTCTGGCTTTTATTTAGGTAACATTTATAATGGCTCACCGACTTGTACCTGTAACGTTTTAACCCTTCTTGTAGCTCTCAGTCAGCATAAATTTACCACAATCAGGCTAGCCTTTAAAACGGGGCAGAGTGCTGAGCACCAAAATATTTTTCGTGATTACCTTGCCACATGTACATGAGGGATAAATACCACGTTGTAGGTTATATTAAATTAGATAAGCCATGTGTAACTTTCAGATAAATACAATGAAAAGACCAAATATGATAATTTCCTAAGGTTTGTAAGTTTTGTGAATGCAATTCAGGTGCAGAGTGGCCTGATTTGATGAATTCATGATTTATCTATATTTTCCACTCTCTTACATATTTTGATATTTATAATATTTAGAAAAAATTATGCAATCTTTATTAATGAATTTTGCAATTTTTTAGTTTTTGTTATTTTGATTGTTCATTTGCTAATTTTGAAAAGCTACATTTTCTATTACTGTTTTCCCATTTGTGGCCCATAAGTAAATATTTAGTGTCATAGATCCCTTGAAAGTCAAAATGCAAAGCCTGAGTATCAATGCTATAATGGTATGGTCATGTTAAATGCTGAATTCTATTTTTACCAGCCTTTTAGTATCGTGATATTTCAATTCATAAAAGGAGAAATGCCCGATATGCGAGCCTTATTGCTGTTACCATGAGCAGTCTACAGAAGATGAGCTAAAAAATTACATGAAATACAAAAAAAGTGTTTTACTACTACAAATCAGTTCAAGTAAATCTTGGTACAGAGAGTTGATACTCAAAGAAGTCAAATAAGGAGCATAAACATGCCCTGGTGTACATACCACCTAGCATGTACCCTTGACACTTGCGCTTGTAGCCCTTCCTCTCAGGGCCACTCTAAGCATCCCAAGGGGGCATGGATGCATTCAGGAAGTGTGCAGTGGATTCCTCAAGTAAGAAGGTAAGTACTGCACGGAGGACAGTTAGGAGGAAACCAATATGTGCTTCATATGTGCTGAGAAGCCATGAGCCAAAAGCACAGAGATTTAAACAGCCCCCCAAAGTAAGAGTTTCCCTTGAAGGGTACTATCTTGACAGTGTCTTTCTGCCAACATGAAATTAAAATAATAATTAAAACACACCCTGCTGATGGGTGGTAGCATCCCACATGAAAGATGGATTTGTGCTTAGAGCTCAGAAAAATGTTCCATGAAATTGCCAGCTACTGTTTTTCCTTACCCTCTGCATGTGAAGAGCTGAATAGGGTCTTAGAATGACTCTTGTGAACACCTCCTTTGGACAATGGAAAATGGGGAAAGATGTAAAGAATACAGGGCACCCCACCTGGAAGCACTTAGCCTTGTACCCTCTGTGCCCAAACCTGAAAGATCTTTGCCAGCTCAAGGGGTGATTGTTGCTAGCACAGATACTGAACTGGAAGGAGCTTGTGTCCCTCCCTGGCCTTCATAAATGGGTTGCCCTTTAAGCAGCAAAATTTGGGGTGAATGGTTAATCTAGTTCTACCTATTTTATAAGTGAAGAGTCTAAGACTCAGAACAGGAACCCTGTTTATGGTTACAAATTCTGCTAGATTCAGAAGCTGGTACACAGAACCCTCCCAGTGCGTCAGGCCACCTCTGCATCATCGTCTCTGCCATCTGCCAAGGTCCCCCAGCGTCTGGCTGAGTGTGTTGCAGAACAACAGCTGTTCTTTGTTATGAATCTTCTGTGGATAAGATGATGGCAAAGCCAGGGAAAGTATGGTTCTGACCCGACAGTGTCATCACCTTTAATCGAGCACAAAGTAGGGTGACAAATCATTTGATTCTGTGTCATCTAAATATCACACAACCTTTTGAAGCAAAGCAAAACAAAAACCAATGGAATTCATGGCTGAATAACCACTACTCATTTTGCTGATCAAAAGCTGTTAATGGTTGGCTATCATAATCTTTCCTTTGCAGCGAAATATCTTGAATGTGAACTTGCTCTTTGTACCTGCAGTCCAGTTCTAACTCAGGCACAGTACTGCATGGGAGGGGCTGAGTCACTGGTAGCAGGGAGTGCCAGGTTAAGGGACACAGAGTGTGGAGAAGACTTCATGAGATGTGCATTTCATTTTCCGATGTGGCAAGAACCTCATACTCTGCACAAACAACAGATCATAATTAAGGCTCAGAAATAAGCCCTTCAGAACCACATGACATTGAACACGTGTGTCTTTCCCTGTCATTTCCATCTTCTTTCTCTCAAACTCATGCATAACAAGCATACACTTTCAACTTTACATGAACAAATCCTTTCCCAGTAGAAGCAGCTTCTTTTAGTATTGAAAAACCACTTCACAGGAATGGCAACAGTGTCAAAGGCAATCACACTTTGTAGGAAACCTCATTGCTCACCAGGGGACCAGTAGCTAGAGTGTTCTGTCTACATGTTGTTGGAATTTGCATTTGGAAATTGAATTGTCTCCTTGAGGGTTTTTATTCAATGTAACTTTTGGAGACTTACATCCTGGTACATCAGTATATATGAATGAATTGAAAAAGCCCCAGCATCACCCCAGCTATTCAAAAAATGCTCGTTCTTTAACAGCAGTAAAATTAAAGAATTGTTAGTGAAGAATATTTATCACTGCTTCTTTTGCATGTACTTTTTAATAACATCTTGGGACTTATTCACAAATTTGGCATATTTGAATAAAATATTACCTTCATTTCTTTACTATAACATAGATGGAGATGAATGATTCCATTTCAGAGATGGGAAAACTAAAGCACAGAAAAATGAGTCACACAAGATGATGCCACATACAGTTCTCAGACTGAGGCTGCTTTTCACTAGGGAGAGGTGCTCACACACTTCCTCATACCTTGAAAATACCAATCCTAGCTCAGTAGCCAGGGTGTGGTCTGGGAACTGCCATCCCCCAAGTAGCCCCATGCTGCTGGGCCAGGGACATATTTTGAGCTCAATCATGCTGTCTTTGGGGGAGAGAGTCTCGCAAAATGCACTTCCCCAGGCATCTCAGAGCAACCCAAACACTGCCTGGGTGTGAATTATGAAAACACAGTCCTTATATAACTATGAAAATGGTTGCTTTTTACCACCACGCTTCAACTTCCACCAAAAGGCAACCCTTTCAAAACTCGCCTGGGACACTGACAATGTCTGATGTGCTGGTGGCAGCTATTTTCATAAGGTCTGAACAGGACGGAAAGGAGGAGGTCAGAAAAGGTCACAGGAGGGGCCTGGACAAGCAAGCCCTCTACCTCTGCAGGTGGAGGCCAAGTCCTCAGCCCTCACCTGCTAAGTGTTCTCTTTCTGCTTTTGTAGCCAAATTCTCCTTCATGCCAATGTTCTCAGCGCTCTGGCCTGGGATCACCAATTAAACCTCAGTCCTTATATAAGAGCATTAAGTGAAAATGCCAGCAGGTCTCTGTTGGTCTCCTTTCATTCACCTATTACATTATGAGCATAATATTTTACAATTATCCTGATGAAAGGGAGAGCATCCAATCTGTATCACCTTTGGATCAGATCACTTGTAATATGCAGTGTGGCAGCACATGTCACCTTTCCTTAAACACTGACCCTCAGAAATTACAGTAATTTAAGAGGCTGCGGCCTTTATAAGGGAAAAGTTAAAATCTGTACAAGTGCTTGTTAATACACCACCATGGTAATCAAAGTAGGAGCTCTCTGTCTAGGAGTAAATACAAGAAAACATCTTTGTTGCAAAAAGAAAGCTAATTCGGTTGCAAATAAAAGTCTAATTTACAGATAGCCATGGACCTGGAGGCAAGGACAAAAATTGCGTGTGGGGTTGGATAAACCCCAGGCATCTCTGAGCACCCCTCCTTATCTTCAAGGGGCCACATCTGTGATCACTATAGCACTCAGTCTCCTGGAGCACATAGCTGTGCCTGACATCCCTTTTCTGCACTTTCCTGAGAAGAGGCTCAGAGCTGAGAGGGGCAGAAGTCTGTGGAGCCAAAGGAAAGTTTAAACAGCGACCACAGGAGTATTCTGCTCTGGGTCCACTACAGGGTCCAGCACAGTTTGGAGACAGGGATAAGAGAAACTGGAAGTGACCACTGATGTCCTCAGAAAAATGTAAGGGTGCAGAGGAATGGAGGAGCTGGGCTGGGGATGAGCGAAAGGTCGGGCTGCGCTGGAGAGAAGAAAGACATCGCCTTTTTCTGAATGACGACTTTTCAAGGCTTTTGGCAGACTCGCCCTCCCCATATGGGATCTGAAAGCTTTAGGGTCTCTGGGCTGTCAGGCTTGAACCAGTGAGCCTTACAAATATATGTCTGTCGCTTTAACAAAGAAGAGGGGGCAGTAGGAAAGGCCATGTTGTTGCTTAACTGCCTGCAGTGAGTTTATCTCTCCAGCCTCCTTGGTTCTGTGCAGGCAAAGACATCACTCCCACTTCTGGGCTGCAGGAGTACTCTGTCCCTACCCCATTTCTACACCTTTCACAGTGCCCTATCATCTGTGTTCACTGTGTCTCCTTGGAAACCACACTCCTGGACTGTAGAAGTCTCTGTCGCCTGTCTCTCCAGCCCTTCATTGGCCGTAGGATCTGCCTGCAAATACGAAGTCAGTGTCTGTTTTTCATTGGTTTTAAAATGGTCCCAACAACCCCCTACCCACAGTCTCAGTGTCATCTACTGCACAACTGCAGTATGGGCACCAGCCCATCTTGGTTCCTTTGAGTTGCAAATGAAACCTTACATAACTGGCCGGCAGTTCCCTTTAAACTGTGCCACAGCCTCAGGCAAACCATGCGACCTTTCTCCACTTGACACTGCTGCTCTGCAGTCAGGTGAACTGATGGGAGCACCTGAGACTGAAAAAGATGGATCATGCAGGTCTTTTGTCCAACCTGTTGGTGCAACAAATAAATATTTTCTCCTTAATAGCTGTTTTAATGTTCTGTTGGCATCATTCCAAGGTGCTGATCTAGCATTACCCTAAAGGAATCCTCCAAATATGGGACTTCTTCAAAAGTCTCAGTGACGCTTAACACTTGAGCATTGGAGTTTAGAGTCATCTTTGCTTGACAGAGAACTGAAGAAGATCCCAAGAACTGCCCAACACACAGCACACTCAGTATGTCAGCTGAATGAGTGAATGAATGAATGAATGAATACTAAAATCTGGGAGAAATAAGGGGTATCCTTGGGATAGCTGCAAAGACTTGCATCCTTCCCATAGAAGATTCCTTAAAATTCTGTTCATCATGTCCTACTTACATGTGAGAGGACCTTGACAATATATGAAGAGTACTCTGGAGAAATGGTGCTGGGTGAAAAATTTGTGTGTGTGTGTTATGCTTTGGGTTTAGATATCACCTAAAGCATGCAGTTTTAGATGGACCCTTTTTGGAAGTGGCTGAATCTAGAGTGTGTGATTCATTGGTATTACAATGCTAAAATTAAGGGTACTAGGATTAAGGATGGGTGATTGCTAGATCAGTCCACTGATTAAATTGGCACCACCCTAACCCTAGTAGAGTGCATAAAATATAAGGGTATCTTGGTTACTTTTGTCTCATTGCTGTGACAAAACACATGATGCCCAGAATTAAGGAAGGAAAGGTTTATTTAGCTCACAGTTTGTGGAGGTTTCAGTCTATAATCAGCTGGCTGCAAGGCAGAGTGGCATATGCCAGAGGGCAACAGTTCATGGCAGCAGAAAACAGCAAGAGCAAAAAGGGAGGAGCAGCAGCAGAGACAAAGCCTCTTTCCCTCCCTGTGTTGTATGCAGGCCATTTGCCCTAGGGTAGGTGCAGCACTCACATCCATAATCCCAGCATTGGACCATGAATCAATCAAAAATTCTAGACACCCCCACATGACTGCATGAGGCTTTGCGGGGACATCCAGACACAAACCATAACAAAGGGAGAGAAAGCAGCTCTCGCTCGCTCACTTTTTCACTCTCTCCCTATACCCCTCCCCCACCCTCTTCCTCTCCTTGCTTTTGCTGTCTTCTACCATGAACTGCTACACCTCTGCCATGTGCCACCCTGCCTTGGAGCCAGCCTGTTATGGACTGAAACCTCCACAAACTGAACTAAATAAATCTTTCTTTAATTTTGGGTGTTAGGTATTTTGTCCCAGCAATGACAGAAAAATAACTGAGATTGTGTGTGTGTGTGTGTGTGTGTGTGTGTGTGTGTGTGTAAGTCAGATGGACCTGAGTTCAAATTGTACCTCTTCCACTGACAATTTTGGATAAGATTCTTTATTTTAATTTTTTTATGGTACTGGGAACTGAACTCAGAACCTTGTGCTTGCCAGGCGGGTGCTGTGCCACTGAGCTATATCCCAGGCCCAAGATTCTTAATTTACACAAACTCTCAGATTTTTGTCTTCTTCATTTGTCATCTGTGAAGGAGGAATAGTAACACTAACCAGAGGAAGCCATCTGATAAAGTGTGGAGCACACCTGTCATGATGTCTCACTTTCCGATACCACCAGCTTCTTTCCTTGTGGAATGAGAGCCACTAAGGAGGGTCCTGGACAGTGCCACCAGGGAGGTTCCCATGAGTATGAGCTTGCACGCCACCATGATGCCAGGACACAGGCCCCAGCCCTTATAGTCTTGAGCTACTTGAGATTAAGAAAACCAAAGAAGTAACACTACATGTGAAGCAAGTTCTCAAAATTCACTATCCTGCACACAGGTGGAGGAGGATAAATATCCTGATGTGTCTATTATAAAGTTTAGAGGTTGATTTCAAGTTTAAAGATGAAGTTACAGTTCATCACAGTCCACATTAAAGGCTAAGTCAGGACTAATCCCTCTGTGGTGAAATAATTTAGTGCCTTGTTTTTCATTCTTTCTGGAATAAAAGAGAACTTGTTCCTCATACTTTTTCTTTGAAGAGCTGGAAAAATTTTCCATTCTACAGAATTCACAGTTCCTTGCTTTGTTGTCATTGCCTCTACAGTGTCTGCTTTTGTATTTCCTCCCCCATGGAGTACACAGAGGCTACTTCTTTATAATGGTGACCACAGAATCACAGACTCTTAGATATAAGAGCAACCCTAGGGGTAAGATACTGTACTTCTTTCTTATTCTAGAGGAGAGACCAAGGATCAAGAGGCATGGTAGTTTGTCCAAGGGCACAAAGCCCTGCTGCTAGCACCCAGGCTTTAGACTAGCCCTCTCCCCTCTGCATATTTTAACATCACATAAAGCACTTCCCTAAAAACCTTTTTAGATGATCTAAAGCA
This sequence comes from Chinchilla lanigera, assembly GCF_000276665.1. NCBI lineage: Eukaryota > Metazoa > Chordata > Mammalia > Rodentia > Chinchillidae > Chinchilla > Chinchilla lanigera. The sequence goes on along the minus strand of NW_004955402.1, from coordinate 58,624,152 downwards.
TTCCTTTTCTAGGGCTTTTTATTCTCAGATTATTCACCCATTGTGTAAATGACAGAAGGTCTGTGATCATATTTGGTGGAATAGTCTCTCATTTAAACACTCATGAGTAGGAAAAAGAAGCATACTACTGTCACATAAAAGAAAGCCAGTTATGGCTCATTGAAATACTTCACTCCCTTTTTTGCTGTTAGGGACACATGATCCCAAAGGACCTGTGATAAGCTGCTATGTGGCATTAAATGCACTCAGCCAAGGATGCACTCTGCAACCTGGCTTCTTTCCTTGGGACTGGGGAGTGGAAAGATACCACAACCTAACCAGGAACCAAAACCAGATCCAGGTGAACACCAGTGTCATCGGCCATGACAAAACAGCACACTGGTGACAGTCATACTCCTTTTTATAAATCATCTTTCTCCTTGCCATGAAAGATCATCACACAAAGGAATCCATGAAAAACACTGGTGAGTGTATAAAGCCCTGTGCGCAAGGGATGCCAGCTGATGCCAAGGAGTAGGAAATAATTTCCTTTCTTTGGCTTCCCTTATCATTCAGCTTATCCAAAGTCAAGTCCTGACAAGGAATGAAAAGAACTTCAACAAGGGACAACACCTGGGAGGTGGAAACATGGTCTATGCAGGGACATTGAGGCTGTGCTTGGACACAGACATGTCCCGCGTCCTGGCTGGAACTGCTGCTGGGATCTCTGTGAGGGGGATCCATAGAGCGGGAACGAGCTGGCCTACACATTTCCCCAGAAGGAGACACGTGAAAGTTGGGACAGCCCATAGCTAAGCAAGGCCAGGAGCAGGGCCACCTTGAAGCCCAGCTGCATGTTTTCATTTCCTCCAGAAAGAAGCAGACATGGAGTCATGGTGTAGCCTTCATGCTAGGCAGGACCCATCACTCCTCCAGGATTTGGGGCTGTGTGCAGTTTAAAGGACCAATGACCTCAGGCCCCAGAACACCATTTACTCATCTTGCCCACATCCTTCAAAGACCATGTCAGGCAAAGTGGCCTCCCTCCGGCCATGCACAGAGCAAGGGTATTGTTTCATTGGACATAAAGCCTCCCAGATATCTGTCCCTTTCTGGAAACACCTGTCCTGCACAACCCATCTCACCTGAGTCTGCAAGAGTGGGAACATCATTTCAAGCTCCTCAGAGGCAGTGTCACTTCTGCAGGCAACCAACTCATATGCCAACTGATACCTGTAAATGTTCATTGCAGACTGGCCTAGAATCCTCGGTATAAACACACATTCCTTTGTTCAAGAACTCTGCACGGATAGGAGGGGACGCAGGCGCTGCCATGAGGCAGTGTCGGAGCAGGCCCAGTGTGAGCAGGAGCCAGGAGGAGCAAAGGCAGGCCCAGCTCCTGTGGCAGTGACACTCGCCAGCAAGCTGACAGGGACGGGGCCTTATTATGTGGATGAGTGGGGCGAGCTCCCACATCTCATCATTCTAACTTGTGTAAGTCAGCAAGCTTAATTGCTTCTTGTCCTTTCGAGCTGACTTGCCACCAACAATCTCATTATCACACGCATATGTTTATTTCACATTTTCAGGCTCTGCATGTGGCCCAAATGCAATGAAGGGAGATGTAATATTACATTAGCCAACAAGATTGTTTGTTCTCCTCCTCCTCCCATCCACCTGCCTGGATCTTCAGATGCCCTGGAAGCAAGAAGGGTACCCCAGGGTGGGACACAGGTGTGTGGGTGGGTAGCAGGGACTTGGTTCCAGTCTGAACAGTACCTTGAGCCACGTGACAATGAGGAGGGGCCAGGAGGCCACTGCTGCACAGGACAACGGCTCAACATCCCTCTCACACATCCAGGTGCCTACCTACAAGTCTGTCTGAATCTTTGAGAGAAATTCTCTTGGCCCCACGTCATGGGCTGGGACAATGCTCAAGCATAAATCACTGCTCTGTAAGAGGAAAAGGTAGAAAAGGGAGACCGCTGACATCAAATAAGCCTTCTGTGCTCTAGGCTTCTTGCTAAGTGCTTGAGATAATTTCTTTCATCAAATCCTCAGAACAGCATGTTTTAGAGCATCACCATCTGATAGAAATTTTAGTGGGAGACACATGTAATTTAAATGTTTTAACAACCATGTTAAATAAGGTGAAATTAATTTCCCTATTTCATTTGGCCAAATATATCCTAAATACTATTTCAACTTATATTCAATTAATATAAAAGCTGGAAGAGGCACCACTTTTAAAAGTCAATACTATCTAACACATCTCACTTATAGTAGGCTAGGTACTGATCCAGCTGGCTTATATAATAACTTTAATCCACATAAAGTTCAGATTAGGATCTGTTATTGTTATCCCCATTTTGCAGATAGAGAAACTGAGCTACAGAGTGCTGAAGAAATTTGCCTGAGGTCACAGATCACTGCACAAAATAGCTAGGTAGGGCTGAGGTAGATGTGTTTCAGGAGCTGCAGTTTAAGTGGCCAGGCCAAGGCCTCTCAGGACCTTACATGTACCAGCCATTTGATACACAACTAAGCAAGAAGACTTCACTATATTCTTTGGAGAAATTGAGACCCAGAGAAGTGAAGTACAGTCCCTGATGTCACACAGCCAGAAAATATCCAGGTCATTAAACCAGGTCTGTCCAACTTGGAAAATCGGGGCGGCTTCTGGATGGTATCCTAGAGGACTGATGGATGGCTTCTGCCAGTTTTACACAGGGTGGGACAGAGCTGGGCACTAGGATTGAACTAAGATTTCCATGTATTGAGGCGTAGACTTGGAAATGGAAGAAATGGAGTAATTAAAGGCCAAGTGGATCTTTCTTTTCAGTGCAAGGGCAAGGTAGCAATGTGAGCATGAGAGCCGCACAGGCAGACTGGCAGGGCTTGAGCAGTAAAGGGTCCAGGCTCAGAGTGAGGCAGTGACCACTGCCTGCTTTGTGGCAAATGCCTGCTCCCAGCTCGTTGCCCATAGTGGTGCCACCTTGGCCAGATCCTAAGGAGAGATAAGCCTGCCCTTAGGGAAATATCCGAAATACCACTGACTCCAATGTAGAAATACTGCTGCTGTTGAGGTGCCCTCAGGAAAGGGAGGACTCCAGCTGGGACAGCAGGGATGTGTGGCCCCTGTGGGCAGATGTGGAAGCTGAGTAGGCAGAGCTCCCATCACACACCAACACTGCTGTTCGAGGTGCCGCCTAATGTCTGGCCTCTGGAAAGAGCTATGGAAATTTCCCTGAATTTCTGCCACTCTAGGTCCATCTGGACATGGCCACCAGGATAGAGCTGTGACTGGTGGCCCCACATGTGAAACCCTCTGTGCCTAAGAAGGGAGAGAGGTTAAGTGAAGATAACTTCCTCTTCTTCCTTCTCTCCTCCATCCCCTCCCTCTTATCCTCCTTCCCTTCTTCTCTTCCTCCATCTCTTTATCTGCTTTGAAAACTGATTTGAAGTATGAAATGGTCATCACCCCATCTCCTACCATCCAGCTATTGGGGTCAGAATCTGTTAAAATATTTTCTAACCCTAAGACTAAAGACCTGAATTTCATTCTTCTCACATGAGAGAGAAGCTATAGATGCCTTTCTGTATATTAAAGAAATTTGTATAGCATAGCAGTTGGGCCTACATGCAGAGAAGTCTATATGCTCACTTTGGTTGTATAACTCCCCTGTCGTATTATTTATTGCAAAGGAAAATCATCATGCCGATAAGAAAATAGTGTCACTTAAAAATTAGGTGGTTCCCAATCAACTTGTGACAGTAATTGCTGCAATGTCCTCTTTGATTTAGATATAGTAATATCAATGTAATTGCCACTGGGAAAAAATTATAATGGCTGTTAATGATAACTAACACATAAATGGCAATGAACAGGAACATGTATTTTATATCAAATTCAACCATGTAGCAGCAGTAAGAAGCCCAGTGCTATCCAACAGGCTGGCACCAACCCCTTAAGGAATGAAAACCCCTGCTCTCTGGTAAGTGAAGGGGGTGGGTGACTATAGGGCTGTGGCAGTGAGGGGCGTCCCTAGTTCTCAGGCTCCATCACATGGAGCCTTTCATGAAGATGTGTGAGGCGGCACAAGGAAAGCCAATGACCTGGAGCTGCCTGCTTCTGCCCTGAGCTGGCATCGTGCCATAAGCCTTTACCTGGAGACTGTTCTGTGTGACTTTGTTCATTCCAAATCCTTCAACTCCTGTTTGCAGGGCACCCACTGGGTGCCGTTCACAGTGTGGGGGTGAAGGTTACCAAACAAAGTCTCTGCGCACCGCATGAACTCCAGGTGAGAAACACTGAATTGGTGAGGTTACTGTCAACATCTCCCATAGGCGGCATAGGCCTCTCCCACTAGCCAGCCCCATGATGTTTGTTAAATGAACAAAGGAGCGCAATGTGGAAATGGTCACAGACTCATCTATACATATTATGGGGTTGGGCTTTTCACAAAGACGAAGCCTTATTTTGGGGCTTAAGATAATGAATCACCTGATGGTATTTGGCTTAGTCAACAACATGTTTAGCTTCTTAACACAAATTATCACCTACTGAAGAGGGAACCTTGAGAAATGAGACCCTACACAGGAGAGTGCATGGTAAAGTGAGCAAGCAGAGGGAATTCACTGGGCCAAGGCTGGGTCAGGGGCTTGGGCACTTGGGGCACAGCAGGCACCCAGCTAACTTTCTTCTGGGACCTTCAAAGTCTCAGCCTCAAGGAAGATGAGAGGAGGGGTGGGGCTGCACAAGAGGCTCCTGGAGTTGCCGTGGGTCACACTGCCTGCAGTTTGCAGGGCATCCCCATTAGAGTGATTCAGATCCCAATTCTGTCATCTAAGGTCCTGCGAGGCTGTCTGACTGTGGCGTAGTTATAAGTTCTACAAGAAACTCTTCTGGGAATAATAGCAACAATCACGGGACAGGTACTCTGCTGTATGTTTTACTCAAATGTCATTTCATTGTTGAAACAAACATTGTGAGTGGTTGTTAACATCCATCCCATTTTACAGCAAGAAGTTGGCATGCACTTCTTGGGGCTGAGTAACTTACCCAAAGTTATAGTTAGTAAGTGGGGAAGCCAAGTTTGGGACCAGGTAGTTGACCCCAGAGTCCTCGTTCCTGACCCACATGACATTGGTGTGGCTCTGGTGCAAGTTTGTATGAGACCTTAGCCCAGGTGATCTGCAAGGTCCCAACTTGATCACCTATTAGGGGAATCTTGACAGGAAATAAGAGGCACTGAATGTCAGAACACAGGTGAGGTCAGGGATCTACCATGACTCTATCTGGGACACAGCAGTTTGCAGTCCTGGGCATCAAAATGCTATCTGGATGCCTGGGAAGGAAGGTAGGTAGGAATTCTATTCCTCATAATTTAGGTGCCAGAACTATTTATCTCCCATTGAAATGAAAGGAGATGGTTGGATACAAATTTTTTAAAGTCTAAAATCATTAAGAGCTAACAAAATAGCTTTAATTTTTTTTTTTCTGAGCTCGAATACAAGAAGGAATAGAAACACAAAGATAAGGAGGACTGAAGACATTTCTACTGGGAAAGACTGGCCACCAGTGGGACACTTTGGCTTCAGCTTCCACAATTCTGTGGGTGAGGCAGAGGAGGAAGCCCAGGGCCCTGGTTCTGAGCACAGATGGGTAAAATGAAAAGAAAGACTAGTAATTGTAACTGCCACCAATCTTTGTAATTCAAAATCACATGGTCTGGTTAATTCCAAAGCTCAAGCCCAGGATGGATTAAGTGCAAAGTAGATCTGATGGATAGTCTACCAAAAGTACAACAGAAACAAACATGAATTCTCTCCAAAAGAATGAGCTTCATCTTAAACCTCAAAGATTTCCAGAAAGGAAATGAGTGGATCATATATAGGAATACTTAATTATAAGAACAAATAACCTTCCATGTCCCAGAACCAGTAAAAGCAAAAGAAAAGAGACAGACATGCAAAGATTCTAGGAAACAATAGGTATGGACCATAACATAACAATGCTTACCATATTTGTAATAAATTTCAAGAAAAAAGCATTAAAATGACCTTGAATATTTGAAAAAACAATTACATTTTAAGAAGTAAAGACATACAGTAGCTAAAATTAATAACTCAATTAGTAGTTTTAACTGCTGATTGGCTAAAGAGAGAATTCATAAGCTAGAATATAGATGAGAGGAAATTGTCCAAAAATACATCATGAATGTAGGGTCAAAGAAATCGGAAAGAAAATATGAAATAAAGGTTGAAAAACTAGTAGGATAGAGTGAGAAGTTCTAATTTATCTCCAAGTAAAATCTCATGAGACAAAAGGCACTGAAAGAGAGGGAATATTTGAGGAAATAATGAATCTTCTGAAATTAACAAAGGCAGCAATTCAAAGAAGGCCAGTGATTCCCAAGTAGGGTAAATACAAAAGAAACTCAAATCTAGATACATAATTGTGAAAATATGAAGGAGGAAGAGGGCATTCTGTGTGAAGTAGTGGCAGACTCCCAGCTAAGTGTTCAAGCTGAGTAATCATGATGTCTGCATGCTGTGGTGTCTTCACATGCTGGGGGACTGAAGCATGACACAAATTCTAGGCCCAGCATAAACATCATTCAAGAATGAAGACAAAATAAAGACATTTTTGGAAAAAGAAAAAAATGATCAAGTTTACCGTGAGTAGATTGCAAATTGTCAAGAAACTGTACCCTAAAGTACTCCCACCTGGAAGTCTGAGATTTAAGAAAGAATGAAGAGCAAAGCAATTTGGAAACACTTTGCTAAATATAAATGAATAATGAGAATATTAAACCACAGTGAGGTTAAAATAGATAAGTCTCAATACTCTTTTTACATCAGTATATCAGAGGCATAGGCAAGTGAATTTAAGATGTTCTAAATACTTTGTATTGTCTAAGTTCAGAATAAAGATATTAAGATTAGACATTATAATAAGTTTATATAGGTTGTAATTTCTAAGTTTTCAGTGAAAGAAATAGTGGAGGGAAAAAATTAAAGTGAGGAATAAAAATCCAAATGAATGTAAGGAAAAGACCTGAATCTGGTTTAGGGTATAATATTTGGGGCTGAGGGTAAGGCACAGAGCAAGACGTTAAATATAACTTCAAATATAAATCCCAAATTAAATGAGATGCAAATAAGCTGATTGCTTCACTTCAAACTTGTCCAACTGTTTAAAAATGCAATTATAGGCTGTTTATAAAAGATACATCTGAAGATAAGAAAACAAAGACATGAAAATCAAAAGACCAAAACAACACATACTATGAAATCTTAGCTGGAAACATTTAGAGGCATTTCGGCCCCTGTATCACCAGAGGATACGTCGGCCCCTGCACCACTAGAGGAGACAAGGCATGGGTTCCAGAAGTCTGACTACTTCTGCATAGTGCCCAGCAGTCACTCTGAGATGCGCCTTGTCCAGGGCTCATGCGAATATTCAGGTCTTCTGGTGCCAACCACACAGCATATTTCAACAAATTCAAGACTTAAGCTTTAAAAGACACAACCTTAACTATGCTCCTGAGAAAGAAAAACCACCACCATGTAAATTATACCACCATGGTGTCTTTTTTTTATTTTGTAAAATAAAAAAATAATAAAAATAATGATACAGAATTTCAAAACAAGATAATAGAAAATTAACAGCAGTTATTATATAGCATATTGTTATCTTCAAAGTAGTTGCTCAGAGTACAAGATATAGGTACACAAAATTGATCAATCAACCTAAGCACAAACTGTTCCTTGCACTGAACTAATAGAAATGAGTAGTATAATTATGTTAGCTGTCGTGTATATATAATACACAAATATGTGTATATATATATATTTTTTTCTTTTCCCTTCCTTCATTATTCCTTTCCCACATCTCAATTATTCTTTCCTTTTGAGCAGTTTCTTTCCCTTTCACAATATCTATTGTACATTTGGGATCTTATTTAGTCTTTCAAATTCTTACACTAGGGAGAAAATACAATGTTTACACATGTGGGTCAGCTTTATTTCACTTATAAGTATGATCACTAGTTGCACCCATTTACCTTTAAAAGCCTCCAGTTTATCCTTTATAACTGAGTAATACTTGATTCTATAAAAATACCACATCTTTTTTATTCATTCCTTGGTTCATGGGCATTTGAGTTGTTTCCAAGATTTAGCTATTACAAATTTTGTTGCTGTAAAAATGGGTGCACATAGTGATCCTGTGGTATGATGTTTTTAATTCTTCTGAGAAAATACCCAGAAAGGGAATAGCTGGGTCCAATGGGAACTCTAATACTAAGTTTGAGGAATCTCCACACTGATTTCCATAGTGGTCATACCAGTCTACATTCCCACAACAGTGGAGAACTGTTCCTTTTTCCCAACAGCTCTGTCAACATTCCTTATTGGTTGATTTCTTGATGATAGCCATTCTTTCAGGGGTGAGATGGAATCTCAGTGTTGTTTTAGTTTACATTTCTTGAATGACCAGCGATGTTGAACATTTTTTCAAATATTTATTTGCCATTTATATTTCTTCATCTAAGAAGTGTGTATTCATTTCAGGTGCCCAGATTTGGGCATTGAATTAGGGGTCTAATTTTTTAAAATTCTTTATATGTTCTAGATTGAAGTACTTCATCTGAGGGACAGTTGGTTAAAATTTGTTCCAATCTGTGGGTTTTCTTTTTACTCTGTTGGTGATTTCTTTTGAAGTGCAAAAACTTTTTAATAACATGAGGTGCCCATTGTTAATTCTTCCCGTGCAGTTTGGTTTTTGTTCATGAACTCTCTGCCTATCCCCATGCTTCAGGATTTTTACCTGCTTTCTCTTCCAGTAGATTGAGTGTTTCTGTCTTAATATTTAGATTTTGACCCATTTTGATTTTAGTTTAGTACAAGATGATAGACATGGGTCTAGTTTTAGGCTTTGGCATGTGGAAAAACAGTTTTTCCAGCACCATTTATTAAACAGGCTATCTTTCTTCCAGTGAACATGTTTGGCCCCTTTGTCAAAGATCAAGTGGCTGAGTATGTATGGAGTTGTGTCTGCATCTTCTAATCTGTTCTAGGTCATTTTTTTTTTTTGCCACTATCATGCTATTTTTATCACAGTAGCTTTGTAATATAGTTTCAAATCAAGGATTGTGATGCCTCCTGCCTTTCCTTTGTTACCCAGGATTGCATTTGGTATTCTGGGTCTCTTTCGGGTCCAAATGAATTTTAGGAATGTTTAGTCTAGATCTGTGTGGTATGCTAATGGTATTTTGATTTGGGTTGCATTATATCTGTATAACAATTTTGGGAGTAGGGCCATTTTCATAATGTTGGTTCTTCCTATTTGTGAACAAAGGTTGTCTTCCCATTTTGTAATATTCTCTTTGATCCCCTTACAGAGTACTTTAATTTTCAGTGTATAGGTATTTTACTTCCTTTGTTATATTGATTCTTAAGTTTTTCATTTGTTTGGATGCTATTGTGAAAGGTACCATTTGGCTAAATTCTCTCTCAATGAGTTTGTTTGTGTACAGAAATGCTATTGATTTTTGAGTGTTGACTTTGTATCCAGCTACACTACTGAATTTGATTATTCAATTTATAAGCCTTTTGGTGGAGTTTTTGGGGTCTTCTATGTAGATTACCATGTCATCTGCAAATAATGATAATTTCACTTCTCCCTTTCCCATCCTTATTCCTTTTATTTCCCTCTCTTGTCCTTTTGCTTTGGCTAATTTTCCAGAACTATATTGAATAGGAGTGGTGACAGTGGACATCTTTGTCTTGTTCCTGATTTTAATTTTAGTTTTTTGCTTTTAGTTTTTGTTCATTTAGTATGATGCTGACTGTTGGTTTGTCATAGATGGCTTTTATCAGAGTGAGGAGAAGACCATCTATTCCTATTTTCTGTAGGGTTTTTATCATGAATGAGCATTGAACTTTATCAAAAGCTTTTTCTGCATCTATTGAGATGATCATGTGATTTTTTACTTTGGCTTTATTAATATTGTGTATTACATTAATTGATTGGCATATAGTGAACCAACCATCCCTGCATCCTGAGATGAATCCCACTTGGTCATGATGTATAATCTTCTTCATGATTTGCTGATTCTGTTTGCTAGTATTCTAATGAGAATTTTTGCATCTATATTCATTAGGGAGATTGGCCTATAGTTCTCTTTTTTGGGTGGATCTTTCTCTGGTTTTGGTATCAGGACTGAGTTAGGGAGAATTTCTTCCCTTTCAATTTCATTAAATAGTTTGAGAAGAATTGGCATTAAATCTTCTCTAAATTTCTTGTAGAATTCAGCTATGAATCCATCAGGACCTGGGCTTTTCTTTGTTGGTAAGTTTTTTTTTTTATTACATTTTTAATTTTTTAGGCTGGTATTGACTTATTCAGGATTTTTATATCTTCTTGATTCAGCTTTGGCAATTCATGTGTATCTAGGAATCTGTCCATTTCCACTGTGTTTTCCATCCTATGAGACTAAAGGTTTTCAAAGTAGGTTTCAATGATCTTCTGAATTTCTACAGGATCTGTGATGAGTTCATCCTTTTCATTGCTTATTGCATGAGTTTGAGTTTTGCTTTGAGGTTGGCTAGGGGTTTATCAGTTTGATTTATTCTGTCAAAGAACCAACTCTTTGATTCATTAATTCTTTGTATTGTTTTCGTAGTCTTCATTGCATTAACTTCTTCTCTGATCTTTATAATTTCCTGCCTTCTTTGGGCTTTGGGTTTGACTTGCTCTTCTTTTTCTAGAAGCTTGAGGTGCACCATAAGATTATTTATTTGTGCTCATCCTGTTTTCCTGATGTGGGAATTCACCACTATAAATTTCCCTCTGAGCACTGTTTTCATTGCATCCCACAAGTTCCTGTAAGTTGTATCGGCATTTTCGTTTAATTGTAAATATTGTTTAATTTTTTCTTTAGTTTTATCTGTGACCTTCAGGAGGGGTTGTTTAATTTCCATGTGTTTATGGAGTTTTTGGTATTTCTTTTGTTATTAATTTCCAATTTCATTGCACTGTGATCCAGTAGTATGCATGGGATAATTTCAATCCCTTTGCATTTACTTAAGCATGTTCTATTTGCTAGTATATGGTCTATTTTAGAGATCATCATGTGTGCAGCTGAGAAGAATGTGTATTCTGATGTTTCTGAGTGGAACATTCTATAAAGGTCTACTAAGTCCTTTTGTCCACAAGTTTGGTTTAATTCTATTATTTCTTTGCTGATTTTTTGTCTAGTTAATCTGTCTCTTTGTGACACTGGATTGTGACACTGGATAAAGTCCCCTGTTAAATTTCACATCCGTTAAAATTTGTCTTATATAGTTGCTTGCTTCTATATTTGGTGCATAGATATTTATGATGGTTATCTCTTCCTGTTGCAGTTTTCTCCTAACAAGCATGTAGTGCCCTTCTTTATCTCTTTTATCACTCTTGGTTTGAAGTTCACATTGTCTGCAAACAAAACAGCTACCCTTACTTTTTCTGGGTTCCTGTCACATGAGTATTGTTTTCTATCTTTTGACTTTTAGTCTATGAATTTCCTTTTGAGTAAAATGTGTTTCTTATATACAGCATATTGTTAGATTTGTTTCTCTATCCACTCTGCCAGTCTGCTTCTTTTGATTGGTGAATTGAGACTGTTTACATTGATGGTTATAACTGATATGTATTGGTTTATCTTTGTCATTTATTCTCCTGCTGTTGATTCCATAATTTTTCTCTCTGTTGAATTGCTTGCTTTCCTTGGTGGTTCCTTTCTATTGTTGTTCTTGAAATAGTGGCCATTTGTGTCTGTTTGTAGAGTATCGTTTAGTACTTTTTGTAGGACAGGTTTGGCAGTCATGAATTTTTCAGTTCTTTGTCATAAAACTATTTTTTTCTTCATTAATTTTGAAGGAAATTTTGCAGGGTACATCAGGGTTGGAAGTTGTGTTCTTTCAGGACCTGAGATACTTCAGTAGAAGCTCTTCTTGACTTGATAGTTTGTGTTGAGAAATCTGCCATGATTCTGACGCACTTTCCTTGATAGTTGATTTGTTTGTTTTCTCTAACAGCTTGTAATATTCTGTTCTTTTGCTGACTTTCTGGGATCTTGATTAGTATATGTCTAGGTTAAATTTATTTTGTTTATGGCTAATTGGAGTTCTATATGCCTCACATATTTGTATGTCAGATTCTTTTTCCATGCTTTGGAAATTTTCTGCTATTACTTTTGCAAATAGTCTTTTTATGTCATTTGTATTGAGTCTTGCTATTTTGTTGACACCTATTAATCTTACATTGCTTTTCTTGGCATCATCTTGCAGCTGTTGAATTGTTATTTCTTGGTTCCTTGGGGTTTTTTTTTTTTTTTTTGGTTTTTTTTTTTTTTTTTTGGTTTTTCTCTGGTACCGGGAACCGAACTCACGACCTTGCGCTTGCCAGGCAGGCGCTTTTTGCCACTGAGCTAAATCCCCAGCCCCTGTTCCTTGTTATTTTTAAAAGATCTTTCCTTTTGCGATCATTAGCTGCAATGCTGTCTTTACATTCTGAACACCTATCTTCACCTTTATTCAAGTGGTTTTGCCAGATTTTGGTGGAATTTTTAATTTCCTGGATATCTGTTTCAATCTGTTTCATGCATTCTAATTCTTTGCTATATTGTTCATTCAAGGTTTCCATCATTTTTCTATACTCCTCTATTTTTTATCTGTCTTCTTTAGATGTGCTGAGCAATCTTTCATTATTGTTGTCATTTTTTTGTTACCTGAGAGATTATTTCTGATCTGATTTCTTCTATGGCCTGGTGGAATTATTTCTTTACTTTAGTTGTTATTATTTCAGAAATTTCAGGTGTATGTCTTCCAAGCTCTTGTATGTCAATGTCTTCTGGACTTATTCTGGGTGGGGTAGACATTTTCGATGGCTCCTTTGTTTTGTTGTTTTTGAAGATCTTGAGGTTCCCTAGAACTCAGCCTCACTCCTGAGATGGTGTGGGAGTGGCAGGGCAAGGAACTGAAGCTCCCTGGTGCTCAGCATGGCTCCCACAATGGTGTGTGTGGGGTGTGCTTGCCAATGCTCTTGAGGCTTTCTGGTGCTCAGAGTGGCTCCCACACTACTGAGGGAGGGGTGGGAGTGGCTCACTGAGGTTCCAGAAGCTGTTAGGGGCTCAGGTTGGCTCCCAGAAGTGTGCGTCATAGGGCATGGTCCCCAATGCTCCAAAAGCTGTCCAGGGCTCTCCTTGGTTCCCACTCTGGTAGGGGAGTGGTAGGGGAAGCTCACCAAAGTTTCCAAAGCTGTCCTGGGCTCAGTTGGGCTCCTGCAAGGGTATGGGGGAGGGGAGCATGGTCACCAAGGCTCCTGAAGTTGTCTGGGGCTCACAGTGGCTCTCACACCAGTCGGGGAGCTGCGGGGCTATGGTCACTGAGGTTCCAAAAGCTTTCCAGGCCTCATCTTGGCTCTTCCGAGCCTTTATGAGATTTTGTAGTAGGTAGCTATATCACTAGTATCAAGGCCTCTCTTGAAAAAGTCTGTTCCTCAGGGATGTCTTCTGTGTGTAGGAGATTCTTAGTTTGTGTCTGTCCCAAGACGCTACCTTCCCAATTAATTGAGAATGGGATGCTGGTATCTGTTTGGCTCTGTCCCCAGTCTTTTGGTGTAGGACTGTGGTGATGTTATTACCCCAGAGCTTTCCAGTATTATTAAGGAAGGGAGAACAACTGATCACAACAGCTATGACATCCTAGCTAAAGTAGTGCAATTAGCAAAGGATATAACATCAAGCACAATTTAGACACAACCAACTGTGGTAATTATTGATTTTGCACTTTAGACTGTAGGATAGCAAAGTGTATAGTTATATAACAGAACTGGTCATATCTAAGAGGATATCAGAAAATGGAAAGGTATCCCTTGCTCTTGGATAAGAAGTACCAACACAGTGAAAATGGCCACACTCCTGGGATTGCTGTACAGATTTAATGCAATCAAAATACCATTAGCATACCACACAGATACAGAGAAAATATTCCTAAAGTTCATTTGGAACCAAAAGAGACCTAGAATAGTATCTAGGTTACTTTTCTTTCATTGCTGAGACAAAATACCCAACACCCCAAATTAAAGAAACAAAAGTCTATTTAGCTTACAGTTTGTGGAAGTTTCAGCATATAATCAGCTGGCTCCAAGACAGAGTGGCACATGGCAGAGGACAGCAGTTCATGGCTATGAAAGACAGCAAAAGCAACAAGAGCAAAATGGAAGGGGAAACGAACCTCTTTCCCTCCTTTATATTGTAAGCAGGCTACTCCCACCCAGGAGCATGTGGCACTCACATAATCTCCATGCCCCTCTCCTGCACAGGCTCAGGATGAATACAAAGTAAGAATCCCACCCCCTGTTCAGTCACTCATTTAGCCTTCTAAACTTCTCAAGTTGACACAGAGAACAACATCCTAGAGCAGGAAGGGCATGTCCTTTTCACCCCTGATGTAGAACTGCTGAGTAACTTAGTTAAGCTTCTAGACTCCTCAGGCTGACACGATGTATCAACCATAACAAATAGCAAAAGCAATTCTAGACAACAAAGGCAAGTTAGAGGGCATCACAATCCCTGATTTGAAATTATACAACAGATCTACTGTGATAAAAACAGCATGGTAGTGGCAAAAAAAAAATAAATAAACCCAGACCTGATAATCAATGAATTAGACTACAAGATGCAAAACCAATTCCAAACACACTCAGCCTCCAGATCTTTGACAAAGGGGCCAAACATGTTCACTAGAAAAGGATACCTCTTTAATAAATAGTGCTGGAAAAACTTCCACATGCCAAAGACTAAAACTAGACTCATGTCTATCACCACGCACTAAACTAAAATCAAAATGGATCAAAGATCTAAATATCAAAACAAACACTAAATCTACTGAAATGGGGGATTTTCATGCAACCATGGCTCTTATTCCTTTCTCAGTGGTACTTAGATACTTTTTAACTAACAGTGTGGGTTTGTGGTGGACCGTTCATGCTGCCATGGAAATTTGAACCCATGTAGACCACAATCAGATCACAAATGGCCAGCCACTTCATGTCACTAATTTGAAATACTGAACTGGGGAAACAGAGACTTATGGAGTTAATGGATGCCTAACTTCTTTGCATGCCAGGAATATTCTGAGCAAACAGAGCTGAAGGCTGTGTAGAGCTGTGGAGATGGCTATCCAGCAGGTTCTTGCCAACATCCAAAGGTATGGTGGGTAAGAGAAAGAAAAAAGAGGCTGAGGCTGGGTAATAGGCAGCTCAGAGCATGGCAGTTTTGGCTGGGACTGATTACATCATGTGTGGGAAAGTACAAGAGCCGTGAAGTCTCCAGGGATAGATACAAAACCTGATGACAAGGAAGAATCCGCCTCTCATGTGCTTGAGAATCACAGTGAACTCTGTGCACTTTATGTTTGGGTAAATCTGAAGATCCCCCACCTCCTTCACCAGCATCTAAGGCCCTAGCCAAACACTAAGAGGTGCTTTGGGAGACCACATCAGTGAAGTGTTTCCCATAGTGGTGTGTCTGACACACAGACATTTACTTGCCATGAAAAAAAAAAAGTGATACATGAGAAAGGAGGTGAAGAATTTCACACTGCATCATCAGCAATGAAGACATGCTGAAATCCCAGCACTTATTTGGCAAAAATAACAGGGCAGAGTGAGGTTACTGTGCATTTATAAGATGTGACCATAAATGGATTGGAAGTTTGTTTTAGGTGGAAAAGTTAAGAATCACAACTTTGGGTACTGAGAAACTATGCATTGTCCATGCTTGTGTTGAATAAGTACAATGCCTCTTCCTTTCTGTATCACTACACATCACCTTTCTTCAGGGTCTGTGAACTTCCAACACGTTTAAAGTTGAGTGATTCGTGACATTTGGTCAAAGCCTTTTGTTAGTTTGATTCATAAATCCCAGAAACAAGCTGGCTTTCTCAGCCTCCTCTGTGTGAGAAGTGGCCCAGAGGCTGAGCCTCTATCCATGGCTTTGGGTAGCAGTGCTGTGGTCCACTTCTAGGTCACCTCACATGTGTTTGCCACACCGGGCGTGATGCAGAGCACTCTCAGCCCCTCTAAGACCCCAGAATGCAGACTTTCAAGAAGCCCTAGGCCAGGCCCTTGTCGATAATACCCATTTCTTACTTCTAGTGTATGAGGAAAAAAAATCCATTGTGGTAAAACAATGAGATGCCAGGTGTATCTGTTCCAACAGCTGTCATTACCCTGATACGTGGGGACAGACACTCAAATCTGAGCATTTAAAAAAATAAATGTGCCTAAGTTGTTTGAGTTTTTTTTTAGAAAATTGCCATGAAACTTCTGTGCTCAATTTCATTTATGGATTTTTTTTTCTAACCCAATCCATGCCTAAGGAAAGAAGAAATATCTCAGTTTTGTAGGATACTTAAATAATTATTTTCATATGAGATTTCTAAACTTTAAGTCAGCAGTTTACATAAAATCCTTGACACCCAAAGAAGAAAGCCATCCTAGGTAAGACCACTTCCCCACTTCTCCTTTTATGTTGACATCATTCCCATTCCACTGTGGACCAGACTTTCAGCTTTTAAGGTTTCAGCCACTCCCCTCCTGGGTATTGTTTATTAAGCTCTCTCAATTCATCCTTTATTGTTCACGCTGATTCTCCATTCCTCTGCCTCTTGCCAAGCCAACTCCACCCTCTATTCCAGATCCCTGCTCCCAACCACAGCTGTTTCAAGTACTGTTATCCTGAGGCACTTTCTTCACTCATCACCAGCAGAATACTTTACTTTCTCCTCCATCCAGAAAGTGGCAGGAACCATCTGGGAAGATATCACTCAAAACCAGGCTCTGCACCTGCCTCAAGCTCCCTTCCCTCTGCCTGGCAAGGAGGCTGCACCTGTCTCCACATTCAGGATTGTCCTTTCTCATTCTCCCTGTCCTCAGGCAGTATCTCTTCCATTTCCTCTCTCAATATAAGCATGTACAGAGCGCTCTGGCTCATCAGAGCGAGTGTTTGTGATCGCTGCCTGTTTCTACAACACTCTCTGAAATGGCATGACGTACAAGAACAGAGGGTTACTCAGCTCACAGGAGCTGGGAAGTCTAAGAGCATGGTGCTGGCATCTGCTCAGGGTCTGGTGAGGGCTTTCTGGTGTTGTAATGAAGTAGAGGACATCCATCACATGGAGAGACAGAGCAAGCATGCTAGCTTGAGTCACCCCTGTTTTTACAAAGCCAAGAATGCTATGGTGATTCCCCCATCCTCATAACCTCATCTAATCCTAACTACTACTCAGATGCAGCAAATATAAATGCCATTAACAAGTGAATATGGGATTAAGTTTCCAATGCAAGAACTTGGGGGACATGCAGTATCTGAGTTCCACATCTAACAGTGCTATACAGCCTTCATCTTCCTTGATCTTCAGGCTGCACTGGCCTGTTGGCCTCAGCTCCTTGACACATCCCCTCCCGATACTGTGTCTGACTGTACAGCCATTTCTTGACCCCTTCCTGTCTATTCGTTCCAACATGGTCTCCTTCTCTTGAATTGCCAGGGAAGCTACAATCCATGTTAACCCTCAGCTGCTCTCACTGACCAACCATCCTGCTGGAAGCAGACTTTCTCCACAGAGAAGGACCCCCCCGTCCTCCATCACACCCCCTTGGATGTTCTAGACTCCGTGTCTTGACTGTGGGACCAAGAGTCACAGAAACCCATTGCAGAGGTGGTGATATATATGACCCCATGGGGACTCTGAGAGCAGAGCCAGGACCAGAATTTGATAGCAGATGTCACTGAGAGAACATGCTGCTTCTATAGTGCTCTATAGACAATAGAATGGCATGATCCAGAATAATTTTTAGCATCATAGAACCAATAGTTTTCTTTGGGAGAAAATAGATTCTTGAGTTTCTCATTAAAACTCAACAGGAAAATAAGATGTCACTTACAAAACTGCATTAACTTGCAACTTTCCGGGGACATATTTGGTGTATAACGTAAGATTCCTTTTATTTTTAATCTAATAATTTTTTATAATATCATAATTTCATTTTTAAATTTTGCCTTTATTTAGGATCACCAGTGCAACTTAGAAAACAACATAAATCAACAAAAGGAAATGAATCACTATTTCCTGCATCACAGATGACTTTGCATCTATAACTAAACAGTTTAATCCAAATCATTATCAATTTAGAGACTGAGTAGTTTCTATGGTTGATTCTAAGAGCTGAACTTCAGGAGTGGCAGTGCGGTCTGCTCAACTCCACAAGCCATGGCTGGCTCACAGGGGAGGCAAGGGAGGCACCCGGCCTACGTGCGGCCTCAGCCGCAGCAGGGACAAGAGTGTGTGTAATGACCATAAGGTATATGTGTGAGCACAGAAAATGAATGTCACACATCTCAAACCAGAGCCTTAGCTCGGCTTAACTTGCTCCCTACAATCAAATCACAGTGAGTATTTAAAGCACATACCATTTTCCTAGGGCTGCCGGAACAAATTTCCAAAAACATGGCTTGAAACAATAGAAATCGATGCTTTTACAGTCCATGCTATAAATCCAAAACCAAGATGTCCCTCTGTAGACTCTAAGGAAGATCATTCCTGGCCTCTGACAGCTTCTTCTGGGTCCTGCCAAGCCTTGGTATTCCTTGGTGAGAAGTTGCATCACTCCAGTCTCTGATTCTGTCTTCACACATGTTTCCCCTATGCACCTGTGTACAAAAGTCTCCCTTCTGATAGGCACCAGCCCTTGGGTTAGGGCTCACTCTAACCCACTATGACCTCCTCTTTAGGTGGTTACATCTGCCAAGACCCAGTAAGACATACATTTGGGAGAAACAAAACTTGAGCCCACTGCAGAGTATTTCTTACACGCCAGACACTTTGCCCAGCTTTTTAATGTATTGCTTCACATCATCCTTATAACTATCCTATAAGACAGGGATCTCCATTTTACAGATGACAAAACTGAGGCTTAGAGAATCAAAGTTAAGTGCCCAAGGTCACATGCTTGCATATTGCAGGAGACCTCAAATCCAAGTGTGTCTCACCCCCAAATCTAGCTCTTGACCACTAGGCTAAATGCTGAAGTTAAAGATTGAAAATCATTATGGTCTAGTTGGGATCAGTTTTCTGGGTCAAATGACAAATCAAATCTGGAATTAGAACATGTAATGAGTGGGGAGCAAAGGCATGAAGGACGATCTTAGCCTAAGAAGCCCAAGGCTGCTCAAGTGACAGCCCACACACACGTGAAGCCGTCCACCCGACCCCCGCCACAGGCTTCTGCTCTGCATATTCTTGTCTGACATGGTCCACTCACCTCCCCAGTACTGTGCACCCTTCCGGGTTAAAGTACCATCACCACTACTTCCAGACCTTCCCTCTCCCCCGGCTGTGCCCTCTTCCCAGTCCAGGCGCCCCCATTGGCAGGACTCCCTGCATGCTGACCTGACTGTAAAGCTAACTAAACTAATTAATCACAACAGATTAATAAGAGTGACAAGGTTAGAGAGGTGACATTCTCCAAAACCTCCAATTTGGTATGAGTGGACATATTTTCTTTAATCCCCACAGCAATTTACTTTCTGTATAGTGAGGTTTCTCCAAGAGTGTCCCAAAATGTAGTCAAGGTTAACTGTGCTGTGAGCTTATTCAATATTTATGATTCTTTTTATTTGTATTACCAGGACTTTTGGGGGACTCCAAAAGGTCCATTAATCAAACAAAATGACAAAATGAGCCATTTGACAATTGGAACAAGGGCTGAATATTATTATGATTATGTATACATACATTTGCGGTCCGGGGAGAAAAGGACCAACTGAAACTTCATCAGTGGTTCCTGATTAATTGTTCCAAAGTGTCATCCATACATTTCCCTTCTATCTAATAATCCTCCAGGATGACTTAACGGTGTCCCTGGCGAGTTGGCTTTACTGAGGGCTGAGTTCCTGGGAAGAAGTGGTGACAGAGATAGCTCAACTATTAGGAGACGGCGGGTGGACAGTCTTCACGGAGCTGACAGCTCCGAAATACAATTATCAGTGTGATCTGTTTAAGAATGCATCCTCGGCGCCTGCCTTCTGAAGACGAAAGCGTGCCTCGACACACAAAGAGAAGAGGTGATAAGGAGGCATCATTTTCCTCCAGCCTCATAACTGTAAATTGAAGAAAATTATTTTCTTTGCCTCCAGCTCATTGGCATATAGGCAGCATTATATTATAATTTCATAAGCATAAATCCTTTGAATAAATTTCAGAAGAATAACTGAATTAGAAATGCAAGTAAAGTATCTAAAAAACTCAACTGTGCGAGGCAGGAGGGAAGATGGGAGAAGCAGAAGAAAGAAAAGTCCTCCCTGGGTCTCTTTCTGGGGGTGCCCAGGGCCCAGCAGAAGGCTGGGGTTAGGGACAGGCAGTTTTCCACCCCTGTGTGCTCAATGGAACCAACACAGCGCCTTCTCCTCTTCCTGTTAGCACGTTCCAAGGAATTTGAGTCGTAATTCATCATAAATTAATTTTGGAGAAACAACAGGCTTGGGGCACGTTATAATTATTGTTATTTGTTTATTTATTATTATGTTAACCATTATTTATTATTGTGTGGCACATGTGTGAGACCACAAAGGTTGCTCCCTGCAGTCTCCTAGCAACATGTCCGTGAGCTCTTCACACCCAAGTTACTGAATGTTCGACTTCACCATGAGAGGTGAACACCGAGTCGGCATCCCCTGGCTTCCGTGCTTTCCTGAAGGGACCTGGTGGGATGGGCTGTCAAGATGAAATCTGTCTAGTATCGTGGGGACTGTGCATTGTCTGCACAGACATTGTTTGCAAATGAAGACCATCTGAAAGCAAAACTCTGGCCCCAAAAAAGGTGCAAGGGGCTGGCTAGAGTCCAGCAAGGACTTTCCTTCCATGGGTCCTTCTTGGTACTCAGGGCAGCTGCCCACCAAACCTTCTCTATCTGCCCAAACCACCTCTGGGTTGGGAGGACAGGGAATTTCCATGGAAGACATACCCCACCCCGAAGCCATATTAGCCCAGCTGCAACATGCCTCTTCCTGGTAGCTTTTCTCCTTCCCTGGGGGCAGCTGATTCCAACCCCATCTAGCTTCCATGGCCCACCACAGTGTGATGAGGTAGAGGGACAGACCCCTAAGTTCTACTAAGTGTGGACAAGACAGTCACTCAGGAGGACAAATGTCCATCTGCAGAGTTTTCTGCATTGGGACAAAAATGCAAAGAAAGACTAGATTTCCCCTTCCTGCATGGGAAACCTTCCTTAAGGATTTACACACTGGTGCTGGAGGAGGAGCTGCTGGACCCTGGTGACTGGGCTGGTTTCTTTTATGCAGCATCCAGAGGCTTCAAGATCTTTTCCATGATTATTTTGCCTTGGTTAAAATATTTCCACCAGGGGCTGAGTGATGGCTCATATCCCCTCATTACGGTGGGGCTGCTACACAGGATCCTTTGCAGGTCCCCCCACTCTGGACACTGGACACTGGAATCCTCAGTAACATTTTTGTTGTTGTTTTCTGACTACATTTTTAATTTTAAAATAATTAAATGGACAGAGAAATTGCACAGATAGTACACGTTTCACTGAAACATGACACCGTTTCTCCTATTATTCTCAACTTATTTTCCTATGGCACATTTGTCAGAGGTAATGGAATAAAGGCAATGCATTATTACAGTTTCCTGAAGCTCACACTTTACTCAGACTCTCTTAGCTTTTCTCTAAGGTTCATTTTCTGATCCAGGATCCCACCTAGGACATTGCATCTAATTTATTCTCCTTGTCTCCTTTAGGCTTCTCCTCCTGGCTCTGGTAGGTTCTCAGGCTTCCCTGTGCTTGGAAGCCTTGGCAATTTTGAAGAGGACCACTGAGGGCTTTCTTTAGTGGGATATCCCTCAGCTGGGGTGTGTCTCTTTCCCATGGTAAGACTACATTTACAGTTTTGAGGGGAAGACCACAGCAGTGGAGTACTGTTTCATCACATCACATCAAAGGCATGTACTGTCAACATTGATGGTCACATCAATGTTGTTGACCCTGGTCACCTGGCAGGGTAGCATCTTCAGGTCTATCCACCAGGCAGTTGCCCTTTTTCTCCTTTCATGCTATATTTTTGGGAGGAAGTCACTATGTGCAGCCCATACTGGTGGAGTGGGGATTTCTGCTCGAACTCCTTGATGGTAGAGAAGCTACATCAATTATTTAGAATTCTGTACCAGAATAGTACTGTTATATACTTTGAGATGTATTAAACTATTTCTTTGTTTTGTTGTTTAAATTGCCTCTTTGTCATATCCCCATCAATATGGCTTTATGGGTTTTAGGTTTTGGCCTTTCCTCATTCATGGTATGACGAGATGCTCAAGCCTTGTCTCAGGTATTTCCCACCAAGTCCTAAAATCAACCACTACTTTACAGAAGCCAAGCTCTTTTCACTGAAGGATGGAATTAGCAACTACAATTTGATTGCTGGGTATGTTTACTGATACTGGGGTGGGGAAGCTTTTTAAATCTGCATATTTCAATTGTAACTGAATCTTCAAAATCTCCTGAGGTTGAAAGCAAGCATCTCTATTTTTAAAAGCTTACTCTTCATGTCAAGACCTTCCTATGTGGACATTTGTCTGTTTATAGTACAAAATAAATGTATAACACAACCCAAATTTAAAATAAACCCAGTAGTACTACAAATCGCTATGACTGATGAACCAACAGGTAATACTTCTAAGGCTCTTAGAGAGCTGGGTGCTGGGGTGGAAACTGCTAGTGATCTATCAAGATCCATCACCCTCTCTCCAATCACAAGTTAGCTTTCCTGCAGCAGGTGTGGTCAGGGTCAGTCTCCAGGTGGAGGTGAGAGAAAGCAGGGCAGGGTGTACCTCTGGAGGTAGGTCTTAACCAGCACTCTCCTTTTTTCTGACTAGGTGTACATACACGCAGAACAGGAAGCTGCTCAGGGAATAGAAGGGAGATGATCTGGTGGCTGAGACAGAGCCTGGACCCTGAATAGTTTTGCTGGAGAAGAGCCACTTGTGAGGTTGGAATGGCCCTGCAGATTTTGCCTAAGAGGGACTAGGCTATTTTTACTCCCAAGCACACCATATGGGTCCATTGGTTACCACTGCTCCTCCAGGATGATCCAATGAGGAAGCAAACTGCACTTGATTGGCAATCACTGATATAATCTGTGAGGTGCCAAGAGCAGAACTATGAGAAAGTGTAATGTGTATCTTCCCTGTGACAATGAAAGAAGTAGAAGCCTTTCCTTGGAACAGACTCTGCAGGACTCCAGAGCTTCTGTTCAGTTAGGGTCAACAAGTTCCCCTTGTCCAGAAGCCACTCAGAATAGCCTGACTCATCATGCACTTCCCCATATTTGTGTTCCAAAGTCAACCCCTGAGACTGAACCTCAGTCAACACCAAGAGTCCAGTTAGCTCTTGTGCACCCAGACCATCTGCTATCCCTGCCTGCAACTGTGGCCTTGTCCCCTTGCCCAGTGGCCTTGGAGTGGTCCATAGATGGAGCATTGGGCTCACTCAGCACAGAAGTCAACACTCCAGAGTTGCACTGAGTCACCCTTTGTAAATGTAGACCCTGTCCTCAGGGTCTCCCACCCCTTACTCTCTATTTGATTTTACCATTTATTGCCACTAGGGATTTGATCTTCAACCTTGCTGAGTCAGAGGCCAAACTTTGGAGATTAGTCAATATGGCTTACCCATGGTGGATAATATCTTTCTTAGTCTCAGGATTGTTGCCCAGCATGCAGCATAAGAATCAAAGCAAGTCCCCCGAGACCCAGGAAACACGTAGAGCTTCATCTTGACATGTCCACTAAACATCTGAAAGAGCTGAAAATTCTAGGTGTTTGGACTCGAGAGTCCCAGAAAGCTGAATCTAGCTCCAAGCCCCATTACTTCCTGGTTTATGACCCGAACCAAGGGGCGCAGGTCTCAGGTCTCTACTCTCCCAGGTGGACAGTGAGAGTTGCACAAAGATTGTCACTTATTAGATCAAATATAGATGGACAGAGCTGAGTACACTATGTGCACTGTTAAAGACTCAGCAGAGTTATCTCTTCCTTTCTTTTTCCTTCTTTATTCCTCTTGGACAAGAAGACAGGGCAGAAATGAAGGAGGCAGACATCAGCTTCTCACATCTTCCTACATCTGCTTCACCCCCATTAGCACTGTTTGACCTCATCCAGATCCCAGCCTACCCCAGAGGAAGGTGTGGTGGAGGAGCAGTACCCAGGTGGGCCTATTCAGTCACAGCAGCAAGATATGCATCTCAGTGTTGGTCTCCCCATTCCCACGTTCCTGCAAATCTGGTTACTGTTTTCACCTCTGTCCTGTGGCCTCCTTTCCCAGCAGGGAGTTCCTCCCTCCTGGCTTACCCAGATGCCTGACAGTGGTTTACTGAATCCTGCTTCACCCGTGCACTTACTTCTGACAGCCAAAGGAAGAAAATTCCAGGTGGTGCCTCAGTCTCCCTAGCACATGAGGAGTGAGAGTCCACTATCCTTAGGGCCTGTGCATTTAGTTCAGCAGAGGCCACTCTGTGGTCTTAACCATGAAGAGGGGTACTGGGTAAGAGGACACTGGGTGGTGTGCAGAATCCAAAGGCTAGCCACATCCTCAGGTCCCGACCATGGAGCAGCTTGGAGAAGCCCAGCAGAACCTTGGGCATGTGACCAAAGTGCTGTGGCTCCACTAGAGTGTCCATGTAACTAATTAGCAGTTACTATCCTTAAACTGCAGCTAATAATAATGCAATAATGCTAACAACAATAGCTTTTTATTGAGCAAGTATTGCATGCCAAATGCATCGTGGACACCTTCTAAACAGCTGCATAAAGTAGGCATTGACAAGTCCACACAGACAAGAAAGCAGCTCAGCTGAAGTAAACCACTAGGTCCATGGTGAAATGGTTGGTACATTTCAGAGCTGGGACCCATAGCAGAGCACAGGTTTACACACAAACCCCAGATGGTTTCCACCAGTTTTTGGTGTCTCCCAGATACTCCCTCCTGGTCCTGAGTCATAGCTTGACCTGTTTGGCTCCACACTGGAGGTACCTGAGTTCCCCCACACAGCTGCCACCACTCTGCTATCACACCCTTCAGATGAGTATTGTGTCTTCCTCGTCCAGCTGGTCTGGGCCCTCAAACCTTGATTGGTTGAGCTGTGGCTAAACACAACCCTGTCTCAGTGCCTCATGGTAAGGAAGAGTCCTCCCCTCTCACCTGTCCCACCACCTGGAAAAGGCAAAAGGAAATCTGCCCCATGGACAGTCCCTAGGGTGATGGAAGTAGAGTCAGAAGCCCCTGATGCTGTGACTGTGACAGTGGTCAGCATAGCTGGTGCATCTTTCAGTCTTCCTATACCATCTGAAGTAGTCTGGCCACAAGGCAAAGTGGGTGGGAAAGAAGGGCCCCTTCTGGGTGGAGCCTGTGAGCTCACACACCCACTGTATACCTATGCGTACTTTGCCCTGGCCAAACATTCCCAGAGCCTGGGTGCAGACAGACTTTCGCTTGGGCCCCCAGTCAGCAGGGCTCTCTTGCTGCCTCTGCATAGATGTAGCAAGAAGTCGTGCTGTGGGGTTGAGCCACTGATGCTTTGGGGCTACTTGTCACCACAGCATAACCTAGGGTTCTGACTAGCATAGTCACTCTGACTTCTCAGCAATCAAGCAAGCGCTTGCTTACTGATACAAAGAGGATCCGTAGTCCTGAGGTTTAATAGCTGAGTGTGGAAACAAATTGTGTACAGTAGCCTCAGCTCTAAGATGCTGTATAATTCTGAGCAAAATGTCTATTCACTAAAGCATGAGTGTGGACTTTCCTTGCAAGCAATTTTTCTTTCTCTTAAGAAAGCTGTTAATTTTTCTCATTGGAGGTGGGCCAGTTCAGCTCTGTTCATGAAGGCATCCGTGCAGAACTCGTCTAGCATTGCTTCCTAAAGCCACCTAAAGTGCCATCTTGAAGATTGTGTATTTTCTCTTAATGAAAAGATAGGCAGGAAAGAAAATACCTTTCCTTTCTATCTTCTTTTCTCTTTTTTCCTTTAAAAAACTTAGGATGATGTTGTGATTAACTTGCCTTTTGCAGTATAGTGGATATGACAGCTAACCAAATTAATCCCATTATGCAAAACCCAGTTCACAAATGGGTTTGCATTTTTGCAAAATTATGTCAATTTCCCTATAAATTGGAGAGACTGTGTCAGTTTTCTGAGCAGCACAGAGATGCTACCCTGTGCTGTACGTCTATATCTCTCTAATTCAGAAAGATACAGATTTTAGCTCCATGGCACAAATTATGATTCATAACTTTAATGCTGGTATTTTTGTTTACATGAGACTTGCATGAGAATTGCCATTCATTTTCAGATTCAGTTACAATCTTCTTCCGTATTGTATTTGTAGCATTTGGAGCTTGGAGAAAATGGTTAAAATAAAATCCTTAATTATTTTGATATTAAGAATGTGATTCGTTATTTCTTTGCACTTCTTAAACACTCAGCCAGGCGCCTGCAGGCCCTCGCCTGTGTCTCTGCCTCTCTGTCTGCATTCAAGGAGTTGGAGAGCAGAGACGGTTTCCCAACTGCCGCCCCCTTGGCCAGCCGCAGACAGACTGCTGGTGGCCAAATCTGTTTGGCATTGACTGTGCTCTGTGAATTCCCTGTAACTGGACCAACGTGTCAAATTAAACCCACTCCTGCTCTGAGCCGCAGAGCAGCCAGGATCTGAAAGGCTCTCTGCACTCTGACCTGGTCACCAGCCCCTGGAGCCTCACATCTGCTGGATGGACGCTGGTTTTCACCTGGTTCATTTCGAATGCAGCAGCCCCCTCCCTCTGAGCTGCACATTGCCTCCTCTCTGTCTCTCTGTCTCGTAAAAGGAGAAAGAAAAAGCTTCCTTGTTTTGAAGGCTGGCGCTCCAAGGGCTAAATTACTTACTGAATTCAGAAAATCTATTTTTTAATGGTTATTCTTTCTTTGTGTAGCACTTTTTATTCTGGTGATGCTTTCTTGAACAGTGAATTGTTGACTTTTTATGCTTTAGATTTATTAGACATGTGTCAAGTTGTCAACCTCCTACCGTTTGCATTTGTGTCCACCTTGCAAACAGCAGGGAAAAATACTTTTTTTTTTCCACGAACGTTCACTTCTTGGCAGTTCTGAAACAAATTTTTGAACAGTTGCTGTTCCTATTGATAGCAATAGTTTGATGTTTCAAAAAAAACAGGGTTTTATTTTCCCCTAAATTTTTGACATGTTCTGTCATATCACATCATATCATACCCTGATGCATCAAAAACAAAAAAGGGGGAGGGCGCCGCCCGCACTGTTCACAGAGATCATGAGCCTTCGCTAAACACCCACCCATCTGTTCGCCGCTTTAGTCCTTTTGTTCTCTCTCTAACGCTGGTATTCCTCAGGAAAATGTGTTTGTGCTTCCTCTAAGATGCTGCAGTATTCTCAGCCCAGCTTCTCAATCTTTGTAGGAAGCAGTTTCAAGGAATTACGAGACTATTTGCGTTTTCCTACTTAGTGCTGGGTGGCTGGAATTCAGACACATCCATGAAATCGGATGCAAACAACAGTAAAAAAGGAAGAATATACAAATGAAGTGAGCACTCGGTGGCTGCAGGTAAGTGTCACCTAAAATTGCTGGAACTGTGAAAAAAAGTCAGCAATCCAAATGGTTTCTCCCCAAGCTTTTCCCACTCCCTGGTAGGGCTGCCAGGACCTTGGTGCATGCTGTGAGTATGGAATGAGGTCCCCTGCAACGGGCCCTCCTGCCTCTGCCCTGGCAGCTTGTCCTCCTTTGTGGCTGCAGCGTCTCCAGAAAGGGAGGTGGGATCAGTGGTGGTCCTGACACCTGCCCTCCTCCCCACACAGGCTGCCCCTGTGGTGCCTCTGGTAGCAAAGCTGCAGCCCCTCTCTGCCCATCCCTTCACTCAGCTGCAGATCCAGTCTCATGGGGACTCACCTCTCCGCCTGCAGCTCGCCACCCTCACCTGCAGGCATGTGCAGGACCAGTTTCAAGGAGGCTTAGCATATCCTACAGATCACACGTGCTCAGCGCAATGCTACATATGGGTGTGAGATGGCCATTCAGTCCCGATGAAGGAGACTGGTTGCCCACTCAGGGACAGGCCAGAGACACAGGTAGATGGTTGCCCTGTGATGGGGCACAGGCTTTTCATCCAGGTCAAGCAGAGTGACGGGCAGATGGAAGGCAGAAGCATCTGGATCTGTCTGGCAGCCTCCTAGAGCAGGGATATTGGGATTGAATCTGGAGAACAGGTGGGCTGTGTGAGGGACTGGAGCTGGGAGGTGAACTGAGAGTGGCCTGTGAATTGTGTAACACAAGGACTGGGCTTGGAAGATTTCCACATGCTCAGTGAAATCAGCATCTCCCAGTTCATCCAAGTTAGAACCAGTTGGAGACACTCAAACTGCCCCAGGCAGCTCCACAGGGTGCCACACGCTATCACAAAGGTCCCTGTGCTCAGAGGGCCATGCTTGGTTTAATGTTCTCTTTGTTTGGTTTGATGCTTGCTGGTTGTTTTGAAATTCTTGATAATTTTGTCTTTAGATGTATTTTGCCCCTGAAGCCCAGAGGGACAGTGGGCAGAGCCCACTGGTGTATGTGCACTTAACCATCTTAAGCCTTCCTGACTCCCCTGAGCACTGGGGATGCCCTGTGAGTGTCCAAACAACTCCATGATGAGGGTCAAGGAGCTTGACAGACACAAGACAAGTCAAGGACTGGGCACAGAGAGAAGGCATGAATGGTCAAGGAACACAAATACCCAACAAGCCCATCGCGTCCCTTAGCTGAAAATGACAACACAAGTCCCTTCAGTCCTTCCCCGTAAACCACGAGGCCAAAGGGAAAGAGTGTCGACGGAACACATGATGCAGGAAGTGAGGAAACACACTTGAGGGCATGCTTTGCAGTGTTTCCGTTGCTTCAGTGGAAAGAAACCAGCCCACATCACTTGTATGCACAAACTATGAAATAAGAATCATGTTACTTTTTTTTTTTTTTTTTAAAGAATCATGTTATTTTGATGATTCTACATCAGGTTAAATCCCCTCTTATTTGATTTAACAGTGGCATTTCAGGATAGAAAATGAATAACATTTGTGCTGTTGTTGTAGATTTTAAAAATTTTGTCCTATGACATTACATTGCCAAGAAAACATACTGTAAGTTATGAGAGACCAAGAAAGAAAGAGGTAGGTAGCTTCCTCTTGCAGTATCTCCCTTGGTTCCACTGTCTTGCTTTCCACCACAGCCCTAGAATTTCATGCATTGCCGTTGGCTGCATGGTTGTATTTCTCTTCCTTTATCCTTCTGTCATGCCCACCCTGTGTCTTTCTGTCATGCCACCTTTGCCACTCCTGGCACTCTTGCAGGGATCCTAGATGGAGGAGCTCCTGAGTTTCACGAACTGTGTCCCTAGACTTTGTCCATGACACAGATGCATCTTCTGAAATGGTTTCTGGCCAGTCGCACGTCTTTCTCCTAGAAGGCCCAGAGAGTTTCTCTGCCTCCCACAGAGGGAGGCCAACATTCTTCCTCAGCTCCACAGCCTCCATGGCTAGCCTGAAAACCCTCAGGCTCATCTCCTATCACTAGATCCCATTTTACTAGGTATGCCAGCACACACCAAGCTGCTGCAGCCTTGATGAGTTTTGCTTTCCCAGCTCAGCTCAGAAGCCACCTCCCCCAAACTCCCCCAAACTCCCCCAACCTCCCCCAAAGTCTCAGGTGGTCTTTTAGGCAGAACTAGGGGCTACAGGTATGTGGCCCTCATTGCACATATCCTGGTGCACAGTCACCCCATGCACCTTCCATGCCCCAGCCTGTGACAGTCATACAGAGCTTCATCTTTTCACCTAGGAACCAGGTTGAGTAAATTTTTAAGGTGACAGGAGATGAGCTTTTAGAGGATTTTAAACTGGAACCTGAGTAGATTTGCACTTTAGAAAAATGATCCTGCTTCTGATGTGAACATGAATTGAGTTGAGGTCAAGAGCAAGTCTAAGGCAGGGACACAAGATAAGGGAAGATTGCCATAAATCTGGTAGGAAGCCAGGAAAGTGCTTAAAGTCATGCTTCCTTCTATGCCACTCTGCCCCACCACAAGCCCAGAAGCAACAAAGCCAAATGACCATGGACTGAAACCTCTGAAACTGTGAACCAAAAAACCTTTCCTCCTTCAAATTGTTTGTCTCAAGTACTTTGTCACAGTGACAGAAAGCTAACACACTTATTAAGGACACCAGTGTTTGGTTAAAACCCACCCTACTCCAGAATGACTTTGTCCTAACTTATTAGATACACAAGGACTTTATTTCTAAAACAGGTCACAGTCTGAGATTTTGAGTGACAAATTTGGAGAGAATTTTACTCTTGTCCAGCATTACTGGATACCATTATCTACGGCTGAGATGGACACATGGTAATTACTTACCATGCCATAATTAAATGGGATGAGATGGAAAGAAAACTCCTGTCCCATCATTTGCACCCTCTGGGTGTTGTGTCCTGTTGTGGTGGTGACTGCTGACTCTGAAGTTCAGTCTGCACCCCTCCCAACTCTCCAGCATTAGGACCTTGAGCTGTTCTTCAGTATTGCTAAGTGAAGAGAGGGATGAGAACAGCCTTACCCTCTCAGCCTCTTGCAAACGTGAAACTTTATGATATCATTTATCAAGGATTTAATATAAGGTCTTGCCTTGCAATATTAGCCATGGTAGCTTTTGTCATTGACATCGTTGTCTTCATGAAGTCTACAGCAGAGCTGAGGGGTGAGGACCACAGTGAATGGCCCCACACAACCTGTCTTGATCTGTAGGTTTATGGAGCCTCTCTGCAGCTTCCTGTTGAGCTCAAATCCACCCGTGCTCACTGAAGGGCAAGATGAAGGTCACAGCATTTCCTCCCCTTAAAAAGAGAGAGGTCTTGGAAAAAATAGGAGGACTTATCTGGCTTCTGTCCCTCTCTACTCTTGAGTCACATTGGCCACAGGGGGGCTGGGGATTTAGCTCAGCGGCAAAGCGCCTGCCTGGCAAGCGCAAGGTCGTGAGTTCGGTTCCTGGTACCGGAGAAAAACCACATTGGCCACAGGAACGTTCTAGACATGGGAGGCTGAAGGGTGTATGTGTATGTGTGTGTGTGTGTGTGTGTGTGTGTGTATGCACTTGTGCAGAGAGAAAGAAAGTTTATGAGTTCCCATCCCAGGCTAATGAGCCTGTAAGTGTGGGGAAAATCACCCTGGACTATTTTCCTGCTGAATTGCACACTAGAATTATAATTAATTTATTGTCCACCATTACTCATAAGGCCTTTTTAACATTTCTACTTTGCTGGCTGTTACTGCCCATTGAATTCCGATGTTTTAGATTAACATCCTGTGGCTAAATCCTCCTGCAGTTTTCCATACCAGACCTCATTGTATTTCTTGTCCATATTTCTGGGCCCTTTGAATGATTCTTCTGGCCTCAATGGTCTTCTCAACGCCTCACAATTTTGTGCAACCTGTGAATTTAATTAACAAGTCTTTATCTTCTCCTGTAGATAATTAACACAGGTGTTAAACAAAGCCAGATTCAGCACTGACCTCCAGGGCACTTCACTAGACCCACCCAAGATCTGATGCTTAGCCAATTGTCATGGTCTTGGTTACAGTCCTCCTGCCAACTCTTTGCCAATGTGGTAGCACCAACCTGAGACTCAGAGGCAACTCACTCAGTGGCACTGAGTAGGGCAAACTCACCCTAAGGTATGGTCCTCACCCCTCAGCTCTGCTGTAGACTTCATGAAGACAATGATGTCAATGAACAAGCAGCTTCAAGACTGGGGGCTCATGGGAGACCCTGGGGGTTGTTTGCATGTATTAAAGCAGGGAGCTAAGACCAGGTAGCATCATGCTCCCATCCATTGGCAGAAGTGGCCCATGGCCCCATTTCTCCCAGTGGGCACAGCCACCTTGTAGGTGGTGCTTAAATATGAAGTGTTCTCCCAACAACTCTTGTGTTTAAGTCTCGATCCCCAGGACACCAATGTTCAGAAGTGGGGTTTAAAGAAGTGACTGGAGCGTGAAGGCATTGACCTCATGAATGGATTTGCCCAATGATGAGTTGAGAGCTGAATGGAATGTTATGTTATGAGATGGGACCCAGTTGGAGGAAGTAAGCCACTGGGGACACACCTTTTAGGGGTAATTCCTGTTCCCAGACCCTTCCTGTCTGGCTTTTTTCCTCTCACTCCATCTTCTGGCTGCCATGAAGGGAGCAGTTTCCTAAGTCACACCCTTCCACTATGATGCTTCTGCTTTGCCATATGCCTAAAAACAATGGAGCCAGCCATCTATAAACTAAATCCCCTGACACCATGAGCCAAAGTAAATCTTTCCTCTTTAAGTTGCATGTGTCAGGTGTTTTGTTCCAGCAGCCAAAAGGTAACTATTACACCTCCAAACTCCTTTCCACATTTAAATGTAAACAGGCCTCCAGCCCTACCAGACCTGCCATGCTGCAGACCTAATGTGTTGCTATCTTTCCTTTCAGTCAAACCCAATTCTGTTCTGATTCAGGCCAAAATCATGGGGCATCTTCGACTTCCCTCTTTCTTATACAACCTAGCCATTCCATTAGCAATTCCAGATGGCTCTGCCTTCAAAGAAAATGGAGCCGCTTCTTCCTTGCAAAGAACTGCTGCCCTGGAGCATCTCAGCTGACCTGTCCTACTACCCAGCATCCTGTCCTTGTTCTCATGTTCCTCCTTCTCACCTCCCTCACTCTAGCCTACACATAACACCCAGAGTCTATTAACTATGTCAGACTATATCAGTCCTCTCTAAAATCCCTCTGAGGCCCTCCCACCTGTCTTGAGAAAAAGCCCTTCTTGCTCTTCTAGAGGTGCATTAGTTTTCAGCTGCTACTGTAACAAGTAGCGCAGCACCTCAGACAACACAGACTTATTATCTTTTGGTCCCATGTGGATCTCTCAGAGTTGACAGGATTGTGCTTCCTCTGGAGGCTGTGGGAGACATTGGTTTCCTTGCATTTCCCAACTCCCTGGGGCCACCCACAGTCCTAGGCATGTGGTCTCCCATCTCTCCAACCCCTGCTTCCACAGTTACATCCTTCTGACCCTCCTGCCTCCCTCTCCCACTCATTGCATGCACCAGATGGTCCAGCATACTCTCAAGATCCATAAAAACATCTGTGACAATCCTATTGGATTTAAGGGGAACATCAACACCCATTTGGGGGATTAGGATGAAGACATATTGTGGGTCCATCAACTTACCTTCTACAAGTGGCCTGTAGAAGCCCACACCATTGGTGCCTGACAACCTCTCTGAACTAATGTCCCGCTCTCTCTCCATCAAGGTATGTTGTGCCCTGGCCACCAAGGTCGGGAATGGGTGGGGTGTGCAGGTAGCAAAGTGGAGGGGCTTGATTTATAGTGTTTTCCAACATCCTACCATGCTACTTTTAAACTCTGGGACCCTTGTGGCTGGATACAGAGTTGGGAAGAGGGCAGCTCCAGATTTCACAGCCCTCAGTACCACTGGGTAAACAGGCCAGTGCTTAATCCCCATTCTTCCCTGACTATAGAAAGCCTCAAGTTCCATTAGTTATTCACAAAGAGGCCTCTTCCAGCTTCCTTGAAAACTGCACCCCCAGCCAGGCATAGCAAATACCTGTAATCCCAGCACAGGGGGAGGTTGAGGCAAGAAGATGGCAAGTTTGAGTACAATTTGGGCAATTTAGCAACTTAGGGAGACCCTGTCTCAAAATAAAAAATATAGGAAGAGCTAGGGATGTAACTCAATGTGAAAGTCTTACATTCAAGTCCTAGCACCATAACAAATAAATGAATAAAACCACACCTCCACTTTCCTTCCTCTTTACTCTATCACCATCCAAAACTATGCACTGCACCACCTTGCTTATTGCTCATCTCCCTGGATAGAATTTGAGCACAGGGAGCAGGACTGTCTGTGTTGGGCACTGTGTTGGGATGTGGCCAGTGCTCCATGAGAGCCTCAGGACAGACAGCCACTGAACACCTAGTCATAATCTGAGGTATCACAGGAGCAATGCATGAAATGGCACAACTTCTTGTTGTGTACCACCATCACACTTGTCGAAGCATTACGCTTCATCTGAACAGCCATGAACACATTCATTTCCTCCTCAGCACTGCCCTGTTGTCTCGCTGGATATGTCCTTTAGATTTTCTAGGGCTAATTAATAAAGTAATATGCATGCAAGTCACAGGAAAGCTAATCAATGGCTACTTTTCTAATTTAATAGTAAATCTCTGGCCTACATGCTTCTTTGTAATAATAATGTATGATTAAAGGAGACCAGAGGAAAAGGAGTAATCCAGCAAAACTTAGGGAAGCATATTGATAAGAGTTCTGTAAAATGTTCATTTTAACTTAGAGATGAGAGAGTGAAAGGTATCAGACATGACATTAAAGATATCACTCTTAATAGAGATTAGAGAAGAAAAGTGATTTTTATGGGCTAGAAAGGTATCATGAATATTTAGAAACTAAAATGATATTTAACATTTATTGATCACTTATTAAATGCCAGGTTCCCTGCTCAATGCTTTGCCTGCAGTATCTCAGAATGGATGAGAGAAGGCCATGCAAAGATACCTATAAGGAGATACCTGAGAATAATGTACAGTCAGGAGCATTATGACCATTGCCTTCCCACCCCACTGGGAAATCCATGCAGAAATCCAGGGGTATTCACGTTTCTGGCCTCAGCATGTGCTCTTTACCCTTCCTTCTTGTGTTGGATCCAGAAGACCTAGGCTGCTCGTTGATGGCTCTCTCCTCACATGGGCCCGGAGTTCCCAGAGACCAAGTTTCTGCCACTAGTAAGGAGAGGCATCCACTATCTGGTTTCCTCTGGATGCCAGATGCAGCTGTAATGCTCATCATCTTCCTCAGAGTGGGTTGTGATGGCACTGAGTGCATGAGACAGAAGAGTTCTGTGATCAAATAGGGTTGGGAAATGCTAGGTTAAAAGTGTTACCTGGCTTCTTGACTGCATGACTCCTGAGGACTCTGAATGAACACTTGTGAGTGCTAAATCATTAGGAGAGATAACTGAGAACTAACATTCTCCAACTTACACAGACAGGCTTCTGTCTGTTGGAGCAGTGACTAGGATGACTTTTGTTCTCTGGAAGGAACTTGGGAAAAGACTAGTTTATCTGTGTGGAGTTTCTTCTGTCTCCAATTTAACACTCAACAGCCAGTTGACCATCTGACAAAATATGGGAGGGTATCTATTGACAACTAGGGCAAGAGCCTAACTTGGGGACTCCAGAGTCCCACCAAGAACGACTAGCAGATTAGTGCATAGAAAGATGGATATATAGGCCATAGGTGATAAATAGATAAGTGATAGCTGATTGACAGGTGAATAAATAATTGATAATAGATAGAAGATTGGTAGATAACAGAGATAAAAGATAGATGACATATAGATGATAAAGGATAAATAGATAGCAGCAGATTATTGATAGATGATAAATAGATGCTGGATGAATACTTGATAGATGATTGACAGGTGATAGATACATAGCTGACGAATGATAGATGTTAAATAGATACATGGTTGGGGGCTGGGGATTTAGCTCAGTGGCACAGCCCCTGCCTGGCAAGCGCGAGGTCATGAGTTCAATTCCTGGTACTGAAAAAAAAAACAACAAAAAAAAAATAGATACATGGTTGATGATAGATGATAGAGGATAGACAGATATTGGTAAGTTATAGATAGATGATAGATATATAGATAAGTGATTGATAACTGTAAAGAGCATGAGAACATCAACTTATACCTATGTCTTTCAGGGGCACTGGAATGCCATTGAAGGAAGCAGAATTTGTGGGCCCAGCTCTTTGGAGAAGCAAACTTCAGAGAAGTGAGCTGATCTCGAGTTTCCCTTCCCTCTAAGAAACTACAGAATCTTGATCCAAGGCCATATGTGGGAATCTGCACAGGGCATGGCACTAAGAGACAGAAGCTATCTGAGACTGATAACTTCACAGGACCAGAGAGGCAAAACTGAATCTTATGGACAATGAACTGGATCAAGATTTCCCAAAGCAACGGGTACAACATTCATGGTTTGTCACTTGAGGCATTTACTGAATTCTCAAGTTGTGCAGGACAGACAATTGAAAACATAAATGGAAACTGAGTGTAACACACACCTTAATTTTTGGCCAAGAAAAAGCAATTAGATTTATTTACTCAAGAGAAAGAGACCCTATTAAATACATAGGCTCTGATTTGGGCCTTTTGGAAATCTCTATCCTTAGAACAAAAGTGAAAAAATTAGGAAGACATAAAACCTGTGATGCCAGCTAGAAAAGGCTCAGCCACTGATTGGGTTGAGGTGGCGGTCCCCACTCTGACAACCAGAGGACAGGGTTGACCATCTACCATGTCTCAGACACTATACACGTTATTCAGTTAAAAAAAAAATGCTATGCATACCAAGAACAAAATCAAGAGGAAAAATCAATAGAAATAGACAAATGGATGACCTTACCTAATCATACTGAAGTTGTCAAATACATACTCTGAAGGAGCTATGATTAATATATTTAAGAAAACAGATGACAAAATAAAGTGTCTCCTCAGAGAATCATAGCCTATGTGAAAGAATAAAATAAAAAGTAGAGATGGGAGGGGAGATCAAATCAATTGATGGATTAACAGAATACTGGATTTGGGAGGAAAGAAAGGTTAGTCATGGAGAAGATAAGTGAACAGAAAATGTCAGACTAAAATAACAAAGAGTAAATGTAGTGAAAACATAGTAAAGCAAATAAAAGACACACAGGATCTAGTACATAGTCTAATGTGTGCACGAGCAGAGCCTCAGGAAGGGACAAAGGAGCACAGCGACACTGGGAGAGAGAAGCATTAACCAGTTTCCAAAAAGATGAAAGACACAAAGCTATATATTCGTGAAGCACTATGAGACTCAAGCAGGATAACCCCAAAACCAACCGTACCAGACTCCTTCTACTAAAACTGCTGAAAATCCCAGACAGAGTGAAAATCTTAAAGCAGACACATTAAACAGGTACATTATGTTCAAAGTTGCAAAACTATTACTGACAGTTGCTTTCTCAACAAAAATTATGGAATCTAGAAAACAAGGAATTAATTAACATCTTTAAAGTGCTAAAAAAAAAACCCTTAATTGCCAAACTAGAATTCCATTACTGTCTTTACTCACAGACAACTTGATTGTATATGTAAAAAAAAACTAAAAGAATCTGCAGATTAACTCTTAGAATATGAAGAGAATGTAACAAAGCTACTGGATCAAGCTACTGGATAAATACATTAAATCAATTCTACTTTTATTTATAAGCAATATCAAATAGAAATAAATTTTCTTTGAAGATGCCACATATGCTAAAACACCAAATGCTGACATAACATAAAACACACCCGGCAAGTGCACATGGAAACGCATACCCAAGTAAAGGTTTTATGTTCAGGATTCAATCACTCAACTTTGCTGGGCCACTACTTATTCTTCTTTGAATCACCAGCGTTGGGTTAGGTTTGAGGTAAACCATTTGGAAGGCCTCTGAAAGTTCTAAAACTACAATTCTCTTCCTCTCATCCTTTAATTCAGCAAACACTGGCTGAGTATTCACCAAGTGCCAGGCTCTTGGTACAAAAGACAGGCAGTAAAAGTTCGTGGAATGGGGGAAGGAAGAAAGGAACGGGGATGTGAGGCCCAGTCTCTGCCCTCAGGAATCCCCTGGTCTGATGTGCATGTGGCAGCAGGAATAGATGTCTTATCAGAGAGACTCATGCAGTGGTAGCCAGGAGCGTCTGGTGTTAGGAGAGGATGGGAAGAAACTGTAGTCTCAGCCTGGGACATGACGTCTCAGAAGAGGTGTAAAATGATTGGCTTCCTACAGGACAGCAGAGTTAGACTGCCCTGGTGGACATGAAGGGTGGCTGGAGGGAATCAAGAAGCAGAAGGTGAAGAAGGTCCTACTCCCCAGCTGTAATGCTGACCACCACTCACGTAATCTCCCTACCCTGAAACAGTCATGGATGAGAAGCCTATGTGTATTCCCTTACTTTCTGCTTGCAGAGGATGATGACAGTCTCTAAAGCTGGAATTCAGGCATCACGAATATTCTGGGGAAAAGGCCCTAACCCTCAAACTCAGCCATGCCATTAACTGCTTGCCCTGCCTTCTTGCCAGGCTGGCTGAGGCTCAGAGTTGAAGCTCAGCAGCAAGCTTGGCCAGCTCCCCTCCATGCGCAGGCAGCAGGGTCTTCCCCTGCTGAGACCCCAAAGCTTCTGTGATCTCCCACAATGGACCAGTGCTTGCTGCAGCCCAGGCACTGCCCATGGCAAGGCCTTCAGAAGCACGTTTAGTCTCATTTGTTTGGGTCACTGCTAGGCCTGGAGAGTAACCCAAGGGGGTTTGCCTGTTGGAAAAGCAAATAGGAAGGTCACCCTTTTATACCTAAGGTGTAAGTGCTTTCCATAGGAGAGTTGATCTAACCCAAGCCACAACGTCTTGTTTTCTCTCCGAGAAGATTCATCCTCTAAGCTTTGAGGAAAGTGACATGGGCACCCCAAAAGGGAGGCAAAGAACAAGAAGGGGCTTTGGATAGCTCAACTGTGAGTGTTTTTCTTAAATGACATACTGATGAACAAAACATGTTCATTTCCCGGTAAACATAAGGCTTTGCAAAAATAATTACTTCAAAAAGGGAAAGAAAGGAACTAATTTTGTGAAAGCTGTGTACTGACTCAGCCAAAATGAGGAGGCGAAGCAGCAGCCATCTCCCCAGGAGCGCCTGCCTCCACGGGGCGCATCCTGAGAAGGGGGCAGTGCTCCACTGCCAGAAGAGACATCAGAGCAACAAGCAAAATGCTCTGCTGGTGAGGAGGAGTTTTCATTAAAAATGCAATTGTTGTGGTAGAAAGCAAGGGTAATTACCATCGAACTCACCCAACCCCAGCCCATCACCTCTGAGGGGGTGGCTGCCTTTTGGGGAAGAGTTGTATTTCGGAAATGAGGATTAGCACCAACAGGTAACTTGTCCACAGACCTCCCTGGGAAGGGAGTTGAGTTACCTGTAGCAATATTTGAAAAACAAGCAAGACATATCTCAGACTCGGGAGATATGCTTGAAACTAGGAAAAATTGATTTTTTTCATATTCACTGCCAGATATTGCAGGACTACACAGTTATATGCAGATAGAGGACTCCGTGCAGCTTATCACGCCAGTGATAGATCCTGTACTGTCTTTAAAGGAATCAATCATTAATTTAAATCGTTTACAGCAAGCAGTTAGCTTTTTAACCCCTTCTCTCCTGCATGGGAAGAAATAGAGTGGCCTCTGCATGGGCCTAGGGTTTCAGGTGAGTCTTTAAAGAACGGGTCATTCTTGGTGGGTCATCTAAAGCCAGCTTTTCCTCTGTCACTGTAAAGAAATTTATGACTCAAAAAATTAATATTGCAGAATAATACATGTTTGGGGAAAATCCCAGTAATTCTAGAATCAGGCTGGGCCTGATGCCGCACACCTGTAATCTCAGCACTCGAGAAGCTGAGGCA
This sequence comes from Chinchilla lanigera, assembly GCF_000276665.1. Taxonomy (NCBI): domain Eukaryota; kingdom Metazoa; phylum Chordata; class Mammalia; order Rodentia; family Chinchillidae; genus Chinchilla; species Chinchilla lanigera. Next base: position 58,584,415 of record NW_004955402.1, on the reverse strand, counting down.
GGAAGTTCACCATGAGTTTGAGGCCAATCATTCTAGAATCGTGGAAAGTAAAAATGTGTACCTCCTCCAGTGGCAGGAATGAGCTCATCACCTCTGCCTGTGACTCCCCATTTCTCTCCCTGTCTCAAAGAGATGTGAGGAAAGACAGACAAATTGAGTGCTTTTATCTTTGTGTCCCATCTTGATCAAGTCATGCATCCACCCAGCAACTCTTTCGTTGAACATCCTGACAGGAGTGCAGACACGAGTGTGTTTGGAGGTGGCTGATAAGAGGCCCCAGAGCAGGGGGACCGCTGCCCAGGATGCCCGGGTGGGACATCAAGGGCTGAGAGCAGATGTGAGTCCTAGAGGACAAGGAAGCCCCAAGTGGGGAACACTCAAGACAGGGCCTGCAGCACAGCGACAAGGCTGGGGGCCTGATGCTCTCAGGAAGGCCCTTCCAGACCTGGCTGAAAGGTACACCGAGGGTGACAGAGGGGCTTGACTCATGCTTCCGCATTTCTGGGGAGCCTCAATTTCAAATATCCTTTCTCACTGTCAAGAAGCTTGTGAGTCTGAAGCTTCTGGCGGTAACAGTGGCTCAGGTACTTCGGTGAGGAGGGTAGAAACTATTCCGGGGCAATGGGAATCCGGCAAATGTTTCTGGCCAGGAAAGTTGTACGGTTTCCTATGATCACTGTAACAAAATAATACAAACTCCATGGCTTAAAGACCACACACTCTGGGTTCAAAGGCTGGCAGGGTGTGCAGGGCTGCGTGCCTTCTAGAGGCAGTTGGGGAGAACGCTCTTCCACTTGCAGAGGCCTCCCATGCTCCACACTCCACATTCCCTGGCAGGCGGCTCCTCCTCTGCTGGAGGCATCTTTCATCCTGCCCTCAGCTCCCATGCTGCCTTCTCTCTCTGGTCTCCTGCCTTCTTCCTACAAGGATCTGTGTGATTCTGGCAAGTCTGGGGCAGTCTTGCCATCACCAGACCTAGGTCCCAGCTGCAAATTTCCCAGGCTATGCCCTGTGGGGCACATGCCCAAGCTCTGGACACTAAGATATGGACACCTTTGGGGACATTACTCAGTCCATCACAAGGATGAGCTAAAAGGTAACAATCACAGTAATGACCACAACAAGCAGAGTGTTTTGAGCACTTTCTGTGCTGGGCACTGAAGCCATTGTGCTTCCATTATACAGAGGAGCAAAACTCCTTGCATCCCAAGCAGTGAGGGCCTGCACTGGAGCCCAGCACCTGACTTCAAGCCACAGCTTCCACACAGCCGCAGTGAAGAGCAGAGATGAGGAGCTACGGGCCTGCTGTGATATGACGTCGCTTCTCAAGACGTCTTCGGGAAGCACCCGCTTGCCCAGCTTGCACCCAGCTCTGTCATCTACCAGTCTCCCTGGACCCTTATCAACCCCCTATCCCTTGTGCAGGAGGCAGAAGCTGTGAGCCTCCCCTACAGGCAGTAACAGCCTCCAGCAGGGCACTGCTGGGCGCAGAGGAGCCAGCTTGTCCCTCTGTTTGGAAAGGTTAGGGAAGATTTCCCAGAGGGGAAGACATTTGAGCGGAGACTTGAAGGTGAAGAATGAGGAGGATTTTATCATGTGCGGGAGGCTTGGAGCTGTGGGAGGACAAGTCGGGGAGAGGAAATTTCCAGTGTGACAATATATGAGGGGCAGAGACACAACAAGAGAGACAAAGACACACTAAGACAGACAGAGAGATGAAAAGAGAGGGAGAGAGAAGGGAACGCAGAGACAGAAAGATACAGAGACATACAGAGACACAGAGACAGAGAGGAAAAAGAGAAAGACAAGGCAGGAGACAAGGAGACACAGACACAGAGGGACAGGCTGCCTTTTTTTAAATGCTATAACAAAAGACTTAAAAATAGAGGTAGTCTTGTTACTTGTATACATTAACTATATTGTATGTGTGGCCCAAGACAATTCCTCTTCACTCAAAAAAAGAGGAAAAAAAAAAAAAAAGAAGGCCACAGATTACATATGGATTGACAGAGCCAAAGCCAGAGAGACAGAAATGAGCTAGAGAGACAGAGAGAGAGAGAGAGAGAGGCAAAGCTGGGGAGACACGGCACACACTAGATGGGAGGACATGAAGGAGACCTAGAGAACAGACACTCATAGGAGAAGCAGACAGGAAGCCAAGTATCAAGAGATGGAGGAAAGCAGAGAGAGGAAAGGGGCACAGGCAGGTGAGCATCCCAAAGTTCCGGGTGGGAGCCATGTCCGTGCTGGCTGAGCTTGCAGAATGGGTGCAGCAGGCCTGAGGGCAGCATAGGGTCATCAGGAGACCTGCTCAGTCCTGCTGTTGCTGCTTCCTCAGCTTCCCTGGGGCTCATTTTCTTCGTGTAGAAATGGGATGAGATCCAGTCATCTCCCGGCATCTCAGAATTCCAAATGGTCTGGTTTCACTGCCCTGGTGCTTTCCAGGCCTGGGTGTGCCTGAAGGGGAAAGCTGTCTTTCGCTGCACTGAAGTCTCTACTCCAACCCAGCAAACGTGTGCCGTCTGGGGGATGCAGGGCCATGCGCAGCTGCTGACAGCTGTGGAGCCCAAAGACTCCATTCCAGACGGCCTCGGGGTTGGCAGCAAAGGTGGGAGCTTCTGGGAAGTGGGCGTGTTTCCCATGGGACAGAGGTGGAACCCCTGGAGGGTTCCTCCTCCACCATTCCACGTCTGACAAGAAGGTCACAAAATCCAATCAAGGGAAAACAGACACCTGCACAGCTGCCCATCTCCTACGCATTACAAATCTGAAACTCCAGAGCAACCAGAGCACGTTTGCTTAGAGGGTGGCTAAGCAAATCAGGGGCATCACACTGGTACATGCTGCATTTTGAACCCGTTAGAAAACACATTTAGGAAATGTTAATGGCATAGGAAAATGCTCATCACAAATGTTAGGGCAAAAATCAGTTTCTGGCTTTTGAACCATGAATATGAGTTAACCATTGCAAGTTAAATTTAAAAAGTAATAAAAATATGAGGTTGATGATAACAACCATATATGTGGATCCATATACATAGATGAGTGTATATGTATGTATGTGTGTGTGAAAGAAAATATATCCAGATTTTACAGATGTTATCTCTGGGACAGAAAATTCTGGATGGTTGTTAACCTCTTTCATATTTTTCTGTATCTCCACATTTTCAGAGTAAACATGGATTCTTTACTCTGAAAAAAATATATTTTAAAACTGGCTCTTTGGTCACTTTGGTGGGATTATGAGGGTTCACTTCAACTCTGAATATAGCATTGAAGACCTTGCTTGGAGCAGCCTTTTGTGGGTGAACTGAGACCCACTGTGATGGTGGTTTTCTAGGCATTTGAATGCTGTAGACATCTCAGAATTAGCCAGGGGAACGACCCGAGTCATTTCCATCTGCCTAAAGTTAGTAATGGTGTGGTACACACAAACCATAACAAAGGTATTTTTGCCTTTCTGCGCTCAGCTATGAGAGGACACAGGACTCCTCCTCTCCAGAAGAAAGGCACTTGAGGCGCCATCCTGAAAGGCAAGAGGAGCCCTCACTGGACACCAAATCTGCCCAAGCCCAGGCTTCCCAGCCTTCAGAACTGTGAGAAATAAATTTCCGTTCCCTATGTTACCCAGTATGTGGTGTTCTGTTACAGCAGCACAGAGCAGACTATAAAACACAGTCACAAGCATTTGTTTTACAATTCCTGTGCCTGCACCTTGCCTTACACTCTAGGGTCGGGGACAAGATGAGGTTGCGTCGAGACTGAGCCACATCAAGAGCTCCACTAAACAACGCCTTTCCAACCCCTTGTCTTCTGTGGAGTTCGGCTCCCGGCGCAATTCCTGGAGGATCATTGTTGCTTGAAAGGTGAAAGGATGAAAGAGAAGAATGAAAAGGAAGAGGGCACTGCTTGCTGAGGTGGCCTCTCGCACTGAGGTCAATGGAGCATGAATGTCATTCTCCAAACACATGTTTTGGCAGCATTTTCACATCTTGGAGATGAATTTGCACAGCACGCATCCTTTGCTCTCCCTTGAAATTTTGCCCCTGTTTTATAATGATTCAAATAGACTTCAGAGAAATACTGCCTTCCATGAAAGAGTCTCAGTAAATACACTCCTCGAAATTTTCATTCTTAATATATCAGTAGCTTTTCAGTTCATTATAGTGTTATTAGTCAGTCTTCATAAAAGTGCTATGCATCTTTATTAAAAATGGAAGTTCACATCATTTTATGTTCCCATAAAAATGGGTGGTGGTAGCTTTGATTAATTTCTTCACATACAGTGAACTTTACAGCAAATTGGACAGTGTAATTCAATTCCTATTTCTGCAGATTTTTTGTTGGTAGAAAATTGATATCATTCATATGTAATCATATTGCCTTTGCAAGAGATATTTAAGAAATAATATCCTGAGGTAATGATCGCATGGCTTAATTATTAATGCCATACTTTCACACGTGGCAGCTGTGTGCGTTCCTTTCCTTCACTTCCATCAGAAACTATTTCTTTAGTCTGAGCTCAGCTGCATGCACCATCATGTGCACAAGCATGTGTGGGAATCAGCTCTTTAAAAGTGATTCTTTCCTTAACACCTCCAAGCATAAGGGCAACATGAAAGTCAGGTTTAAAAGGCAAAGATCCAGCTGGACATGGTGCTCCACACCTATAACCTCAGCAATGGGGAGGCTGAGACAGGAGAACTGCTGTGAGTTTGAGGACTGCCTGGGTTACAGAGCAAGGCACTGTCTCAAAGGAACAACAATAAAATAACCAAAAAAGGCAAAGATCTCACTGACCACCCAAGATGCCCAAGAAAGCTACGCGGCCTCTTTTGAACTAAAAACTGCAAACTATATATTTTTTTGGTTTGAGATTCTGTATTAATGTGAGCCTCCAGAGCAACAAAACACATGTGACATGAAGAGAGGATAGGGGTTTTAGGAGGCTGGCACTTTCTGGGAGACCTGGGCCTGCTCTGCAGATCTTCACCAGACAGAATGAGATGTGCATATTGTGGAGGGCCACCCGCTGTGCTCCAAGTCCACACATTTACGTGACAGTCACAGCTAAAAACACCCTCATAGCAATGCTGGATGCCACTCCAGGACACACACACACACACACACACACACACACACACACACACAATGTCCTCCAAGGGTTAGGGTTAGGGCCCATGGACCAGCGGACACACAGGAGGCCCTGAGTGCTTGGGTCACCTTGTCCCCCATCCTCCCTCCGGAGAAAGTCCCGAGGCACAGGCCTGCCTGCCTTCTCAGCTGCGACCTCTTCTTTCTCACTTGCAGCTGCTTTAGCTCCTGAAATTCACTTTCTGGGCCCTCTTCAGATTCTTCCACAGGACCCCCCTCTCTGCCGCGGAAGGAGGGGGCTGTGCACTGCAGTGTCTCTTAGAGCTGGAGCTCTCACCATGGGGCTTGCAGAGGCCATGCGGCAGAGAACCAGGCTGCCACACGACTGGGGGCAGGTGGATTTGGAGAGCAAGAATGCCACCTTCTCGATCCCCTCCTTCCAGACCATGGCTGATGGATGTGGGGCTTCAGAGCCAGGAGGCAGTGAATGCCCAGCCTCAGGAGAAAATGGATATTTTCTTGGGGAAAGGGAACCAAGTCCATGAAGCTGGGCCTCCTTCTGACCTGCGTTCTTCCTGACCTGCTGGGGGACAGGAGGTGAGGCATTTCCGCCACTGCATGTAGTATACTGCTGCCCCCAGGACACACAAGACACACAGAGACCCACATCTGCACACATGCACACTGACACGTACAAATACACAGTGACACGGACATGCATACTCACACATATTCAACATACACACACCACATTCTTTCACACACAGTACGCACACACACATTCACACTCACACAGTCACACATACATATATACTCACAAAATTCACTCACACACACCACATACACATTTGCACAACCCACTGTCACAGATCACACACATTCACATTCCCACACTGGTGCTGTTTGTTCAGGCATATTCAGTGCCCTGATCCAGGTCCCGGGCAGTGGTGTCCTCCAGGAGCAGGAGGCCTGTTCTGGGCAGACCACACAGCAGGACATGTGGCACAGGACATGTGACCCCTTTCCCCTGGCTGGGCTCTTCCCTGGAGAAGAATGGGGGGCTTTGCCTGTGTCCCCCAGGCAGGATGTAAATGATTAGGCTGCAGTCATCCTCCTCAGAGGTGGGATTCACACTCCAGAAGCACAAGTGGAGCCCAGAGCCGGGGAACATCCCTTTGCCCTGTGCACTGCCTATGATCTGAGTTCAGCCATAACAGGAAGGTGACCTTCTGTGCAGTGGCAACACAGCTCTCTCCTGTGTCCACCAGTGGGACCCTGTCCCTGAGCCCTGGCCTGTCCTCCCTCTGGTGGAATACATAGTGTTTCTACTGAGAGCACGGTTATCTTCACAGAAAAGTCCCCAGGGGATAAGTGGACCCTTGTGTACGTCCCCCCACTCCCAGTCTTAGGGACACAGCCCTCACCTTCGTGCACTTGTGCAGGGTGCCTGCTGGGTGACAGTGGGCTGTGGTCCCTTAGAGACTCTAAAGACTCTCTAGTCCCCAACTCTGACCCTTAGAGAAAGCCACAGCTCAAAATAGGTTCTACAGGGAAAGCCCCCTTCTCATTCCTTGAAGCTTCCGCCACAAGGGCTTCTTGGATAGTATGTAGGTGCACGGGTGGAGCCTCAAGTGATAAGGAAAAGGGCAATCTGCTTTTCTTAAGTCATCACAAAACATTTGCAAGGATATGAGAATCCTAAGACAGGCGCTTCGCCTGTGAGCATCCAGACACTTAACAGAGCATGGCCCAGCACTGTTCCAAGTGAATCAGGTGAGAGAACAAAGATTTGAAACCAGAAGTCAGGCAATAGAGCCTGGGGGATAGAGGGAGGAGCCTTGCTGACAGGGACTGGCAAGCTGGGAATGACAGTGCCATCTCTCCAGCTCATCAGGGAAATGTCCAGAAGGAAGGGAGATATGGGATTTCAGGCACATCAAAGGCAGGCTGCACGGAAGGGAACCACTTAACAGTTCCACGGAGAGGCCATCGTGAGGCCATCCCATGAGGTGCCGCAGGAGTCAGCATTCCGCCCCTGGAGTGGCCCCTGCCATAGTGCATTCAGGTGAAGACCTGACTTCAGAGGGAGGTCAGACCACTGCAAAGTGACAGTGCTGGAATGTTTTGGAAACAAAACAACTAAAATATTAACTCCTCTGGATCATTTGGATAGAATAAAAATGTTCATGATATGAGCACAAGTCCTCATTTTCTGTCTGAAAATAGACACCTCCTTGACATCAGCAGGAAGAGAGGAGGAAGTCACACTCCCAGCACCAGCCCTGAATAGCACCTTTGGGACCATTTTCCTTGGGGGATCAGCATGAGGCGTGACCACCCATGTGGAAAGGACAGAGGCAGCTGGCACAAGTTCGAAGGCCCAAGAAAGTACCCGCATCCTCCCAGGAGCTCCATCCCAGGAAGAGGAAATTCAGATCCCAGGAACTACGGGTGCACAGCATCTCCGCATCAGTTCTGGGGGTCCAGCTGTAAACTGGCTGTAAACACTTGCCAAGTGCAGGGGGAGTGGTTTCCACTTTGGGCTTTGGGTGTATCCTTTCTACACTGGAAACAGAATTGAATTCATCGCAGCGGCAAAACAAAGACAGCTCTGAGTTATACTGTAACTCACTGTGGGAGATTTATGGATATTATTTTCCTGTAAAATCCAGCTTTTTTCTCTTTACCACTTGCAACCTGTAAGTGGCATAGAGCTACGCACCTCTCAGGATTTCCTCTCTCCACCATGCCCAGCTGTGCTGCTGGCGCGAGGGCAAACAGGGCATACAGCCCCATAAATTGTACCTTTCTGTGTAACTTGTCTAATCAGCTCACCATATCAAAACTTCATAAGTGGCTGCTTTTCATTTAAAGGTCTAGTAAAACTGCAATTACTATGGCTGTTAGATCCCTTGTTTTGAAAGTGCATTAAATAGTTTTATAGATGTGGCTGGAAATACTTGTGTGGTTGTGTTTACGAAAGCGAATGAGTTCATTAATAACAGGACCCCGAGACAGAAAGACAAGTTGGAAGCCATGAAAACTTCTTGGGCCTTTGAAGCTCACTCTTGGACATAATTTTTGAAGTTGAGACAACTGCTTCTACCTCATTAAAAAAAAATTGAGGTGTAACTTTAGTCAGCATAATATGCCAGTGACATTTTGGTTGTAGCCTTTGGAGCACACATCTGGATGAGAAAGGAAAGCCCGGGTTTCCTCTGGAAATAAATAATGAAGCAGGTCCGCCTCCAGGCTGTGAGGAGTGCACCCTGAGGCAACAAGCCACGCTTGCCAGGCAGCCTGGGTTCAGCAGCTCCAAAGCACTGCACACTCCAGTGCCTGGCTCGCAGGCGCCTCTTCCAGGATTTCACGAAGCTGTTCGTGGTCCTAATTGGGATATGGCCTTCTTGTGTGTCCCTGGTTATTTGTGCCCAACTTCACTTAGGCAGGAGACAAATGCTCTGAGTATGGAGGAAGGGAATCCCAGCGCCAGCATCACCTCTCCCCCTGCAGAGATGGATGCTGCTGACCAAACAGGCTGATTTCTAAAGTACATTTTTCGGGGAAAATGAAATCTCAGATTTGTTGTAAATTCAGGCCAGGCAGGATCTAGCAGATGGGCAATGTTTAAGTTGCAAACCTAAGGGAAGCTTTTGCATTAAAAAGAAGAAGAAGAAAAAACACTCTTAAACTACAGCTCTTAAAATAAAGAAAGATTTTCTGTTTTCCATAGTGACTCACTAAACCTTTATTTAGACAGTTGGTAAAAACACCACATCACATATTTCACATGTTTTTCCCCCACTGCTGCAGCTTAAAACAGTATCATGTTTTTTCTTCTAGAAGGAAGCAGAAATCTACAGTAAGGCATTTTTGCCTTTTTTAAAAAAATGAAACCTAAATGTATTCTGGAATGGTTAATATTCCCAGTCAGACCCACAGCACAGCACCCTCTGGTGCACATATTAAGGAGAAAGATTAGGACTCTCACGAGTTTTGTTCATTTGCTGTTGTTCAACAGTTCCCAGAGATGAATTTTAATGTTCATTCAAAAATACAACAAAAACATAATGATTTGAAATCCATCATTTTACCATTCGAGCAGTTTTTCTTGTTGTTCTCGCTGGATTTGAGGTTGACAGTGTGGTGCAGGAGAAAGCCTGAGCCCTTATACAGCACGGGTGGACCCAGTGTGTCTGCACCTAAGCCACCTTCCTGAGGCTGAGTCTTCCAGGGACCTGGGGCAGAGTGGCGACACCTATGTGCCCTGAGCAGCCCCACCGGGGCCGCAACCATGGCATGTGCACGAACAGCCACCCTATGCTCTCAGGCCCATGCTGTCCCTTGACTACCAAGGACATAGCACAGTCAAAAGGAAGATCCCAGCACTCTAGGAGGCTGAGGAAAGAGGATTGCCGGTTTGAGTCCAGACTGTTTCTAAATAAAAAAAGGACAATAGTTCAGTGCAAAGGCCCTGGGTTTACTCCCCAGTACTGAGGGGGAAAAAGGTCTTGAAGATAGTTCTTCCTCAGAAATTGGAGGCTACAGGATGTTGCGCTTGTCTATGAAGGGCACAGTATGCACGCTCACACAAACCCATACACGCACAAGCACAAGCCTGTACACTCACATACACATGCACAAGTGAACATACACAACCACACACAAGCATATATGTACTCACACAAATGCATGCACAAACACACAGGCAAGCCCATACACACACTCACATGCACGCGATATCCATCAGAATGTACACACATAAATATCAGAGCTGGAACTGCTGAAAATGACTTCTTTCCCTGTCACCCACGATGGAAGGTGTTTCCAGGGCTCCCAGGCCTCCAGGATGGAATGCCTTAGGCTTCTAATACAGCAGAGTTACGTCAGTGTTTGCTCATGACTACCTCATGCCAAGCTGGCCTTTGCATCTTTCTAGGCAGAGGATTTGAGTTAGACCCCCAAGAAAAGTTCTCCTTTCAGGGATTCAGCATGTCACTTCTCATTTTTCTTTGGCTAGCAGACTATATCTTTGTGCCAGTACGGTAGTCCCATCAGGTGGGAAATATATACTTTTTCCTTGCTCAAGCACTTTCCACAAGGTACCGGCAACAGGGGTGGAACCACAGGAAGAGCGCTTGTGCTGCCCGCCATCCTGCGCCCTCTCTCACTGCACTGACAAGGGGCCCTTCACTTTTCCCTAGGTGAAAAGCAAGAAAGTCACAAGAGGTTATTGAAACACAGAGGCAAACACAGGCAGCCCATTTCCTGGTGGAGCCCAGCGTTTTCCATCCACTTTCCCCACCTCACCATTTCTGTTTAACTGCAGTGCACATCTCTGACTTGGAGCCATGAGCAGGGCCGGCTCTACTCTCTCTCCCAAAGTCTGGACAGTGGTGCTCTACAGAAGCATCCTCCCGTCCCCAGCACCCTCTACAGCCACTAAGCGTGAACAGAATTCCTCAGGAACAACTCCAGTGGGCACATGTCACATTCCCCAGAGTGACCATGGCATCTTGGGAGGACTTGGAGGCACAGCAGCTCCACGAACAGTCTAGAATATCCCTGTTCCAGCCAATGCAGGTCCAGATCAGTAGCCTCCTGAACTGCAGCTAGGAGGGCAGTGTCTCCACAGGCCTGTAGGCCTTGCTGCTCCCTGGGTCACCAGACCCTCAGTGGTGCAAAAGGGTATTCACCTGAAAGTATTGACACTGGTATTCACCTGAAAGTCCCCATATCTTCTGTCAAGGAAGTGAGTGCTATTCTAGGTACAGAGGGCAAGTCCCAGAGGGCAGAAAAGACATACTGCTGGAGAAAGGGCCTCTTCCCCTTTATAGGTGCCACAGGCTGACTGTTTTGTACCAGCACAGCGACTCTGTCAGTCACGGACACCCTGTCACCTGACTGGATGACAGCCAGGCCCTGAGGGGCTGTGGGGAAGGTTCAGGCCTCCAAGCAGGTGGTCGCTCCCTGTGTATATGGACCTCATAGCTGCATGGCCTGGGCTGGCCTAGCTCAGGCCTCTGCAGCTCTGTGGGGACAGCTGTCCTGTCTTGGGGCAACAAGGCGCATCTGAGGCCAACTCATCAGTGACCAACTGGCAGGGCTGCCCCCCTCCACAAGATGACAGGGCTCTCAGGGCAGGCCTGACGCTGTCACCAGCTTGATATAGTGTGGACACATCTCACAAAGCACAGGGCTCACTGGGATGCCTCTGGGCCCTTCAAGTCCCCACACAACAGAACCCTTGACCCCTACTCCAGCACTGCTCCAGTCCCGGTGGTGCATAAAGAGGCCCAAAGGAGGCCAGAGAGCTGACAGAGAGCAGACAGAAGTGGTGCTGCAGGTTATCCCCAACTGGAGGGTGCTGCTGCAGCCATTTGTGCCTGCAAGGCTGGGCGGGTTTCCAGTGTCTGTCAAAACCTGCACCAGGGTCAGGAATTCAGACTTCTATGCTCCCTGCACACTAGTCCCACACCTTTTCCAGGTGTGGAAGACCAGACCCCTCAAGGGATGTGGTTGTGAGAGAGGTCTCCATATACGTTGTTCTCAGCACACACTCACACACGCACAGTCACACACATGCTCAGTTCACACTCTGAGTATGTACATACCATGTACATCCACAATTCCCCCACTCAGATGCGTACAAGATACACACTGCAAACCACACGCTTGCTTCACACTCACACAACCCTGCACAGGATTCGCATGTCCACGTGATTCAGGCATCCACACCTGCAGGCAGGAGGCCTCATTTTTATCTACTCAGTTCCTGAGTACTGAGCTGGCTGCAAGCCACATGCAGAGGGCTATGCTGGGAACATGCAGACCAGGACCTGCCCTCCTGGGTCACACCGGGGCAGGAGCTTCACCACCACAGTAAAACAACATCCCAGTCAGGCTCCTGCACACGTCGAGCACTGGGCCAAGTTCCATGGACTGCAGTTGTATCACATCTGCGCGTTTCAATACATGGCCTTAACCCTGAGCTTCATTCCCAGCCCTTTTTATTTTTTATTTTGAGACACAGCCTCACTAAGTTGATGAGTTGCTTCAGCTGGGCTTACACTTTCAATGCTCCAGCCTCAGCTTCCCAGAGTAGCAGGCTCACAGGCATATGGGGCTTCCCCTTCCTTACTCTATGGTCTTTCCCTGGCTCTTGTTACTTCCACTCAGGGTAGCACAGCAGTGGGTAAGTGGCCATGCAAGAACCTGCTCACCAGCCAGGCTGCTCCTCTTACTCCACAGCTGCACTGGGGAACTCAGCAGGATGCACCAGCATGGTCCCAGGGTGTCGTGACCCGCAGTCCTCTTATAGGGAAACCTGGAAGGTGGCCCCAAGGAGGGAGGAGAAGGGATTCCTAGATAAGCCTGACTACGCCCTTGGCCCAAGCCCTCCTGTTGTGGAGGTAGAGTGGCTTCCTCACCCCTCAGTGCCCTTGAAGCAGAAGATGGGCCCCCCAGCCAGTACACCTCATTTCCTTTGTTGCCGAAGTAATAGTTCCTGTTCCAGTTCCCGTTGGTTCTGTCTCTCAGAAACGGCTGGTGATGCATAGCTGGTCACTATCATGTACATTAGAAGAACCAATCCCCAACTGACAAGCCATTCTGCCTCTGTTCTTCTTGCTTACTTATCCCATATAAGCCCTACACCACTAGCGATCAGGGCCTGGTATTTTGGGAATGATCTCAGTAGTTCACATCGAAGTAAAATAAATCTGCCTCCAAATCCTGGGTGTCGCTTCAGTGTTTCTGTTGCCGCTGCACCCTGGGAGGGCCTTGGCTACAAGGCCGCCCTGTTTGCAGACTGCACAGCCGGTGCCTCAGTGCAGCACGGCAGGAAGCCCCCATGTCCACAGATGAGCTGCCTGACTCCAGGCTCCTAACGGCCAAGGGAAGCTGCCTGCTGCGTGGGCTGCAGGACACTGGCCAGAAGCAGCTCGGAGCATCTGTTTGGCAGCCCTACGACCTCTAGGGTGCTGGGGTGGGGTAGGGTCGGGGCCAGGAGTCAGGCAGGGCTCCTGCAGGCCTGCCCACTCCCCACATGGAGCCCCACAGAGCAGAAATGGGGCCCCAGCCTCTCCTGGCAGCCCCAGAGCCTGCCCCTCTCTGTCGCCGGCATGGTGATTTATATGCAGTCCTGGCTCACAGTCCAGGCTCCACAAGCCCTTTGTGACTCCCTGGCGGCCTGCTAGAATGACCAAACCAGAGCAGGCTTTTTATGGTCATTTCTTTACCACACATAACATAAACCACCCGGGGACCCAAGGAGCAGCGTCAGGTAGGAAATAAACAGGCTGATCTGGGAATTGCTAGCCCATGGCAGGTCGGCTGAGCACCGCCTCCCAGGGAGTACATTAGCAGTGGATCTGTTCCCAGATGGCCCTTCTTAATCACAGCGGCTCTGGCGCGAGTGTCTGGGAATCTTGCCGAGTGAGGAGGGCCAGTGGGTTGCATCCCCTGCGTGGGACAAGACGCCGCCTTCCTCCTGGCTGTGTTCCCGGCCTTGGCCTGCCCTGTGTTCCTCTGCAGATGCTGGGATGCAAGGGACACTGAAGGCGCAGCTCAGCCCATCCGTATGCAGCTGCTGCATCCCTGCTTTCTCAGGTTTGCTGTCTTTAAAATGGGGATGGAGGTGCCCAGGACCGAGCAGTACAGGGCTATGGCCACAGAGGCTGGGAGAAGCCTTCTCACAGGTCATACACAGCTGCAGAGGAGCAGCACACCCTTGGATCCTCCTAGAACTTTCCTCGGAATCAAACACCCAGGTGCACAGTTGCCCTGCGGCCATCTGTCCTCCGGAGGCAGGTACAACAGGCAGTCACTTCATGTTCAGGGTTTAAAAGCCTTTCCATCATTCCCCGCAGTTCTCTTGGTAAACTGTCATCTCTATCTTAAAATGTGCAGGAGCCCCAGGGCGCCCAGTACATCGAGAATGGACCCAGTTCCCAGAGTGACAGATGGAGCCTTCCAGTTATTACCAGAGGAATCAAGGGACCTTTTCAAAGCCAGCTCCCGTTGGGTGGGCCACATCTGTCATGGGAGGAACCCAAGATAGAGTCCTCGTCTGATGGACTTAGGCGCATTTATTATTTCTATCTCACAGAGACTGGTCACAGAGGACACTGTGAGGAACAAACCCAGTGGCGTTTACCAAGCACTAGAGAGTCGTGTTTGTGTGATATTGGCAAAACTGGCTCTTTTCCTGTCCCTGACTTGCCACTCAACCATCATTTTCCTAGGTTGCTTGAGTTCACTTCCATTTTTTGAAGTTGGTAATCACACAAACCTCCTCCAGCTGGGAATCAAGGGCAAACTTGGTCTCTTCTGCACCACCCTATGCACTGGCGGTGTCCCCTTGAGAGCAGTGACAGGGTCGGCCTCACTTGAACACCACAAGTTCACTCCTCCACATTGATGTCTTTTCAGCCAGCAGCTGTCCACCTTTACCCTCTCCCCCGGTATTTAAAGTACCTGCCAAGGGCTCTCCTTCCCCAGTGGGTGCGCTTGAGGAAGGGCTGGGAAACGAACGGGAAAGCCCACAAAAATTTGAGACTTTGTTTTCCTTTTCAAAATTGTCTTACTTTGAAATTGACAGTAGAGAATAAGTGAGTTGGTCTGGTAAATAAAAATCCTACTCACCTCCACAGTATCATCACATATAATTTGGAAGAAGAGAGGGAAAGGAGAGCAGAACAAGTGAGAAAAAGTAATGAATGTGTGAAGGGCTAGTGTGAGAAAATACTCAGAGAAGATAGGAAGAGAAAGACAGGGACAGCTGCAGAGTCAAGCAAAAGGGAAACGAGAGCAAAGGGGAAGAATCAAACAGTTAAGGTATGCGACATGGGAAAGAACCTTCACTGGGAGATACAGGGGTGTTTGGGTTTTTTTCAAAATGAATAACATGGGGCAGAAGAGAGTGAGACATTCAGGTAGACAAGATAAGGAAGTGGGACTGGGATAGGACCTGGGATTCATTATCCTGTGTGTCTTTGGTGGATGTTATTTAAGGTCCTTTTTTAATTTGGGGTTCTATAATAATCAAATAAATGACCCTGATATAACTTCAGCTTTAAACTTTGATTTTTTTATAGACTGAATTTTCTTTTAATATCTTTTTTTTTAATTGACACATAATATGCTGGGTGTGGTGGTGCATGCCTATAATCCCAGCACTGGGGAGGCTAAGGCAGGAAGATCACTGTGAGTTCAAGGTCCTCCTGGGCTACAAAGTGAGTGCAAGGCCAGCAAGAACTACACAGTGAGACTCTGCTTCCAAAAAACAAAAAATTGGCACATAATAATTACACATATTCATGGGGTACACTGTTATATTTTGACACAGTTATATAATGTACAATGATCAAATCAGGGTAATTAGCATATCCTTCACTTCAATATTTACCATTCCTTTGTGCTGAGAATACTAAAGTTCATCTCTTCTAGCTATTTTAAATATACAATAAATTATTAACAATAGTTACCCACTATGCTCTAGCACATGAGAAGTCAATCTTCCTATCCAACTCTGACCTTGTACCCATTCACCAACCCTCCTCTACCCACCATCCCCTCTTCCTACCCACCAGGAAACATTCATCTACTCTCTGCTTCTGTGAGATCAAATATTTTTGCTTCTGCATATCCGTGAGAACAGACAGTATTTGTCTTTCGATGCCTGATTTATTTTTCTTAACATAATGTCTTCCAGGCTCATCGATGTGCCACAAATAACAAGATTTCATTTTTACAGGTAAATAATATCCCATTATTTGTTTATATGTGCCGTATTTGCTTTATCGGTTCATTAATGCACACCTAAATTGATTCCATGTCTTGGCTATTGTGAACAGTGCAACACTAAACATGAGTGTGTCAACATCCCCCTGGCACACTGACTTGCTTTCCTTTGGATGTACACCTGGTATTGGGATGGATGGATGGTGGGGTAGTTCTGTTTCCAGTTTTTGAGAAACCTGTGTACTGCCTTCCATCATTGCCTTTCTAACAGCACTGTAAGTGCTTACGAGCTCCTTTTCTTCTCTACCTTTGTCAGCATTTGTTAATCGTTATTACCTGTCTTTTTGAGGGTGAGGATAGTAATTCTAACTAGCATGAGATAATCTCAGTGTGGTTTTATCTGCATTTCTCTGATCCGTGATGCTGAACACTTTTTCACATACCTGTTGGTTGTTTTATATCTTCTTTGGGAAATGCCAAAGAAGATCTTTGCCCATTTGTTCAGATCTTCTGCCCATTTTCTAATTGAAAATTTTGCTTTGTTCCACTTAATGGTTATGGTTTGTTCCACCTAAATCCCTATTTTTTGTCCAGTGAAGTTACAAATTTTTATTCCTTTTCTTATAAAAGTATTGCTTACAAGGAAAATATAAAACTACTACTTTATTAACACTAACAATAAGCAAGGGAGCATACATGCTCTCCAAGGGTTCAATTACTTCCCATCACAAGTCACTGCAGTAGTCCACCAACAACCTATATGTGTAACTGTTTTTCTTACTTTTGCACATGATGGACAGTATCACATTTGGTATCTCTGCCTCCCTGTGGAGTCACAGTGTCATGAACTGAATCTAAAATATCCCTAAAGGGCTCAGGTGTTGAAGGTGTGTCTGCGGTATGACAATGTTAGGAGGAGGAGCATTTGGGAAATGTTGGTCGTGAGGGTCTGATCTCATCAGAAATCCACTGACGGGCTCCTAACTGAGCAGACCACTGAGAGGGGGAAACGGAAGAGGTGGGGCCGAGTTGGAGGAAGTGGGTCAATGGAGACGCTGGAACATCTGAAGCTGTGAGCCAAAATACACCTTTGCTCCTTTAATTTTCTCAGGTATTTTGTCACAAGAGTGGAAAACCAACACAGATCTGTATGAAATATTAATATACAAAGCAGCCTTTGGAGATATTAAATGAGGGTATACATATATTACATGCTCATTGGGCAGTTTATTTTTTGTTTATTTTTCCACTGAATCCTTTGTTTTTCTTACTGATTTATACAAGGTCTTTATATGGTATGATATTAACTCTGTAACATGTTGAAAATATTTTCCCACTTTGTCATCTGCCTTGTAACTTCTTTGCTGGTGTTCTTGGCCAGGTAGAGACTTAAAGTTTTCCTCATTGATTTCTTTCTTTTATATTAGGTTAAGAAAAGCCTCTTTAATAGGTGATATAATTCTCCTTGTTTTTAGTGTTTCATAATATATATTTTTACATTTGGATTTATTTTTGTGTGAAGAGTAAGAAAGGAATTTAACTTTCTATTTTCCAAATGGATAATCAGTTGTCCCTGAGTCACGTAGGGAACTAAAAGCCCATGCTCTTTTAGAGAAAGGGGCAGTGCAGCCCTTGCTCTGTCTCCATTCCAGTCACAGATTACTGCTTTACAGTTCCTTGCCACCGGGCCCACACTGATGGAAGCACTCGGACAGCACCGTCTTTGTCTGGGAATCGATGACCCCAGCTCGGGTCACAGAGAACTGCAGAGCCAGGGCAGGATCTGGGCTTTGATGTTCCGAGGCAGCTCTGTCTCTGTGAGTCATTCTGCTCCCCTTGGGTCACTAAGTGCCGACACACACCAGGTTGGATGGGTTGTGCTTTGTCTGTTGCATCGGGAATCCCACCAGTGTGTCCACATATGTTGGACCTTGACTTGTGGTGAGGACCATTCCTTAGTGCCTGGCGGTGTTTTCCAACCACCATGTTTGGTGGAGTCAAAGGGAGCTTTCTAGCCACTGAGGCCACAGTATAAGAATTGAGGCCCCTGGATGAATACTGTGCACTCCTTAAGTGCCTGAGATACTGGATACCTGGCCATGCATCTTCTTTGCTGGCCTGTCCATCTGGCATGTCAGTCCTTAGAGCTGAGCACCTCTCACCCACTGGGCACCTGCTTCTGTGGCTGGAAGACTCCTGGGAATCCTTCCTCCCAGCTATGCCCTGCCTGAGACACAGATGCCCAGCTCCTTGGGAGGCCCCAGACAGAACCTTCCTGGAGGAGGAGCCACAAGCCCAAGCCTTGGCCACTTGAGATGCTGGGCCTCATCTGCTGTGAGTGAGTGTTTCTGAGACACTGGGTGAGACTGGGGAGTGAGGATGCTGATGAGGCTGACTCACCACCCAGCTGAGCTAACGCACAGGAAGCCTAGCACCCTCCACCTCCAGTAACAATTAGGCCAAGGCCATTGGCTCGAGCTACAAGGACAGCCACATCCAGGACAAGCTCTGCTCCTCATCACCTCTCAGCTGCTAACTCCAGGCCCAGCCTTGGGCCACTGTGGAACATCAGAGTCCAGGGCAAGGCTGGGAGAAAACACTTTCTTTGCACTATCACTGGAACAGTTCTCAGTGTCCAATTTTATAGACTTGTACAAGTGAGAAGTGTTTATTTTTATCTCTATTAGAGGTATAGAAACATTATAGTTTCATTGTTTTTAAATTACTGTATGCCTTAGTGTTATCTTGAAATAGAATATTCCATGGCAACTGTGATGAGTTGGAGGCCAGTGAAATGTGATTGTATCCAAGCCCAGAAATAATTCTAAAGCAGAGAATAAACTCCTTGGAAGCCACATTTCTAAAGGATCTCAATGGTAATATATAAGCCACTGAAGTAAAGTTCAAGTGGTGTGTAAATGTCACCAGGTCCATGATATTAAAAATGCCATTTTATAGCATGCATAGTTTGGGTGGAGTTCATGATTATTAAATCTTGAGTAGTACCAGTCAACACGTTCACAATGTTATATTCTTGTGTGGGGTCACGTGGACGTGTTCCCCTCCAGAGCCACCCAAGGGTCTGTGTGCAAAAAGGCCCTTGATGGATCCAGAAACACCCAGCTTTGGCCAAAGGGAGCAAGGGGAGATGCCGAAGGACAGGAGGCCAGCTTTCTCCTGAGCAGCGTGTGGTGGCTCCCTCCAATAGGAACCTGTGTAGGTCCCACTGCTCTTTTCTTTTTTTTTGTCTTTTTGAGACAGGGTCTCGCTATGCAATTCAGGCTGACTTTGAGCTCACTTTGTAGCCCAGGCTGGCCTCGAACTCACGACGATCCTCCTGCCTCAGCTTCCCAAGCGCTGGGATTACAAGCGTGTGCCACCATGCCCAGCTCCAGTGGCTGTTTTCAACACCTGGTGTGTGTGGGTCTAGCAACAGAGGCTGCCCCTCAGAGCCAAGTCCAGTGACATAGCTGCTCATGGAAACCCAGTGCCACACCCTTCTGTGACACCCACCCACAGGCCCACCTTTTGGTTATGTTTCAAGCTGCCTGTTTGTTATTTTTATACAAATAGGGCTGACTCATTCATTTCACTTTAATTCGACAAGCATTTATGGAGGACCTGCTATTTTAGGCGCTGTGGTTGGTCATTGTCACCTATTTATTTCCAAGTGGAGAGTCAGTAATGAAGACAGAAACCAGACTCAATAGATTGGAATATAATGCTTCTGGTTTTCGCAAACGTAAATCAAAGCCCTAAAGATTGCTAGGAACACGCAGGGCTGGAAGCACTGTGTGTCGTGCAATGCTCCGTGGGCTTGCATGTGTGTGTGTGTGTGTGTGTGTGCACGTGCACAGCATTCTGAATTTATACAGGCACCAAAATGTAGAAATTTTGAGAGCTGAGAGACTTTGTCCGGTTTCTCCTGGACCTTCTTGGAAATGGGGCAGTCCAGAGATGAGCTCAATCAGCCAGAACCTGAAAACTCAGGGCAAGGACACTTCTCCCCACACAAAAATGTGGCCACTCTAGACAGATCCTGCCTGCACACACATGCACACACTTTGTTTCACACTTACCCTGTACAAAGCGCACACAGCAGCCAGAGGGCCAGGTAAGATACAGCCCTGATCTCAAGCCACTGAACAGGGGAGGAGAGAGACCACGCACATCCTCTGCGCAGGGGAAGCTCACTGTCGGTGTCGTGAAGTGGGACTTCAGAAGGGAAATCTGCTGAGGCCATCAGGCTTCAGCCAAACTTCCTACTGCACCCAAGTCCCCAACAATTCCCACACACGTGAGGCAGGTGGGCCACTGGAGCCCCAAGGATGATTCTGTTTTGCCCATCCTATGAAAGAAGGGCTTTGTAGACTTCAAGCAGATTTCAGACCCAAAGACTTGGAGTTCCACTGCCACAGGTACAAGCGGGACCCATGCCCCTCACCTGAACGATCCTATGTCAGGTATAGCTCCCTCCGTCCCATTGCCATGGGCAGATCCCTCATGTGGCACAGCCAGCCCACCCTCGTGTTGGCCCCTGAAGCTGGGATGAGTTACCTAATAAGGCTGAGATGCTTGGGCTGGTGTGGGTGACATTAAATAGCAAAGCCCCTCAGTCATAAAACTAGTGGAGCTCACAGCCTTATGCCAAGCAGTGTGGTTTAACTCTTCTGTCTAGCTCGTGCTGACTGAGAGGGCCACGATTCCAAGTCAGCTCCCCCCAGCCTGCCCAGGGAAAGAAAGAACACCTTTGGGAAAGTTTTGTGAAGAATCATATGGCACGGACTGCAGGTGTGAGAGAGATGGGATTTTCTTCCAACGCCTTTGCCCACCACAGCCACCTGACAACAAAGTCACGCACAATAGCCCTGAATCCACAGCCCTCCCACCACCCACTTCCTCCACAGGGTCTGGGCAGAACTTTGGCCCAGATCTCTGCCCAACACAGCAAGGACCTGTACTGTCTGCCTGGCTGCCTTTCACTTCTGTTTTAAACTGGGACATTTTCGCAGGACTCGGCAGAGCTCCATGCAGTTTTCTAAGTGACAGAGTGACGGCGCAGGTGCGTGTGGCTGCAGATGGCGCACCCGGGCTGTTGGGAGTTGCTTAACTACACTCAGGTCAGGAGAAGCACCATCCTTGGCAAAACCAAGGACATTTATAGTTCTTATTTCTGTTGCAACCTGAGTCTTATATGGGCCTGTACTGATGTCAGTAATAAACAATAATAAGATTGTAAACTATTGCTCTTTATAATAAAATTATGTTTCTTGGATGTATTATAAATCTAATAGCTATTACATCAGCACCCATAACTATATATCATGCTTACCTTTTAAATATACACAGGGTATTATACGGCTCAACCGAAATGGCCAGATTTATTATTACTGGTTAGCCACAGCCCTTATTACGTCACAAATGACTAATCGGAAAAAAGTGAAGGGAGATGCAGCAACAGAGGTGAACCCCCCTGGCTTTTAGGGCCGGAGTGCGACAAATGGATGGCAGCTGCCTCGCTGGGCCCTCTCCTCACCGCCCCCCGGCCAGATGTGGCTGTGGGTTGGGGTCTGGAGGTGCATCCAGGTGCTACAGGGAAGGTCACATGAGCTATCCTGAAGGGTGCGACAGTCACAGATGCACCCTGGATGCAAAATAACGTCTGAATAATAGGTTTGTCACTAAACTTACTTTAATAAATCATCTCCCCTCATCCTGGGAGAGCCTGTGATTTCATCACCCCTGGGGAAGGTTCTGAATGTCCTCACACAGAGACCTCTCTGCACCGGGCTGGGTTGTCTGTTTTTGTTTTCTGCGTTCTCATGAAATAAAGGTACAAAAGAACTGGAGTGACGATAACCAAGGGTCAGAACTATTGAGTTGAAATATTTCAATAAATTATTATTATAATAGTTACATTTTAAGGCTCTCCCTCTAGTTTGTCCACTGACAAACTCCAAAGTGCCTCTTAAAGCTTCCCCCAAATCAAAGGAGCTGTGGAGGAAGGAGAGCTTCCTAGCTTTCCCACAGAAAAACCGAAATCCATGGTACCCAGAAGTTTGCCCATGTTGCACCTTGAGAAGGAGGAAATTTCAGACCCCAGGCCAGGGCTCCACTGCCACCTTAGGAGCCAGGCTTGGGTGATGCCTACTGGGGGCCTTGCACATCCTCCTGAGGGCTGCAGTGGGTGACACAATTGCAGACACCCCAGCCAGCAGAGGGTCAGTCTCTACCAGCCGGGGTCCCTGAGGCAGGAGGGGTGAGTGTGAGAGGACAGGATGAGGGTATCGTCACCATGTGGGGCTTTGTGCTCCCCAGAGCAGCATCCACAGTGAGGACAGAGCAGTGGGGGACAGGCACTATCTGACCAGGGAACAGCATTGAGATGTGTGTGCAGAGTGCAGAGCCCAGCTCCTTGCCTTCCCTGTCCTTAGCGCTGGAGAAGGGAAGTGGCCTGTGGGTATGAGGCATGCAGGGGCCTGGGACAGACAGGGAAGGGCCTGGCTGCGGGGACAATTGCCCTGCGCCAACTGACTTCCCAGGCTAGAAAGCCCAGTATGAGATTCCCAGCTTGGCACCCGCTCCAGAACCTTCCTGATGAAAAAAAGGTTGTCTTCATTAAGAGCATTAATATTCATGCGGCATGGTAATTTTGACACAGAAAAGGTCTCTGTAACCTTTTCTTGTGTGAGAATTTTTTACTTCTCAAGGAAATTACAGTCCAGCAATGACTTAATTAATGCTGGGTTTCCTCAGCAGGTTTGAGAAGCTGTCAGTTTGGGGTTGCAGGATCTGTCAGCCAGGGAGCAGCCAGGCTGGGAGATGGGCAGGGAGGGCCCGGCCCCCATGGGGCTCCATGGGCTGGTGGGGGACAGGCACCGTCCCCCATTAGTTTTAATTTAGCAACTGGCTTTCCCTAATGCTGGGTCATTTATTATTGGGACTGAGGGCACAGCTTGAATTAATACTCCATTTCTCACCCGGCATATTTATTCTTTTTATTTTAATAATTTTGCTTCTAGTATATTTGGCTCTGATAATTTTGGCTGAAGAAATACAGGGTGGGTGCCTGGCACCCAGGAAGAGTGGCAGCCAGCAGCCTTCTTCCTGCCTGTGACGGTCCCAGAAATGAAGAAAACTGTCCTTGTCTTTAAAAAACACTCATCACCACCACAGAAATGGCTCCAGGAGATGAGAAGCCAGGTGTCAGGGCCACAGCAGCATCCACACTGCTTTCTGTTCTCCAAGAGAGCCCACCTGTGGACAAGGGGACAGGACCAGGGGCCACTGTTCCGAGGCTGTGGTGCTCCAAGAGTCTTGGCAGTCCTGCATAGGTAGCCTCCTCCAGGCTGACCCTCCCAAGACATTGCCAGGGAAGGCCTGGGGTGTGGTCCAGGCCCCCCACCCGCATCCTTCTTGGTTCATCTTTATCCCATCTGTAGCCTTTCTGGACCACAGAGAAGGACCCTTGTGGAATGTCAATACACACAGTGACTCCGCTGCAGAAGACACACAGACCCTGTCTGACACACGCAGAAGCCAGGTGCCATAAAGTGAGGGAGCAGAGGGGCTGGGGAGCACTTGTCTCTAATGGTCATAAATCTGCCCAGTGGAAGGGGCTACCCTGTCATCCACAGTGTGGTTCCTGGTTTTTATTTCTAGAAACACTGACAATCAGTTGGAGCATTGCTCTGCAACATTCTCCAGGTTGATATAAGGAAGACTTCCCAAAGCTCCTAAAAACCAGAGGGGTTTGGAACAAGAGGAGGCTCCGATATCACAGGCAAAATGGAAACTTCCGGAACACTTAGAGCAGGGGTCTGCCTCCTCACTCCTGGGTCAGGATGGAAGCATGTTTCAGCAAACATCAAGAGTCCAAGGGGAGAAGCCTAAGAGTAAAAGTCAGTTTCCAGCTGCAGAGAATAAATCAGCAGTGTTTCTGCACAGGAACACAGTGGTAAGTTCAGGCACAACATCCACAGCCAGCCCTGACTTTCTGTCTGTCTCTCTGCACATGCGCCAACGTCTCTGTTCACCACAACCCTTCAAGACTGGGTGGGAAAGGAAAGAATAATGCACATTCCCCCACAGGCTTCTTTGTCTGAGAAGTGAGCGCACACAGGCCTCACGGATTCGGGCAGCAGGAGGCCGGTGCCATGCTGCAGCCTGCCCTTTGGTAGCAATGGGCAGGTTCAGCCAGCAGGCCAGCCTTTGAGGCTGCTGATGCCACATCAGACATAGAGCTGGTCCCTGGGCTCGGAGACTAAGCTGAGGCAGAGCAATTCAAGTGGAAAACACCAGCTCCCCAGGGCCCTGGTGCATACTTAAATTTACGTTTTTACAACCTGATGAAAAATCTTCCCATGAGGAAGGCAGCGTCTCCCTGCCCCTCCACCTGTACTAAATTCTGCAGTAAACAAAATAAGTGCAGCCCTGAGAGTCGTGTTCGCACTTACTGCTGCCGTGCGCTGGCGGGGCCTGAAGGCCGTCTCCCTGGGCTGAGGATATATAATACATGCTGTGTTTTTAATATCGTTAGGTTCCCAAATAAAATAAATATTTTACACCACTGGGGCATAACAAAGTAGGGAGATGGACCAGCGAGGCAGAATTAGGAGCCAAAGAGGAGGCAAAGAACACCAGACCCTTGGTAGAGGCAGGGGAAGCCCGATAGATACTCTGGGTTTAGCCACATGGGCAAGGAAGGGGAGCGCGCTGGTGGTGAAGTTTGTAAATAATAACAAAAATATATGGAACATCTGGTCAGAATTGGGAAATATCTCTTACACTCTGGAGAGAGACCAAGGACTAGGCATGTTTCCAGGACCGTATTTACTGGCTGGCGATGGCACTACAGTAAATTTCTTATGCCTCCCCTAAAAAACCTTCTCTTCCCTTGTTCTGATATTAAGAACCAGGCAAGTGCTCATGTGGGAATTACCAGAAGAAACTATCTCAGAGCTGAAAGGGATCTTGCTATTCCAGACCCCCTCACAGAGCAGGTGGTACCTGGCTTCCTGGTGCTGGTTTGGGACATTTCCTACCACCCAACACTGCTTTGGGCTGCAAAGGGAATCTCTGGACTGGAACTGCCCTCTAGTGGGACCCTGAGGTCTCCACTGTGGCTAGCAAGGGTTTGAGGTGGGGAAGGTGAGGTCTGGAGTTCACAAGGACCAAGCAGAAGGAGCACCTGCCCCGCCCAAGCAACCAGGATGGCTGTGGTGGCAGCTCTGAACTCTGGACCCAACACCCACACCCACAGCTTAACAGAGAGGTTTCATTTGCTCAAGGTTGCAGCCCATGGTTGGCTGGCTCCCAGGCAGAGATACCGTAATGGAAAGGCTTCCTGCACAAAGGTCTTAGTTCACCCAGCAAGAAAGCAGAACAGGAGAAGAGACAGGGTGGAAGGGACTGGGGACCATGGGCTCCAAGCCCATGCCTCCACGACCCACCTGAAAGTGTGTTCCACCAGTCGGGGCTGGATCCCAAAGCTGGTCAAGTTGAAACTCCACCCTAGACTCCAGTCTGCCTGCCAGATAGACTCCCACATGGCTGGTAAGCAAATGGGCCAATAAGGAGCTGAGACTGGGCCAGCAAGAGAGCAGGGGAGGGAGGGGACGGACTCTAAGGTAGACCCCGTCCAGGCTGTTCCTTGTCAATCCTCATTTCCTACTCATAGACCCTGGTCCCATTCCTTGTCAATCCTCATTTCCTACTCATAGACCCTGGTCCCATTCAGATATCAGGCACAGATCTTCTGATGGGGAAGA
Source organism: Chinchilla lanigera (assembly GCF_000276665.1). Lineage (NCBI taxonomy): Eukaryota > Metazoa > Chordata > Mammalia > Rodentia > Chinchillidae > Chinchilla > Chinchilla lanigera. The sequence continues at coordinate 58,558,808 of NW_004955402.1, read as the reverse complement.
TGGGTCCATTCTTCCTGCCCTAAGGAGTAAATTATAGTAGGTCTATCTGAAACTAACTCATATTCATCAGTGATTGGTGTAGGAACAGGTACACGACCTGGTTCTGACTGGGGGAGGGGTCTTCAGAAAAAGATTCTTTACCAGATAAAATGATGAGAAGAATACCCCCTCTTCTCTCTGCCCTATCTTTAAGTGAGAGTGTGATGTCTGGAATCACAGCATGACCATGATGGCCTGAGATGGTGGCCATACTGACACAGAGTGTGAAATATATTGCAGACAAAAACAGTGGCACACTGAACAGTGGGGCCTACCCTGCAGATGCCATGCAACTAGGTAGTATCTGAGCTAGCTGATCGTGTTGCTTAAGGCCCTCAGCCAGGCTTTCCAAGTTCCTGTATGTTCTAACCATAAAATTCACCCTATTCCTAGCACAGTCCCTGGAGACCAAGATGATGAGACATAGCAGGGAAAGGAACTTGAGAGGTGGAGCAGAGAGTAATGGAATTGAGTGTGCAGAGCAGTACAGGAGACAGGACCAGCTCACCCTGCAAAATCGTGCTCATCACATGTCCTTCACGGCATGGAAACAGGAAGCTGGTGAAAGGTGAACAGTAGTGTCAGATGCTTGAGCGGCTGGGCTGGGACAGCATGCAGGTTCCTGGTGTCATGAGTGAGCTGGCTCACGGGGACACTGACACAGTGCAGGTTCTAGAAAGTCTGAGAAATGAAGGTCAGCCAGGCCAGAGGCTTTTGAGAGGAAAGCAGAGACCCAGAAGAAAGTCTAGGGGCTGCATGACAGGGACCCCACAGAGGCAGAGTGGTGGGAGGTCCTTGGGGACATGTGGAAAAAAGAGCGCAGTGTGTATATCCCAGGAAGGAGCAGGCTTGGGAGGGGCTCCCATTCACTTTTCATCTTGTAACTAACATGTTGTTATTTCTCTTTCTAAGAGATAGGCAGAATTAACCTGCTTCCTGAGCCAGAGAGCCTGGAAGTCTGTTTCTGAAAACCCGGGCTCTTTCCCTGCCCCTTTAGATGCCCCTGTCTTTTGTTTTGCAGTTTCTGTCGTCTCTGCCTGCAGGTCGTGCGGCCCCATCACAGTGACGCTCACACTTGTCCACAGACAAAAGCTCAGAGGCTGAAAGCAGAAAACACTGGAGAAAACTCTCTGGGTACTGTGACCCTGTCGGAGCCCAGGACTCTGAAACATCCCCAGGAACGAGATGAACACACTCCTTACATAACGATAGGGTTGTTCTTCATAGCTGTGACATCCTAGCCTTGAATTATGATAATAGGCTGTGTGAACATGCTATTTTTGTTTTCAAAATACTTCCTGATGCTCTCTCTTACTTTAGTTTGAAAACATTTTCATAAGGATCCCAATAGGCTGCAGAAGAGAGATGAATGCCTTTTCCACACAAGAGGCCCAGAGAGCCAATGTCGCCTCAGGGCAAGTTCTGTGGATCCTCTCTGAATCCAGGTTACAGACCTGCTCAGAAGAAGGGTGGGATCCCCGCGTGCTGCCTGGTCCTCCCTCTGCACCTGCCCTGAGTTCCGGACTGTAGGAGCGGAGGCTGGTTGCAAGCCCTGACCTGAGTCACCAGTGCTGAACACAAGAGCTTTCCAGAGCCAGGGCTGAGGCCCACAAGAACCAGAGCCTCCTCTTTATCTTCCTACTTGCTGCCTCCAGCCAAAGTGAAGGGTTCTGTGGGCTCCCTGGGCTTCTAGGCTGGCCAGGACCCAAGAGAAATCACATGGAACCCTCCAGAACCCATTTTAACCTTTTCTCCCACAGTGAAGGTAGGTTTCTCTGGAGTCCTTTATGCTGATCCTCTGCTCTGTGTTGAAGCTGTTACTGTCTTATTCTGGGGAATGATTTCCAAACCCACAGTTCCACCCTGAGCTCTCTTCCCAAGCCTTTCTTCAGCGCTCCCTGCCGATGTCCTTGGGAGGCCTCCTCCAAGCCCAGTGCTCAGAGGAATGGAGACGAGTCCTGACCTGGATGCCATGCCAGCGCCCTTCTTCATGCATATCTTGCCACTGGCTCCGACACCTCCCTTACAGCCTGAACCCTTGGCTCCTCTCCTCCCATCAAGCCTTCTTCAGCCCTGTGCACTGTGGCTAGTTAAACACTAAGAGGAGTGCAGTCTACAGTTAAGGGCATCAGGCAGCTGGTGCAACTGAAGATTGGAAGCAGACAGGACCTTAAGATGGTCTGGAATCAACCTCTTCTTTCACAGGTACCCAAAATGAGGACCCAAGTCAGGAAAGAGCCAAAAATGACTCAGCTAAAAACTGGCAGAATGAGCTTGACCCCAGGTCCTCTTGCCCCTGGTAAGTGCTCTGCCCATAGGATTGCAAGGGTTCCCCCAGAAGGCAGGGCTGCAAGAAGGGACAGAGACACACAGAGACAGAAAACTTTTCATCCCTCATGAAGTTTGCTCCTATGCCTACACCTGTGTGCACTCTGTGAGCAACTGCAGGTGGAGTCGAGAAAAGCAAAGAGCACAAGCATGTTGCCCAGTCCCAAGATATCTGAGAGCTGAGTGTGGGACTTGGCACATTCCTAAACCCTGTCACAGGCAGAAAACAAAAGCAAAAGCAAGAGAACTCATCTGACTGGGGAGCAGCTCAGAGAGAGAGCATTTGCCTAGCATGTTTAATGCTGCAGATTCGATTCCCAGCACCACAGGAAGAAAGGAAGGAGGGAAGGTAGAAAACAGGGAGGAAGGGAAGAAGACATATGACTATCAAAAAAAGTCATATCCTGTATGAAAAGTACAGCAAATCATAATGCTATTTAAGGTTAATAGAGATATTCTTTAAAATAAGGCAAAGTGCAGACATACTGGTAATTTTAATTTAATCCATATGATAATGTATTTTGCACCCTTTTTAAATTTCTTTTGGAAAAAAAAATCTTGTTTTGTCTGCACCACTTTGCTGCTTTGCCTGTGTCTTCTGGCTGCCTGGACGTAGGATGCCTGATTTTCACTTGCTGTTTAGATGCTCGTTTGACACATTCAACCTTTTAAATAAATCATTCATTTTTTTAAAGGTTGGCTATGTCATAGTGTTGTGATGCACCCAATTTTTAAATAACTTTATTTGATGTCAGGCATATCAGACATAAAAATAAATGTGACTCGGTAGAACTTTTTAAAATATATTTTATTAGTGCCTACTAATTTTACAAAACCTTGGTTTCCCTGTGGTATTATCATACAGTCATATCCACCCTCCCTATTACTGTGCCTTACACCCTTCCTCCCTTTATTCCCTTCCTCTTGTGTAGTAGTAGCGTCCCTGCTACATTCATGCCATTGTTCTTTTGGATTCCAAATATTAAGGAAAACGTATCATGCCTCTTTTTCTGAGTCTGGTTTATTTTGATTAATATAATGATTTCCTGTGAATGACATAATTCTTTATGACTGAATAATAATCTAGTGTGTATATGTACTGCATTCTCTTTACCATTCATCTGTTGATGGGCACCTAGGCTGGTTCCATACCTTGGCTATGGTGAATTGTGCCACAATCACACAATATGTGGGTATTTTTATGCTATGCTGACTTTTTATTCTCTGGAATATACTAAGGAGTGGTAGAGCTAAGTCACATACTAGCTCTATTTTTAGTTTTCTGTGGAGCTTCCATACTGCTTTCCAAAATACCTGTACTAATTTACGTTCCCACCAGGAGTGTAGAAGGTTACCTTCCCCACACCCTAAATCCTCATCAGCATTTATTATTTTTTGCATTCTTGATGATAGCCATTCTTACATGACTGAGAAGGAATTACAAGGTAGTTTTGATTTACACTTCCCTAATGGCTGAAGATATTGAACAGTTCTTCATACACTTGTTGGCCGTTTGTACTTCTTTTGAGAAGTGTCGGTTCAATTCACTTGCCCATTTATTAATAGGGTTATTTGTTTTCTTGGTGTTAAGTTTTTCAGTCCTTCATATGTTCTAGATGTTAATCCTCCGCTGGAAAAGCAACTGGCACAGAGTTTCTCCCATTCTATAGGCTCTCTTTACTCTGGTAGGTGTTTCCATTGCTGGGTACACTTTTTTATTAGTACTTGTTTGCAATGCATGCATTATACAGTCATCTTGGGGTGTGGATACATGTACGTGATATAACTTGGTTCATTTTTTAAAAAATCCTCTTCCCGTCCCTCCCTCCTCCTCTAATTTCTCTTTCCCAATTTTCAATCTTACTGATATTATTAATCTTAGCTCGTGTTTATGGCCTATAATGTTTACATTCATGGAGTTTATTAGGTTCCTATACATAGCATATCTTTATTGTACTTATTTCTCCTTCTACTCCTGTAGTCCCATTTGATTCTTGCTATTACTTCCTACACTATTAGAGTCCTGTTCAGGTAGTCCTTGCCTGTGCCTGTGATTTCAAGAGTTTCACTTACATTTTTTCCTAGCAGATTCAAAGTTTATATCTTATATTTAGGTCTTTGATCTATTTTGAATTGATTTTTGTATAGGAGGAGAGATAGGGATCTAGTTTCAGTCCTCTACACATGGATATAGTTTTACTAGCACTATTTATGGAAGAGGCTGTCTTTCCTTCCAGTGTATGTTTTTGGTCCTTTTAGTCAGAATCATTTTCATCTATAGTTGCTTGGGTTTGTTTCTGTGTTTTCTATTCTATTTCCATTGGTCCAGATAATTATTTCTGTAACAGTACCATGCTGCTTTTGCTACCATGATCTTGTGGTATAGTTTGAAGTGAAATATTATAATTCCGTCAGCCTCTCTCTTTGCTTAGGATTGCTTTGGCTGTTCTAGGTCTTTTGTGTTTTCATATGAATTTTAGGATTTTTTTCATGTTTCTGTGAAGAATGTAATTGAAATTTTGATGAGGATTACGTTGAATCCTTCGATCACTTTTAGGAATATAGCCATCTTGGCAATATTAATTCTGTAGGTCCATGAGCATAGGAGGTCTTTCTTCTGATGTGTTTTCAATTCCTGTCTTTAGTGTTCTATAATTTTTATTGTAGAGATTTTTCACCTCCCTGGTTTGGCTGATTCCTAGACAAATGTTTTTAAATGACTGTGAATGGAATTATTTTCCTGTTTTCTTTCTCAAAAAGTGCATTACTGGTATGTAGAAAAGCTAAGGGTTTTTAAAATGCATGCTGTGGGAGAGCCTAATACAAACATTTGATATCTTTGATCTGAATATACTTATTTACTCAATGATTGAGAATATTCTTGGCCCAGTTCAGGAGAAAATGGAAGATTGCGGAGCCCCATCTTCCTGTGCCCCATCTTCCTTCTCACAGCCACCTCCCTCTGAGTGCCCCCACTCCCATCTCTTATCATCCTCCCACCCTCTGCTCTCACAAGTGGTTCTTAGGGCAGGACTCCAAAGCAGCTGCTCACAATACACTGTGGATGTGCCCAGGGCACATCCACAATGTAGGGATGGATTCCCTACATTCCCATTCAAGGCAGGGCAATGGCTGTTTATCTGTTTATCACACTGCCCAAGAGTGCCTTGGGAAAGAACAAACAAAACTCCAACATAATAATGCAAATGAGAAGTAGAATACACAAAATGGACCCCGCCAGCCATCACTGAGGTGCTCTCACCACAGCTGGCACTTGCTCTGATGCTGGATGGTCTGTGTGTGGGTTGTGTTTCTATTCCAAGGCTTCTAAATCTTGGATATGTGAATCTACACACACCTTAGCCTTACGTAGTACACAATTGAAACACTGTGGTAGGGTCAATGTGGCTCATATCGCAGAAAGCTTAAGAAGGTACTGACCAGGAGTGGACTCCAGAAAACAGTGCATACATAGGTGCATTTGAACTCAACAGTAGTAGTCTTTGATCTCATGTTAGTGACACTGGCACATTATGCCTATATGCACTGTGCCTATAGGCCCACATTCTTACTGTTCCTTAGAAGTCCTGTACCAGAGCTGTGGTATTAGGCCAGTGCTTTGACCTGAAAGAAATAGTACTACCACATGTTATTTTTATGCAAGAAAATATGGCCATGAATTTGACATACAAATCTCTGCACCAGGCTCTATTATCTGACAAGACAGCAGAAGTCAGAAAGTCCCATTTTTACTGCTACTGTAAGTTTGCCACATGGGAAACCCCAGAATCCAAAAGGACATAACAAGACTCCACATACTCGTAATCTTAAAACAATCACAAAGACCTAAAGCATGTGAAAATTGCCTGTGAGGGGCAGAGTGGAAATGGAGGCAAAAAAAGATGAGCAAATGAGCAAACCAAACAAACTGGCCTTGTGTGGGCCAGTGTCAATGAAGCACCTTGAAGTGAAGAAGGCAAAGACAATCTTTCTCACCTGAAGTAAATAAACAGAATTAATTTTAAAAATGGGAAGCAGGGAAGAGTTTTGAAGTGCCTATCAATTGAATATTCAAAAATGGTTGTATTTCTATAAATCCAAAACAAAATTAAATTTTAAGATGACATTACTTATACAAGTACCAAAATCACAAAGTATCTAGAAATAACCTAACAAAATGCAAGGACTTTATACTACAAAATATTTTTGAGAGAAAAACATTATTAAGATATAAATAAATAAAGGGACATACTACACTCAGGGACTAGAAGACTCAATATATTATCCAGGCTATTTCTCCTAAAATAATTTAGTCATTAACTATAATCCCATTCAAGTGTCTATTTGTTTCTCCTTTGTGTAAATTGATAAAATGATTCCAAAATTCATAAGTACATCCAAAAGGGGCCCACAATAACCAAAGCATCTTGAGTAAGTGACAAACTAAACAACTTATTCTGGCTGCTACTGACCCTTTTTATGGAGCTACAGTAAAAAAGACAATGTAGCCTGGGGGCTGGATGAGATGAATCTGCACAAAGGACAGGAAAGTGTCAGACAGGCCTGCGTGTGTACCATCTGACTGTAATCTCAGGGAGAGGGACCAATAGACTATGTGTGATGGGAATGAACCAACACTTCTCAAAATGATACTAGCTAGAAGCAGAACTTCTAGAATGTGGTGTGAGGAGCACAGGGAAACCTCCCCTCAGAAGATTTATCAAATTGGTCAAAGTTATTGAGGCCAAAAATCCACACTCTGGAAAATGATCAAAAAATACTACAAATTGAGAACTATTTACTCAATAACACTTTTGGAAACTTGGTGAGAGAAGTAAGTGGGAATGACTATGGGCTGTGCCCACCCCTAGCTGAGTCCCTTGCAGAGATCTATACCAGCTCAGTACCCCAGGACAGTGGTCACTCACCAGCTCCACTGGCAGGTTCCACTGTCCACAGATCTTGCTGGCCAAACTTACAGCATGAGGATGGTGGAAGTTAGGCAGCACCCAGCCCACATGCAGCACCTGCTCTTTAGGGGACCTGAGAGGGACAACTGGTAAAGAGCACAGTCATTAACCCCCATAGCTCAGCAATGAAGACAGGGTTCTGGAGGGTACAGCAGCTGAGCAGCAGCACCCAAATCCCTCTATTCCTGAGGCAGAAGAGCTGTTCTGAGTGAATGCTGGCAGGGTCCACCCCTCTGGCTTTGTGCTCAGGAAGCTCAGCACTAGACAGTGGGCATCACTTCCTGCCCTCCTCCCAGCCCTACATTACTTGACCCAAGGTGTACAGCTGTGCAGTACAAGTTCCCCATATCCTCCCCAGTCCTAGGTCCTGCTTTTTAGTGAGAATGTAATCCCCAGGGGAAGGCAGAGAAAGCCTCAATGCTTGGAAATATTCTGCTCCTGCCTACAGGCTCAACTTTATGTGGATAAACCTGTGGGAAAATCTGTGTTAGAGGGCACTGTGGAAAATAATCAGCTAGCAGTCAGTGAAAGCCGACAGGTGGGCATGATACCAACAGAGGCAGAACACCCAGGAGTTTAATGGGAAAGAGATTGTCAGAGTCCTTCGTGGATCAGGACACTGCACTATATCCCACAAATATGAGCTATTATTATGTATCAACTAAAAATAAATTCAAAAGAAAGACCTGCTAAAATCAGTCATCCAGCTGTTCACAAAACCAGATATACACTGAGTGGTGAACTTTCTGAGGAGCCCAGGAAAGGGACTTGCTGAGCTACCAGTTTCTGGCTGAGCAGGGGACAAACTTGTAAATTTGATGTGTTTCCAAATTACACACAGATCCAAGGCTAAAAAGTGAAAAATGTACTGGCTCAGTGGTTTAGGCATAACTGATCTGTGCTGATCAGGAATAACCCCTAGGAAGGGAATCTTAAAAAATTTTAAATGAAAAATATATGAGCATGTATATGTTCACTTTGGAGAAAATAGACTTCATTGAATTCCATCCACATCAGTAAGCATATAAACAAACTAATGAAAAAAAGTTTAGAGAGATATCAGTGTTCAAACTTGCAACAATATGTTACCTAAAATATTGACTTCTTAACAAAAATGTACAAAACATGAAACAAAATACAACCCACATCTACTTTATATTTTATTTTAAAGCATGCCATAGAAATTGCCAGTGAAAAGATGCAGATAATGGACTTATAGACAAAGACTTTAAAATAGAATGACTAACATGTTCAGAAAAGAAAAGGCAATTATGTTTAAGGAATTGAAGATATGAAGACAGTGACTCATCAAATAGAGACTGTCATGCAGAAATACAAATTATATATAACAACAGAACTAAAATTCTAGAGTCCAAAAGGTGGTAGAAATAAAAGTTTCACTAAAATCCATTAGCAGCACATTTGAGGTTGGAAAAGAAAGAACCCAGTAACTTGAAGAGAGATCAATAGAGATTAAGGCCAGGCATGGTGGCACACACCTGTAATCCCAACACTCAGGAGGTTGAGGCAGGAGGATCACTGCAAGCTCAAGACCAGCCTGGGCTACAAAGTGAGTTCAAGGCCAGCCAGAATGACATAGTGAGACCCCGTCTCAAAAGAAAAAAAAAAAGATTAAGCAATGTGAAGAACATAGAGAAAAAATAATGAAGCAAAAGAAACAGCACCTCAGGGAGCCACACTGGGTGGGCTAAAGACAGCTTTGAGAGCCTCAGTGGCCATGCCCTACCCTACTCACAAACCAGTGTAGGAGCCATGCTGAGCCCTAGACAGCTTCAGGAGCCTTGGTGAGCTCTGCCCCATCCTCACACACACACACCACTGTGGGAGCCATACTGAGCCTCAGAGAGGCTCAGGATCTTCAAAAATGACAAAATAAAGGAGAAAAATGCAATTTCAGCTCTCCACCCCACCCAGAATTAGTCCAGGACAGATCAGCATAGAAGAGATTGGGTCCCACATCTGAAATTTCAGAAATGATAGCAACTGACGTAAAGAAACAACTCCATCAGGCTGTAGAAGACATCAGATCAGAAATAATCTCTCAGGTAAAAAAAAAGAGAAATGACAACAATAATGAAAAAATTGCTCAGAACATCTAAAGAAGATATAAATTAAAAATTAGAGGAGCATAGAAAAATAATGAAAACTTTCAATGAACAATATAGGAAAGAATTAGAATGTGCAAAACACATTGAAAGAGATATCCAGGAAATTAAAAATTCCACTGAAAGCTGCAAAACTGCTTGAATGAAACTGAAGATAGACATTCAGACCTAGAAGACAGCATGGCAACTAATGATTGCGAATGGAAAGATCTCTTAAAAATAACAAGAAACCAGGAAATAATTCAACAGCTGCAAGATGATGTAAAGAAAAACAATGTAAGGCTAATAGGTATCAACAGAACAGCAGGAGTCAACACAAATGACATAAAAACTATTTGCAGAAGTAATAGCAGAAAATTTCCCAAGTGTTGAAAATGATTCTGACACACAGTTAAGTGAGGCATATAGAGCTCCAATTAGCCATAAGCAAAATAAATCTACACCCAGTCATACAATAATCAAGATCCCAGAAATTGAACAAAAGAACAGAATATTAAAAGCTTTTAGAGAAAAGGAACAGATCATATATAAAGGAAAGCCCATCAGAATCGTGGCAGATTTCTCAGTACAACCCATCAAGTCAAGAAGAGCTTGGCAGTGAAGTATTTTGGGTCCCAAAACAAAACAACTTCCAACTAAGATTGATGTATCCTGCAAAAGTTATCCTTCAAAATTAATGAAGAAATAAAATATTTCAATGATAAAGAACAACTGAAGAATCTCATGAGCACAAAATCAACCATACAAAGAGTACTAAAAGATATTCTAGAAAGAGATAAAAATGACCACAATTTTTAACAACTGTAGAAAGGAACCACCAAGTAAAGCAAGCAATTCAACAGAGGGCAAAAGTAGGGAACCAACAGCAGGAGAATAACATGACAAAGATAAGCCAATACATATCAATTATAACCATTAATGTAAATAGCCTCAAAACTAGGATTAGAAGTCTCATTTGACCCAGCTATTCCCCTTCTGGGCATTTGCCAGAAAAACTGAAAACATCATACCGCAGTGATATATGTGCATTGATGTTTAGCAGAGCTATTTGTCATAGCTAAATCTTGGAAACAATCCATAAAAAAGATGTGGTTTTTTATATGATGGAGTATTACTCAGCTATAAAAAAGATAAACTCAAGGCTTTTATAGGCAAATGGATGCAACTAGAGACCATATTCATAAGTGAAATAAATCAGACCCACATGTGTAAACATCTTATTGTCTCTCTAGTATAAGAATCTCAAAGAATAAACAAAACCCAAAAAGTACAATAGATGTTGTGAAAGGGAAAGAAACTGCTCAAAGGGATGGAACAACTGGGATGAAGGAACAGAGAAAAAGAAAGAAATAAGAAAAGGGGAAAATATATATGTATATAGAAGGATAGCTGGGAAATTGTACTGCTGATGTCTACTGGGTTATTGAAAGGAACAGTTAATGCTTAATTTTTTTCTCTTGACCAGTTTTACATGGTTATATCTGGTAATCTGAACAACTAATTTGTATACAACAATATGCAATACAATAACCATTGTTGAATTCCTACCTTCTTGTTTTGTGAATCTCTATATGCTTTCTAATGTTTTTTAATTACTTTTTATTCTCTTTAATGGTTTGATCAATGTTGCATTCTTACATCTGGTAATCTGAGCAACTTTGGTAAAGATAACAATATGTAATATAATAACCATTGTTAATTTCTATCATCTTGTTTTAAAATCCTGTAGTTTTTTTTTCATTGTTTTGTTTTTGCCTTTGTTGTTGTTATTTTATTATTGTTTTTTCCTCTTTAAAATAAAAAAATCTTAAATGGGGAAAAAAGAAAGAAAAGAAACAGAGCCTCTGAGAAATTAGATAAACACTGGTTTATCTAATCCATGTATCCTAAAAAACTAATAATCTCCAAGTAGGAAAATTACAAAGATCCACACCCAGGCATATCAAAGCAAAAAATATTCAAAACTCAAAGTAAAGAGGAAATCTTGAAAGCTATAAGAGAAAAAGTACTCTTTATTTGTGAGGGAATGCCAAGATTATTAATATTAACAACTGATTTCTCATTAGAAACAATGGACACCAGAGGCAATGGTTGAAGTAAAGAACTAAAACAAAGAAACAAAAACAAAAAACTGTGAGCCAAGATTCTTACATTCTGCAAAACACAAGTGAATGTAAAATGAAGATACTGCCACATAAAAACAGAGAGAAGCTATTGCTGGCAGATCTGCCTTGCAAGAAATATTAGAGAAAGTCCTTGCAACTGAAAACAAGCAATACCAGACAATAATATACATGAACACACATACATACTATTGATAAAAGTGAGTTTATAATTATAAAAGACAGTATAATTGCATGTTTCTTTTTTCTTTTCTTGCTTAAAAATAAATTACATAATACATATATATATACACAAATACATATATATATATATGCACAAATACATATATTTGTATTGTAGGTCATCTAACATATAGAAATGTAACATACTGGGCAATAACAGCACAAAGGAAGCAGTGAGAGCAAAGTGATATTGCAATAAAGAAATGATACCAAATGGTAACTCAAATCCAGAGAAAAAGAAGGGAACCAAAAATATCCATGAGATGATGAATGTAATAATTCCTATTAATATATTTTTCTCTTAAATTCTTTTAAAAGACATTAGATTAAACAACAGTAATTACAAAAATGAATTGCTGGGCTTAGCGCAGGTATAGTATATCATGAATAACAGTAATGACACAAAAAAGGAGGGATGAAAGAGCTACATAAATCAAAAGGGTATATATCTTCTCAGAATTAGGGTTGTATATATCTGAATAAGATTCTGAAGAATTAAGATATACTGACAGCCCTGCAGCAAACTTCAGGAAAGTAATCTTTAAAATAATGAAGATTAAACAATCTTGAAGAGAATTACAATGGTACACTAGAAAGTGGATATTTGTGCAAAAGAAGGTAATAAAGGAAAATCAGAAAAATATAAAAGATATAAACCTCAACGATAACAAAAGCAAAGTGGAAGACTAAATCCAACTATATCAAGACCCAGAACTCAAAAAAAGGCCTCAAAACATTAAAGTTATTAGACAATGAATTAAATAATCTAGAAAAAAGTCAAAACTATTAGGCTAAGTAAAAAGTACAAGATAAAAGGTCTTTTGCACTGGACATGGTGGCACACTGCAAGTTGAGGACAACCTATGCTAGATTACTGAGTTCAAAGCCAGCCTGAACTACATAATGAGACCCTGTCTGAAGAAAAAAAATATTTTTTTAAAAGAGGCATAAAGGAACTGATTAGGTAGACTTTTAAAACTACATATTTAAAGAAATAGAATATGGGCATTCAAGAAAAGGGTGCATTCCCATATGAAGCTGGGAATATTTATGTGTTTTTGGCTGTGGAATTCTGTGGAATCTGTGAACCTATTAGAAAGTTTGGGCCTGGTTTACTATAGGAGAAAAGTTGGGCCAACCCACAGGTAGAAAGAGAGGGGCTCACTTCACAAGTGAAAGGGTACCCACTTGACAGGGAAATGTACAGACCCAATCTTTTGCTTTATTTGTTTGTTTTCGATGGATGATATAAGATGTTTTGCCCAAACATTCTTTGAACTCTGTGAATCTGGTTTTTGACGTTAAATTCAGGCTTCTGCCTTTTATCAACTAAACTAATTTGCACAGAATCTTTCAGAGATTTGGGTGCGACTGGCCTGGAAGAAAAGCATAAACGAGCTTAGGCAGTAAGGATATGAACAACGTTGGGGAAGATTGTGCCCTGAAGTTGCAGTCTTCTTAAAAGTAGAATTTAAAATTATTGTTTTTCCATGTCTCTTATCTACATATTTTATTTTTTCTGTCCTACCTCATTCTTGCATCACCCTAGCCCAAGACTTTGCCAACATAAAAGTACATACTTCCTTCTGGAGATACATTTTAGATTCAAAGCCACAAAGCAGTTTAAAGGATGGAAAAGATGTACCACACAAACAGCATACCATAACAGAGCTGCATACTATCCTAACATTCAATAAAACAAACTCAAAGACAAAACAAGTTACTGGAAAGAAATAGGAAAATTTTATAAGGATGTGGTGGATTGACAACTGGTGGTCAACTTGTAAGACCCAGCTAAACTGAATTAGTGTGCTGCTGGGTGTGGAAGACTGTTGCCAATGGCATAAAAGGAGAACTGGAGAGGAAGAGGTGGTGCTGTTGGTTCTCCAGGAGAAGCTTGTCGAGCTGGCTTTTCTGACATGAATTTGACTGTGTTGTCACTGAGGATGGCTGTGGCTGTTTTGCAGGGAACTCTGGTCTTTACTTTGAGCGTCTGCTTCCTATCTCCAGTGCAGATTCCTCAGTCTGTTAGCACAGATCCTTCATTCTATTAGTGCAGACTTCCTAGCTTCTACCACTGACCTTTGGGCCTTCACAGTGCAGATCCATGAAATGGACTTGCATGAGACAATGTCAGGGCTCTAGGTCTCCAGTTGGATTCATGGGGGGCATTGTCATGGGTGCTAGTTCCTCAGCTAGACTCATGCAGAACATTGCTGTGGAATCCAGGCCCTCAGATGGATCCTTGGGTCTTTAGTAGGTAGACAGTTTTCCTGCACTCTTCTGTATCTGACTCTTTGGGTGACTATTATAAAATAATCCTATAAATTGTGTGTGCTGTATTAAATTGTTTCCCTTGCAAACCCTAACAACAAGGGATAAGAGGATCCTTCCAAAGAGAAGATACAACTATAAACATACATGAATCAGCAACAAAGCCTAAAGCACAGGAAGAAAAACTGACAGAATCAAAGGGACAAATAGATAATTCAACAGTTAGAGTCATGGACTTTCCACTTTCTGTGCTGGACAGAACAACTAAAGAGGAGATAAACAGGAAAATAGAAGACTTTAACAATGCTGTAAGTCAATTAGATCTAATAGACATTCATAAGATCCCCCACACATGCCTCCCCGGTTCAATAGCAGCATACATACATATATATATATCTGCATCAAGTTTGAAAAGAATATTCTTCAGCATAGGTCATAAATTAGAAGATTCAATAAATTTAAAGGATTGAGATAATACAAATATACAATTCAAACAATTGAATGAAATTGAGAATTAATAGCAAGGAAATTTGGGGAATTCAAAATATGTATTACTTGGAGAAAAAGGTCCTAGATAAACCATGGGTAAGAGAAGAATTCACAGATAAAATTAAAAACAGTTTTGCATTAATGAAAATAAAAACACAATATACAAAATCTTATGGGGTATAGTCAAGCATTATTTAGAGAAAAAGTTGTAGCTGTAAATACCTATATTTTTTAAAAAAGATTGCAAATGAATAACCTAATTTTTCACCTTAAGAAACTAGAAAAAGAGAATACTAAATTCAAAACAAGGAAAATAAAAGTGACTAGTAAACATCAGAAGAAAAATAAATAAGACAAAAAAATCAATGAAACCAATTTCTTGATCTTTGGCAAGATCTTTTCAAAAGAGAACAAAGTTGACAAATTTAGCTAAACTGGCTGAGAGACAGTAAAATTCAAATTACTAAAATCAGGAATGAAAGCAGGGATTTAGAGACAACTTTATAGAAAAAGATTATTAGGGGATATAATGAACAACTGTACACCAAAAAAGTAAATAAGAGGCAAAATTTGCAAATTCCTAGGAAAATATAAACTACTGAAATGGATTCTAGAAGTAGACCCAAATAGACCTATAAGAAGTAAAGAAACTAAGCGCCTGCCTGGCAAGCGCAAGGTCGTGAGTTCGGTTCCCAGTACCGGAGAAAAACCAAAAAAAAAAAAAAAAAAAAAAAAAAGAAGTAAAGAAACTGAGCTAGTCATTTA
The DNA here is from genome assembly GCF_000276665.1 of Chinchilla lanigera. Taxonomy (NCBI): domain Eukaryota; kingdom Metazoa; phylum Chordata; class Mammalia; order Rodentia; family Chinchillidae; genus Chinchilla; species Chinchilla lanigera. Next base: position 58,543,472 of record NW_004955402.1, on the reverse strand, counting down.
CAAATTCCCAAGAGAAGTTAGAAGATATACTGGCATTATTTTTTGGTACATTTTAGATATACATAATGATCAATGCATCATAGGGAATTTGTACCTCTACAAATTGATAAAATGGTATATCTTGCTTCTTTTTTTTCCCACTGTCCTCTCCTCCCTTCAACCCCTTCCCCCTCCTTATTTACAAAATTCTCTTCTGTTCTCATGTTATTTTGTCCCTTCCTTACTTTTTCCTCTTTCTCCCTTTTCCCCTCCCCATTTGAATATTTTCTTTCCATTTCCCAGTATCTATTATACATTTACACTTTTTTTTTAAGCTTATTTACATTTTTGGTTTCTCACACCAGAAAAACAATGCAGTATTTAAACATGTGTGTCTGATCTATTTCACTTAAGAGTGTGGTCTCAAGGCACACTCATTTAGCTAGAAATATCTCAAGATTATCTTTCTTTATGGACAGTAGCACTCCATTATATTTTTAAAAACACATCTTCTTTATCCACTTATCAGATGATAGGCATTTGGGCTGTTTTTGAGATTTAGCTATCAAAAGCTATGCTGATATAAACATTGGATGTGCATATATTGCTGTAGTATGATGCTTTTAATTCTTTCAGGAAGATACCAAGAAGGGGAATCGCTGAATGGAAAGGAACTTCCACTCCTAGTTATTTAAGGAATCTCCACACTGATTGTCACAGTGGTTGCACCAGTCTACACTCTCACCAACAGTGGAGAAGGGTTCCTTTTTCCTCACAGCCCCACCAGCATTTTGTTACTGGTTGATTTCTTGATAACAGCCATTCTCTTTTGAGTGAGCATTGCTTTAATTTTCATCTTTCCACTGACCAGTGATGTTGAACATTTTTTCATATTTTTTTGCCATTTCTACTTCTTCATCTGAGAAATGTCTATTCATTGAAGATGCCCATTTTGGATAGGGTCTAAATTTGGGGGGTTCTGATTTTTTTTTAGTTCTTTATATATTCTAGCTATTAGTCCTTTGTCTGAGGAACAGCTGACAAAATTCTTTTTCCATTCTGTGAGTTGTCTCTTCACTCTGTTGGTGATTTCTTTTGCTGTGCAGATTCTTTTTTAATAAGATAAGGTCTTAATCATTGATTCTTTATAATAGTTCCTGTATAATCAGGGTGTTAAAAACTTGCTTATACCAATATCTTCAAAAGATCTACCTATGCTATCTTCCAGTAGATTTAATGTTTCTGTTTTAATATTTAGCTCTCTGATCCATTTTGATTTTAGTTTAGTGCATGGTGATAGACATGGGTCTAATTTTAATCTTCAGCATGTGAAAATCCAGCTTTCCAACACCATTTATTAAAGAGGCTATCTTTCTTCCAGTGAAGGTGTTTGGCTCCTTTGTCAAGTATAAGGTGGCTGAGTGTGCTTAGGGTTGTTTCTGCATCTTCTAATCTGTTTCATTGAGTCTTAGGTCTTTTTTTGCCAGTAACATGCAGTTTTTATCATAGCAGCTTTGTAGTCTAAGTTCAAGTCAGGGATTTTTGATGCTCCACGCCTTGCCTTTTTTGCCCAGAGTTGTTTTTTTTTTTGTCCATAAAAGTAATGATGGTACATCTTTAATATTAAAGAATTAGGCTATAACAAAAGTTCAGTCCAGAATTATTTTTAAAATTTTTAAAATCTCATTTGTGCTCGTTGGTGGGGGTGTAATGAAGTTCTGTGGGTTTGTTCACTTTCCAGTATTTCTCACTGATCAGTTCCAAAGAAAAAGAGCCATTTAATACAGTAAGCTGGCCATTGGCTGATGCTACATAAATTGTATTGCCCAGAGTTATACTATATGGCACTTATGCCACTGAGGTATATCCCTGGCCAAATATTTGTTTTTTATAGTTGTATGTGCTGAAATTGGTACATATATATGTATGATTGTTATTTCTTCCTCTTGGACTGTTCCCTTTATAAGGATATAGTGAGATTCTTTGTCTCATTTAATCAGCCTTGTCTTGAAATCCATTTTGTCTGCAAATAGAATAGATACCACTAATTTGTTCCAGGTTCTTGTCAGATGGAGTATTGTTTTCTATCTTTCAACTTTAAGTTTATGAATTTCTTTTTGAATTAAATGCATTTCTTGTATGCAGCTTATTGTTGGATCTTGCTTCTTGATCCATTTTGCCAGTGTGTTTCTTTTGATTGGAGAACAGAGACCATTTACATTGATGGTTATAACTGATATGAATTGACTTTTCCTCGTCATGTTATTTGCCTGTTGTTGGTTCCTTTTTGTCTTCCCTGCTGTCTAATTACTTGCCTTACCTGGTGGATTCATTCTGTTGGAGGTTTATGGAATTGCAGTCCTCATTATCTCTTCCTAGAGTATCTTTCAGAACATTTTGGAGTGCTGGTTTAATGGTTATGAATTTCTTCAGGTTTTTTTGTCATGGAAATATCTTACTTCTCCATCAATTTAGAAACAGTTTTGTGGATTACATCAATCTGGGTTGGAAGTTGTTTTCTTGTAGGTCTTAAATACTTCAGTCTGAGCTTTCTTTGACTTGTGGGTTTGTTTTGAGAACTCTGCTATGATTTTGGTGGACTTTTCTTTATAGCTGATTTGTTTCTTTTCTCTAACTGCTTTTAGTGTTCTGTTCTTGTATTGAATTTATGGAACCTTGACTATTATACACCTTGGTGTGGATTTTTTTATCATGGCTAATTGGAGTTTTATATACCTCACCTACTGTATGTCAAATTCTTTTCCATGCTTAGGAAGTTTTCTGCCATTACTTCTGTCAACAAGTGTTTGTTGAACATTTGTGCTATCTCCTACTTTTTCACTAACTCCAATCAATCTTTATTCTTCTTTGCATCACCTAGCAGTGGTTGGATTAATTTTTCATGGTCCTTTGCTATTTTTAAGAAATCTTTCTTTTCATAATTGTTTACTGCAATCCTGGTTTGTATATCTGATATTCTGTCCTCACATTGACTCATTCTGCTGTGGAAAATTCAATGGACTTTTTAATCTCTTGGATATCTGAATCTGTTTCATGGATTCCATTTCCTTTCTATGTTGAGCATTCATGGTTTCCATCATTTTCCCAAGTTACTCTTCTTTTTATCTGTATCTGCTCTAGAGTCACTAGCCATGTCTTTCATTATGGTCACCATCTCTGTGGTTTCCTGAGAAATTATTTCTCATTTGGTTTTTTTCTAGTGCCTCATTCATCTGCTTTGTTACTTTCCTTTTTACCACTCCAGATAGTCCAGGTAGGTGGCTTTGAAATTTTTCAACTTCATTGCCCCCTGGGTTTGTATTTGGTGAGCTAGAGGTCTGGATTGCACCTTGCTTAAGTGTCTTCTCATTTTCTATATGTATATTTTTATTTTAATTCCTAGGTGGATGCTTATAAATAGATTGTGGCAAGTAGCTTTATTGCTAGTACTTAGAACCCTTAGGTAATGACTGATTTTGAGGGCTGTCTTTCAGGTGTAGCTGGCTTTCGTGTTTTGACTCTGTTGTAAGATCCTACTTCTTCAATTTATTGGGGATGAGAAGTTGCTGCCTATTTGAAGTAGTCCCTGATTCTTTGGCACTATTCTATAGTATTATTTATGATAATTATTTATCAAGGATGTTACAATATAAGATTAGCATGTAAAAATCAATTATTTGTATACACTAGGAATAAATAATCCAAAAATGAGATTAAAAATACATTTACAATAACATCATTAAATGAAATATTTAAGAATACATGTAAAATAAATTCAAGGCTTAGACTCTAGAAACTACAAAATACTGGTGAAAGAATTAAATAAAACAAACAAATGTAGACCTCCCATGTTCATGGATCAATTGACCTAAAATTGTTAAAATGACAATACCCCCTCAACTGATGTACTGTGGGCCTCCAAAATTTGCAGGTCCTAGAGTACCCATGAATTATGAAAAACGTATGAATTTCAGATATGGTCAGAAAAATGTCTATACGTGCCTATTTTTATAGTTTAAACCATAAATTTACTGTCTCCCATAGTTATGTTATTTAATTTAATAAAATGTTGTATAAATAAAGCCTTAGAAGGTGCAGGGAATTTTGTAGCATCTTAGAGATCTTGTGGCTTTAAGAAGAACAAAACCAAAACCACTGGAGATAGCTACATGGAGTATAGCAACATGTTATGCTGTAGGAGTGCTGGTGCATCTGCTGGAGATGGGTTAGAGGGCCACAGCCAATCGGCAACAAGGAGAAATGAATAACACCCTTGAATTTGCTACTTGCAAACTACTTGCCAAAAAGCAATTGCAGAGGATATGTGAGGTTTATGCAAAGTAGCTGGGGTTTCCATAAACAATCATTAGGTTCTAAGGAAAAATCAGCAAATGACTGAAGCTTTGAACTCTGAACTATGAGTCCAAGGGCATATATTATACAGATTCAATGCAGCTATCAGAATCCCAAATGAATTTTTGCAAATGTGACAAGTTTATATGATATAGAGGAAGCCAGAAAAAGCCAAAAAAAGAAACTTGAAAAAGAACAGATCTGATGATTCAAGATTTACTACAAAGTTATAGTAATGGAGATATGGCCTAAGGACAAATCTACACATCAGTGGGATATTATTGAAAGCCTAGAAATAAACCCTTATATTGGTAATCAGTTGATTTTTGACATAGGTACTGAGACAACCTGATATATGGAATATTTTTCAACAAACGGTGTTGGGACATTCACACATATGAGATGTTCCCATGCAAACAATTTGTGACTCCCACAAAAATTATATAGCCCCCCCAAATAATCATAGCCCTAAATGTATGAATGAACGAAGATGCTTAAATTCTTAGAATAAAAGAGGAGATCAATGATTGCCTGGAATTGACTGTCATTGGCACAGAATGTCTTTATATTTGATAAAAGTACTTTAAAATTGGTGCTGTTGGTAGCATAAATCTGTAAAGACACTAAAAATCATTGAATTGCATACTTTACATGGGTGAATTTTATGTTACTGTGATAAAACATATGAAAAGCTATACTGAAACAATTGTTACTGGGTTAATGCAAAGTAAGCCTATGGCAATTTTACTATGTAATCACCAGAATGGTTAAAATGGCTAAAACTAAAAAAAAATACATAAAATCAAAGATGCAGAGTAACTGGAATTCTCCAGGTGTGGGAGAAGTTGGTGCAATCACCTGGCTTACCCATACTCAAAAGCATACTGCACTTATGCTCAACAGAAGGGTGTGAGTTCACCAAAACAAGCACAAGAATGTTCGTGGATGCACACTTTGTATTTCTTTGGATTTTTAAAAATATACTCCTAAAATTGAAATGCCCAAATGGCCATTTACAATGGAATGGACACAATGATATATAAAACTATAGACATGTCATTAATAAGGTGTGTGCAATCTATACACACAACATAGATTGTAGAAATTAACAAAAAGCAGTGTCTTTGTCACTTTCCTCATTGCTGGGACAAAATACAGTCACTCCTCTCTATCATGGTTCACTTAATATGGCTTCACTGTATTGTGGGTTTTTTT
>NW_004955402.1:58513025-58537825 GCF_000276665.1 Chinchilla lanigera | reverse complement strand
ATAGATAGATAGATAGATAGATAGAATTACAGAATCTGAGAAGTCCCAAAAGTCCAGAGGGTACATTAGTCACTTGATAACCCAGTACAGTCATCGCTTGCTATATCACAGTTCACTTATTGCAGCCTCACTCTATCAGAGATGTTTTAAAGAAAATATAACTAATTCTGTATCTCAGAGTTTTCACTATATTACTGGATTTTGTGATATATAGGTATTTATATAATATTTATAATTTTAATTACATTTGCCTAAAAAATTAAAATGATATAGAAACATAAAAATGTTAATTCAAATATATTAAAATAATATTAAATCAAAATAAAATATAGTATGTATTTCATCAGTGGATGAATACCAGACTGTACACAATGGAAATGCAGCACACCACCACCACGTGAGCAAGTTTGCCAAAGTGAGATTGTACACAGCACACTATTGGCTGATGGAATGGAAGGCGGCCAACCACAGCACTGTGTTCTGTATCTTGGGCACTGATTGGCTCAGTGGCCATAGCACTGGTCTGTTTGCTGTCCTGCACTGTGCTCATACATTCAGCATCTCTCCTTGTTCACTTCACACCGACATCTGATCACTATGTGTAGTGTTGCTCTGTGGTGTTGTGTTTTTGTGAAATTTTCATAAAAGTTTCAATTTATTTCAAGCCATATGATGCCACCCAAATCTTCTGCTCCTTTTAAGGCTTCTAACAGTGAACACAAGCACCAGAGCAAGATGCATACCATCAAAGAAAAGGTGGAACTTCTTGACATGTTAAAGGAAGGCAAAAGCTACGTGGCTGTAGGCTGCCATTATGGGATCAATGCTCACTACATAAAGAAAGATGAGAAGAGTATTAGGTCTACGGCAACAATGACTTTTAACAAGACTGCTAAGAGGGTGGTCACTTCCCACAAGAAGGCCATTGTGAGAATGGAGTCTGCATTGGCCCTGTGGATAAATGACTGCAGAAAGAATATCTCTCTGGATACCAACACCATCCAGACGAAGGCCAAGAAACTTTGATAGTTTTGCAGAAAGCGCAGACATTCATGATGGTGACGAAGATGACAAGGATGATGACACAGAAGCAGGACTGTCAAGTACTTCTCCCACCAGACCAACCCCATTCAGTGCCAGCAAGGGATGGTTTGACAAATTTCAGAGATGCTTTGGACCTAAGAGCATTTCTCTGCATGAGAAGCTGCATCTGTGGATAAAGCTGGAGCCAAGGAATACATGAACGACATGTTGAAGTTCATCATTGAGGAAGAAGGCTACAAGCCTGAACAACTTTTTAACATGGATGACACAGGCTTATTTTGGAAATGGATGTCATCTCACACTTTTATTATGAAGGATAAAGCCAAAGCCTCTGGTTTTAAGGCCCCAAAAGATTGAATAACTGTTTATATGTGGGAATGCTGTGGGCTTTATGATAAAGCCAGGGCTTATTTATAAGTCAAAAAACCCATGCTCTTCTTGGCTGTGCAGTGCACTCAGCTCATCGTCATCACCTTCATTGCCATCAGTACTGCACAGCTACATAATTCATGATCTTCATCATTCAAGTTGCAGTGTACTTCACTGGTGAGGACCCACATAGAATTTTACATGTTGTTAAAATTACATAGGTTTAAGAGTGTAGAAAGTGTTTAAGAGCATAGGAAGTGTTTAGAAGAGTGTGGGAAAGGGTAATAAGAGAGTGGGGAAAGTTTATAAAGCCTTAAAATATATATAAATAATAAAATAAATATAATGCCAATTTCACAGATTTTCACCTATCACAGGGGTCACTATACTCAACACCTACAACTTAAGAAATGTGAAGTTTATTGTGGCTCACAATTTGTAGAGGATTCAGTCCATAGTTGGCTAGCTCCAAGCAGGATGGCATAGCAGGGGGGCCTGGTAGAAGAGAGCTGCTTAAGGCATGGTAGAAAGGAAGCAGGAAGGGAAGGGTGGAGCTGGGTAGGAAGATAAACCTTTCCAGACCATGCCCACAAGACTCTACCAGACCCCACTTCCTAACAGCAAGTCAGCCATAAACCTCATAATCCAATCACCTTCCCACATACCAACCTATGATTTCATAAAATCCTATGAGGATTTTAGGGTATATCTCATTATAAACCATAACATCAAGTAAATGCAAAAGCAAAGGTGATTTAATCAGAGTGTTACCAAGTAAATGAGAAAGCAATGGTGATTTAATCCAAATGTTATCCAGGGAGTCAGCTCTTGCCTCTCATGTTCTGGCAGAGACTCAAAGGCAGGTAGAGGAGTGGGAAAACTTCACAGTGGACAGGAAGGAAGCTGCAGAACTGCCCTGTGTGGAAGCTCTTGGCTCCACAGAAGTCAAAGCAGCCCACTAGAAGCCAGGCATCCTTTACATCTTGTTAGGGTAGCACATATGTTTGTTCTAAACTGGAAGCGGGGACAAAGATTAGAGAAGTTGTCTGTTAATGATCAAGTCTTAGCCACTGGGGGCTGATTGTCACAGAAGTTGTTTAGCTTTCTGATGCATTGCTAAAGTCAGCACCTGGCTCCATGACTCAAGCAGGCTGAAGGGTCGGCATCCTGGGAAGGTGGTTGAAGGTTGAGGATCAGAGTTTTGTGTTTCTGTATGGTCTGGCTAATATCTGTACGCTGTTTCTCGGACACACCAATGGTAAAGGGTGATCTAAACATGCAATATGGATGAATCTCACAACATAACCACTGAGAGTCAGACAAAGCACACACTGTCTGCACTGCAGTAACAGACAGTTAAGATTAATGCATAGAATTGGAGTCATCTGGACCCTTGGGCTGTGACTGACAGGGACAAGAGCAGACGCAGATCTGGGTGCAGGTCCACAGCTGGGGCCAGTGAATGAAAAATGCAATGTATTTTACACTTACAATGCAGGTACTTTTCTGTATTTATGTTAGACTTCAATAAAACATCTTAAAAGAGAGCAAATACGTGGTGCTTCAAGAACAAGAGCTATAAGATGGCAGAAAGCAAATCTGTGGGTTTTCTTATTAAATATTTTGTCAGAGATGACCTGATGTTTAAGATGTCCCCTTGTCTATGATTTTCAGAAATACGAAGAAGAGTGAATATTCTTTCACCAGTGGCAGAATGACAAATGGGGCTGGGAAGTGTGGGCAAATGATGGCTTTGTGAGCAAAGGGACCGATGACAAAGGCCAGGAAGAGGAGAAAAGGATGTTCAGTGGTGCTACCCTGGGATGGGCTTGCTCTTCCAGAGAATTGTCTTAAGGAAGAATATGGTTCTCACCAAAGGATCCAGGGGTCAAACTAGCACTGTACAACCAGACTGGGAGCCCTCACTCTTGGTTGAGACAGAGGTCTCACTAAATTACTAAGTTACTTAGAATGGGCTCAAACTGTCAAGCCTCCTGCCTCACCCTCCCAGAGTGCTGGGGTTATAGGTGTGGGCCACCAACCTGAGTGGAGTTGGCTTTCCAACATGACATCCCAGTGTTTCTTGGAACATGAAAGTGTAGAAGCACTGTTTTAAACAGCCCTGCATCTTACACCACGGGTCTTTCCCACTGGAACTGCTCCTGTCCCTGCTACTGAATATGAGTCATCTTCTGGGCTCATGCACAGTGCCCCTCCCCACTTCCATCTTGGTTTTGAGTTCCTGAGGCCTGAGCTCTTCTCACTTCCTACCCACTCCAGCATCTCCAATGATTCCTCTCATGTTTTTTTCCAAGGCTGAGCAGTCTTCTACTCTACTGCATGCTCACCTGTAGTGGAATGAAAGTGCCTCCCAGGTGCTCCACAGCCATCTGTAGGCCTCTGTCCAGAAGTCCACCCACTGGTGGGTGCCCCCGGATGACATCTGTAGGATGACATTTGCTCTTGGCCTCTGCAGCAGCCTCTTTCCCACCAAGAAGGGCTGGGATGGTTTAGTGACCTCTAAAGACTCACTGAGCATCCTAGGAAGGCAGAGACAAGAAAAAGGAATGCATGTTTCAACCAAAGAAGCCCCAAAAGATGTTTCTGGTGGACTAGGTGCTTGTCTGCATGTTTAATTCCTGTTGTCTTAAATTTGCTAATAGCTTCACATGGCTACAGTGACATGACAATACCTAAACTTTCTTTAGCATGTTGGGGCACATCCATAATCCTAGCACTTAGGAAGCTGAGGTAGGATGACCACTGGGAGAGTTCCATGCTAGCCTGGCCTACATAGTAAGATCAAGACCAGCCTAAACTACCTAGCAAGACCCTGCCTCAAACAAAATAAAGTGTAAATAAATAAATAAATAAAATTTAAAGTTTGTAAAGCATAAAGAACTCAGTATGTCTTCCATTTGTCTTTAAAACTACACAATTCTGTCTGCATTAAGGGTCAGGGATGATGAGATATGAAGCCCTCATTTTATAGAAGTTAACCATGACTATCCCAAAGATACTAACAGCCCCAAATAAATATATTTACAGAAACTATTCAGAACTCTGAAACACATACATCTACATTTGGTTTTTAAAATTTTACTTCTAAAGAGAGGAATGGGAAATGCTAGTTGTCTTAGTTATTTTTCTCATCACAGAGACACAATACCTGACACCCACAAGTTAAAAGAGAAAAGATTTACTTCAGCTCACAGTTTGCAGAGATTTCGGTCCATAGTCAGCTGTCTGTAAGGCAGAGTGAAGCAAGAGAGAAGTATCAGAGAGGAGAAACAGTTCATGATATGGCAGGCAGAAGGCAGCAGCAGCAAGCTGCAGCAAAAAAGACCCCCTTTTATCCTATTCAGACTACAAACATTTTGGGTGGTGCTACCCACACTCAGGGTGGGCTTTCCCATTACCCACACCCAGAACTATGCTAAACGAATCAGTGGACTATCCAGTACCACACATCCCTAATTCTAGTATCACACACCCCAGATCCAGCCACCTCTAAAAACCCTACCTATGAATGCATGAGGCTTTGGGGGCACCTGCATACAAATCCTAACACTAGTGAATGGGGAAGGAAGAAACATCTGCACTGAACCGTCTGATATGTTGAGAGCCAAAGGTGTCATGGCTTATATCTAGAGGTTCCTCCAAAGCCTGATGTGCTTATAGGTGGGGCTTTGAGGAGGTAACTAGATTGTGGATGTGTGGTACTGGATTAGTTCACTGATTGGTTTAGCATAGTTTTGGGTATGGATGATAGATTTATGGAAGAGGGAAGACCCACCCTGGATGTGGGTGGCACCAACAAATAGACTTTTAGCCTAGATAGAATAAAAAGGAAAAGAAGGAAGATGATGTTTCCTACCTGTTGTGCCTTGAAGAGAGTCGACTATGGACTGAAACCTCTACAAAGTGTGAGTCAAATAAATCTTCCCTTCTTTAACTTGTGGTATCAGTATTTTGTGTCAGCAACAAGAAAAGTAACTAAGACAAAGGGGCATCATGGTCCCATGGCCACTTTCCTGCTCTCTCATGGAGCTCCCCAGGCCCGAGAGCTGTAAAGTTGTACTTGGTGAATGTTCAGCTCTGCCTGACCCTTGAACTCTTGTCTCTGCTGCTCTCAGTGACTGGTTAACAAACTCGGGGCTGAGCGGTGGTACCCAATTCCCTGCCTGTGATCTTGGATTCCATGCCCACCTGCAGCGCTAAAGAGCTTCAGGGCTGAGCTCTGGTTCTGTCTGCTCCCACCTCTGGGCAGAACTGGGCCTGTACTGCTCGTTGCACAGCTGAGCTCCAGAGAGGGTAGAGAGGGTACGCTGGGCCACACAAGAGTGTAGGTGAGGCCCACTGGACCCAAGTCCAGTAGAGCTGGCAGCCCTGCTAGGGGAGCAGTCGCTTGCACCAGAGGTCCCCAAGCTTCTGGCCATGAGGGGTTTGTGGTGGCTTGACAATTGGTGGTCAACTTATAACCCCCAGCTGAACTGAGTCAGCAAGATGATGGTGTGGGAGGCCCGCCTGAGAATTGTTGCCAGCAGCCTAAGAGGCAAAACTGGAGAAGAAGAAGAGAAGCTGTTGGGAAGCTGTCAGAGAAGTTGCTGGTTCTCTTGGGTTATTCTTCTGGAGGACCTTGTCATGCTGGCTTTCCTGATGAACTTGGCTGTTATCAGAGGAGGAGCTCAGGACCTTGTTGTCACTGAGGATGGCTGCAGTTCATTTGGGGGAGCTCTGGTCCTCACTCTGGGCATGGCTTCCTGGCTCTGAAGGAGAAGATGGTGCACTGCTCGGTCTCTTGGAGAAGCTTGTCTCTGCTTTCCTGATGGGAACTCAGATTTCCTCATTGTTGGAAGAGCTCGGGACCTCACTGTTGCTGAGGATAGATGTGGTACTTTTTAGGAGAGCTCTGATTCTTGCTTTGAGCATTGCTTCTTGGCTCCTGTTCAGATACCTCAGCCTGCTAGCACAGATCTTTTGTCCCACTGGTTGCAGACTTTCTAGTTTTCACCACTGACCTTGGGGCCTTCCCAGTGCAGATCAGTAAAACAGGCCTGCATGAGACATTGTCATGGGTTCTAGGTCTCCAGTTGGATGCATGGGAGGCATTGTTATGAGCTCTGGTCTTCAGCTGGATTCATGCAGGACATTGTTGTGGGATCCAGGCCCTCAGTTATATTCTTTGGTCTTTAGTGTATGGACAGATTTCCTGCAATCTCTTTTTGTATGATTCTTTGGGTGACTATTATAAATAATCTTACAAAATATGTGTCCTGTATGGTATTGTTTCCCCTTGCAAAACCCCAAACTATGACAGGGTTCCAGGCCACCTGATATCCTCACCCGCAGGGGACCCTGTGCCAGGAAGGTGCATTTACATCAGGTGGGGTGGAGCAAGGGCCTCCCAGGCCAGGAGCTGATGTGCTGCCCATTCTGCGGAGGCTGGGCCTGTGCATTCCGCCTGCCCGACAGTTAAGGATTTGAACACAAAGTAGCACTGCCTTTATCATATTCCACAAAAATAACAATTTGCTCGAGCCCTTGTAGCCTAGTGTGGAAGGTGGCATGTGCCTGATAACGTGGCGGTGACAGATCGGCCTTCGCAGGCTGGAGCGTCTTGCTGGGAAGCATAATAAATTGTTGGGAGCTGAGCAGAGGACAGGGCCGGCGCGACTCCACCTCCGGTAACCAAATAACTCAGCCCCGGCTCCGTAATTATGCCGTGTGAAAATATGGGATTAATTAGACGATGCACGAACACACTGTCGTGTCATTAAAGGCTGCGCTCGCGCTCCGGGCTGCTGCCGTGCAGCCGCCACTTCTCACGTGAGGAGACAGAGTCCCCTTCACACTCTGGCTTATTATCTCACCGAGGTCACTTAGGCAACCTTCCCCAGGCGGGCCGCACACATGGCCCTTTGTCATACTTATTTTGTTATTTTTACCTGCTCTGAAAAGAGGCAACACCAAAATGCACTGCTTTATCAGGAAAAATCCTGAGTTTGGGGCTCAAAGGCAGGGAAAGATGGAGGAGGTGGGAGGCTGAGCGCCACACCAGCCCGGCAGCGCTTTATAGTTCAATGTATTTATTTGTATTTTTCCTTCCCCTTTTTATTAGACTATGTTTGCGATACGGAATAAATATATACATTGCAAGGTACTGGTACAAATGCACACCTCACTTCCGTTCTTTGCACGGCCCCTCCCCTCTCTCCTATCTCTGGCTGTCTCCAGACCCCCTTCCCACCCCTAGTCTGTCTCCCTGCACAGCCCAATTTAAATCTAACTATTTAGCTCCACCTTCAAAAGAAGCCCAAGGGAGTTCAATCCCTGACACAAAAACGGCTGGAGAGTTTAGAAGTCAGCACTGCCGCTGTGGTTCTTAATTCTCTGAGAAGAAAGCAGACTTTATATTTTGGGGACTTTCAGACACAGTGGAATTTTTGTTGTAATTTCCCTTACTAAGTAAAGCACCCTTCCCCACCAACACCTCTATGCCAGGCCATGAGCACCCACATCTTATCCTTTAAAATCGATGATCCGAAGACTCATATCTACCCATTCCGTCAAGAGCTGCTATGAACAGAAGGCATCCGTGCAAAGCCAGGTCCAGACAGCAGGACGGGCAGGGCTGCAGGAGGCCTGGCGCGGGGGGAGGGCCATGGAGAAAGAGAAAAGTTGGTGATTAGAAAATAAAGTAATTTCAGCTGAATTACACTTAAAATGACCTTTGCAGTAGGTAATAGGCAATCCAAGACAGGAAGAAGGAGCTGAAATTCAACAGACTGAAATCCGCCTGTGGCTTGAAAAATGGGAACTTTAAGGGGGAAAAAAGACAGTGTGGAGAGAGCAAGATGTAAAATGAAGGCTGACGTGAGCGGAGTCATTTTGTAGAAGGTTAGGATCATTAGCGGGGGGAAAATGATTAGTAGGAAAGTCCTCAAAATTAAAGAGACTTTCTACAGGAGAAGAAAGAGGCTTTGTGGAACCTGACGATAATAAGAATGATTTAGTATCTGTGTTGTCTAAAATGTTGGGGACGAGCAGGCACGCGGATCCCATGTGCTCACTGGGACTGCCCGGGCTCTTTGTAAATGAGAGCTGGCTCTGCTCACATTGCCTTCGCCTGTTCTGGAGGGAATCTTCAAGGAGGCGTGGACCTTTTCAACAACGGTTGTTCTTCTGGAAAAGGATTTCTTTCCATCTTCTTTCAAATCACTTTTAAAATGACTTTCATTATTTTCTTCCTCTTCAATTCCTTTTTGGCTGGGATTTAATCTCCTATTTGGTGGGGTCATGAGTAATTTTCTAGAGAATTCTTTGGTCTATTTTTTAAAAATCTAAAAAAAGGTAAGCCTTTGGACACATGATCACATATGTTGTAGACTCACACACATGTACACTTTTTAATAAATGGAAAAGCACACAAACTTGTCCTGCAGGACTCATGGCAATAAATTCTGTAAGATGTCAGAATGGTATGAAGCCAAACCAGGATAAGAAGGGAAAAGGCTTCCTATCATAGCCACTGGGCTAAAATAACATCTTCCTAATCCATTTCTTCAGATTTCTAATAAAACAAAATGAAGTTTGAAATACTATTTTTCTAGGTCTGTCCTTCAGATTGAACTGTTATCTTTCAAAATTTTAGAAGCGCCTCTCCCCTGTACTCTGGTGTTTGGCTAAGTCCTTTCCATCTGGCTGGTGTGAAGATTCCTTCATTCAGCCTGGAGCGGGGCATCTTGGGGCAGCAAGGAGCCTGCTCGGTGGGAGTACAGTGGGTAATCCTGACTGTCAACTGACTGGCTTGAGAGGAGACTAGGGGATTAGTAAAGCACACTTCTGGTGTGTCTGGGTGGGTTGTGCCAGCATGGCCTTAGAGACGCTGTCGTCCTCAGTCCTTCCTTCCCTCTCTGGCTCTTTGCTTGCCCTGCTTCTCTGTTTTCCTCTGCCTTGCATTGCAGCCATAATGTTTCTGCCTTGAAACCAGTGAAATCCTTTCAAACAGCCAAACAAACCATCCTCCTTTAAGTTTCACTTGGCAGGTATTTTGTCCCAGAAACAGAAAACTAACTAGTACAAGAGACACACAGCCAACAGGAAATAAAATGTCACTTCCTGACACGGGTAAACAAAAGGAGCTACTTTATATTGATGTTCAAGAAAGGCCTCTTAGGAAGAGGAAAATAGGGCTGAGGCTTGAATGATGAGAAAGAATTGATCCTTCTGGAAACTTCTAAAGCAGCAAGTACAAAGACTTTGAGTAACCTGGAAGTTGCATGCTTTGTGTATTTGGAAATCAGACAAAATGACTGGAACCAGGAGGTAGGCATGCACCTAGGACCTCTAAGTAAAATGGTGGAGTGGGTTAAAATATGTCCACAAATTCTGTGCCATTTCTTCCATAAGGTGAAGCCACATTCTCCGCCCTCTGAGTAGACTTAATCATTTCTAACAAATAGAATAAGGCAGGAATGATGATGTGAAACATTGGCCAGGCCCCCAAGACACTGCAGCTTAGCCTGTCAGATCACCCTCTCTGGATAAAGACGCCCTATGTTCTGAGGACAGCCACTCACATGTAGGAGACCCACACAACGATGCATGTGTGTGTGTCATCCTGGGAGTGGATCCTTCAGCTCTCTCAAGCCTACAAGCAATGGCAGCCAGTCCCTCTTGGTACCTTATCTGAGCCAGCAGCTTAGCTGTTCCAGAATTCCTGACCCACGTCAACTGTAGAGATGAAAACTTGCTTAAGCCACTACATCTCAAGTAATTTGTTACACAGAAATAGATGACTAACGCAGATGGGATGTGACCTGATTTGGTCACTTTTTGTGGACTGTGGGAAGGAAATTGAAGAAGCAGAGGTGCTACTACCATGGTTCAGGCAGGACATTTCTGTGGCTAGAATTGGCTGGTGGTCGTGGAGACGTAAGGAGAGGGCTTTGGAACTTGACCATGACTCAGCAGGATAAGGGTGGGGGAAGGAGGTCTAGGATGGCTCCTAGTTCTCGTCTTGAGTCACTGAGAGAACACGGAGCCACCCACCAAGGTGGGGAGGCTCCTGGAGAGGGTAGGTGTGTGTGGAGAGCGGTTTTGTCTTGATCTTATGATAAAGGAACAGGTTGAAAGTTGAAAGAATGTTTTTTGGCAAGATGTCTTAGATCACCCAACGAAAAAAAATTGGTGAGGCTCATGCTTTTCACCTGCAAAGTGGGCCATTATTGTTTTAGGGTGGGGCATCCTTCTCCTTTCAACAAAGTCAAGTTGGAACTTACATATAATCGACAAATTCTGCAGATTTCCACCACCGAAACCACATGAATATTCCCAACCCCAAACTGCAGTGTGCCCCTCTCTCTCGGAGGCCCACATTCTAATTCTTTGAGTGTGCACTTTTAAATTTCTGCCTAATAAATCCCTTTATGCCTCTAAAAATAGAAAAAAACAGAGGGGATACAATGATGGTGATGGTGATGATGATAGAGTTGGTGGTGGTGATGGTGATGGTGATGGTGATGGTGATGGTGATGGTGATGGTGATGGTGATGTCTTCTTTGCCAGGCACTCAGAACTGCTTTACTCTACCAATCCTGAGAGTGTTACTAGAGTAATGCACATATAAATAAAACAGCCCACATGATGCTAATGCAGGGTTTCCCACACAAAGACATAAATTACTCAGAACTTCAGTTTTCAAACAAAAAAAATCCCCCTCCATCAAGCATGACACTTGTGCATGTTTTTGGGCCTTCAGGCTCATTCTTTCCCCCTAGATCCGGGGTGAGATACAGAAATCAGTGTTTTAACAAACATCCCAAGCACTTCTGATGTCAACTGTTGAAGACAGTGATTTGCAAATGTAGGCTGGGACTCATAAGAATATCCGACTTCAGTTGAAGGGGGTTGTGAAGAGCAATTTCACAAAAATGAAATGAAATAGATTAGAAACTATCAGAGAATATCACAATAGTAAGGATCAACCCTACTTTGTGAAACTTCCTTCTATTATATCTGTTGTAGTCAGTATTTGCAAGAGAAAGAGATTTAATGCAGGACACAGAAATTTATAAGACTAGCCATCCACAGAGTCGAATTATCTACATTATTCATCCACAGAGTCAAATGTGGAAGAGTACAACAGATCTGTCCATGTGCTAGAGATCCAGGTCATCCAGCTGGAAGCCTAGAGCCCACAGCAATGTCTAGGGCAAGTCCATACTGGGGAGCTGAGGAATCTGCAATGGAAGACTGAAGGGCCTACAGTGGAAAGCCCAAAGGCCAGTGCTAGAGGCTGGAGAGTCTGTGCCAGCATGCCAAAAGGCTGGTACCAAAAGCTGAAGAATCTGTGCTGAAAGCCAAGAGGTGGTGCCCCAGATGAAGGCAGAAGACCAGAACTCCTCCAAAGAGATCAGCAGCTGTCCTTGGCAAAGGCGAAGACTGGAGCTTAGCCACAGAGAACAGCCGGAGCCTCTCCAAAGAAAGGCAGCTAGAGTGAAGCTCTTCCAAAAAAATCAGCTAAAATCCTACCCTCCCATTCCCCTTTTATACCATCCCCACAACAAGCCTCCCTAAGTGGGTCTTCCATGCCCAGAGCCATGCTTACTCATTTCTGCTGGGTGTTCCCCACTCAAGTTGACAAGCAGTCAGTTAACCACCACAATAGCTGAATTGCAGATATGTGTGCATATCTGGAGTTATCACAGGAAATACATATCCCTCTGGGGATCACAAACATGTAGTTTCAAAGTCAGTGGCCTGGAGGACACACCTGGAGAAAAGTTACTGGGGGTTGTTCAGAACACTAGGTCTGACACAGGTAAGTTGCTGCAGAGAAATGAGTTACCTGGCTGGTTGGATGGATAAAGCCCTGGGGCTCTCAGCAAGGGGGAGAGGTGTTGCCTTCTGTTACGGTTTATATCTAGATTTCATTTCCCTTCAAAGCCTCATGTGTTCATAGGTGGGGTTTTGGGGAGCTTGCTGAATAATGAGTATGCGATAGTGGGTTATGGGTGTGATAACTGCACTAGTCCATTCATTGTTTTAGCATAGTTGTGGGTGACGGGATTACTGAAGAGGGAAGTCCCACCCTGGGTATGGGTGGTACCAACCAATTGGCTTGCAACCTGGATGGAATACGAAGGGAAAGAAGGAAGGCAGACTTGTTGCTTCCTGCCTCTCCTGCCATGGACTGTTTCTCCTCTGCTAAGCTCCTCTACCACACCACCCTGCACAGGTACCAGCTGACTAGGGATTAAAACCTCTACAAACTATGAGCTAAAATAAACCTTTTCTCCTTTCACTTTTGGGTGTTAGATATTTTGTCTCAGCAACAATAAAGCACCTAAGATACCCCCCACTGCAGTGTTCAGTGTCAAAGTGCAATTGCATCGTTTTTTAGAATCCCTAAGTGACTCCCCTCTCTCCTCCCTGATACAGCTGCTTCATGTCTGGAGTTGAACACCAGAGACACTCTCTGTTCTCTGCCCACCCAGCTCACCCCTGCCAGGATCAGCTGGATGCTCCTTTCCTATATGATCAAGCCCTCAATAGAAGCTTCAGTATTCCCTGTCTTGAATGTGGCACCATCCTAACTTATACCATCCCCACCTCACCAAGTCCCTGGCTCCTTTGCCCCCACACCCAGCCACATCTCCTGGATCTACCTGGGTGGTTCTTTCATAGTCTGCACTCAGCTTGTTTTCTCTGGCTCTCAAAGGATATAGGCTTGGGGAAGCCACTTATGCCAGGGTTTGATGGGGGAAGGGGATGCCTGGAAGGGGATGAGGTGGGCCAAAGGCGAATCCTGAGTAGGGAGCTATCACACTGATTCTTCCTCCTATAGATGATGGAATGCAACACAAAGTTTGAGCCAGGAAATGTCGGGTTCAAGTTAAGATGGCCTCTCTGGAGCAAGAGAAGCTGATGGGATGGAGCAAGCAGGGATGAGATGCTGAAGCCAGTTAGGGAGTGAGTCTAATGATAACAGCAGAGATGGTGATGTGTTCTCTCTCCTTCACAGAAGCAAAGGACTGGATCCCTGCCATCATTGACAGCAGGAGGCTGCTCGTATGGAAGGGTTCCACCTGCTGACTGAAGATTCACCCAGTCACCCTCCATGACTGACTCATGAGAATGTCTAAGGAACAGTCCTGTCCTACTCTGTGGCTCGGGTTCCTCTCTCTGGTTAGTCAGTCAGTGTGAGGGTGTGCCCACCACATACACAGGGGACTTTTGATTCAGATATCTAGGATAGTATTACCTTCATCTTCTTTCCCAGAATGAGTGTCATGGGTTTGTTCCTTCAGCTAATTCTCCTTTGGCACAGCTCTAGGGTCACTCACCATACAGGCCCCCTTTCTACTTTATCAGCACCCCATTTTAAACAGTATTTCCAGGAGGAAAGTGGATGCTGACCCTATTGCATACACTCCCTCAAGAGGTGAGCTTAGAAGTCAGCAGGTGGGGGTCCACAGTGAGCAGCTGACACTCCGTCACCTCTGAGCCACCAGCAAGCCAGCTGGTTCTCATTCTCCTTTGAGGGTCAAACAAGGTCAGAGCTGGATTGGGCCTGCAGATCACACAACACAGCAAGGTCTTCACTGATAAGCAAGGACACCGAAGCCTAGAGGAGGTAAATGATTTCCCCAGATGACCCAGCTGCAGTGATAGATGATTTGTTCTTGTGCAGATGACTGAAAGTAATGTTAGATTTCCATGTGTCTCTCTTTAATCTTATTTACCTGGGCCCAGGGCAGGGTCATGTCCAGGGGTGCCTCACGCAGCACTGGCCTCAGGTAAAGGCTGAACAAGGCAGAATCTGGCTGACTGGATTTCCTTCAGTGTTGGTCACAGATTGGAGTCCCTGGTAGATAGTTTTAAATATTTGATTTCCAGTCACATGGCAGACCTGCTGAGTCAGTCTTGGGTGTGAGCTGGAGGTCAGTCTTTGGATGCACTGATCTAGAAGTTAATCACCCTTTGCTGCTGCTTGAGTGCAACCATGCCACTGGTTTTCAGGATTTGTGCACTTAGAACAGGTCCATGCTATACCAAGCAGCCGTTTCTAAAACCCTAGTCCAAGTCCCAGGAGACATAGCTGATTCCATGCTTTGGGATTCATATCTTGGTGGTTGTGGGGTTCCTGTTCTCTTTTAACTCTTCTTAGCATGGGGCCCAGGCAGTTAGCATGAAAACATAGGAACTTTCAATGTCTTTTGCTACTATTATTGGTAGGAGGGAAATCAAGAGCAAAAGTCCACAACTGAAGTCTATACTTTCCCACTCACAAGAAGTTTGGCTCAGCCCAGCAGATGGTTATTCAGGATAGAAGTGATAAGAAAAGATAGCAAACTACTAGATCTTCTAGTCTTTTGCCAGTATAATACCAAGAGAAATCTGCTAGTGTGGGTTGCATTGTGAAGAGAGTACAGCCTATAAGACCATTAACTGATACAGAATATTGTGTAGACAACACAGACACAGAATCTAAATCAGGATCCTGAGGAGCACCTGGGGTCAGGGTGGCCTTTGGCTACTGAGGAAAAGTCAGGGGTGGCCAATGTGAAGTTGGTTCACATTTGTCTCTGGGGAAGACCCATCCCTTGTCAACCACTGTTATGGTTTTTGTCTTGATGTCCCTCCAAAGCCTCATGCAGTCATGGGGTGGGCTTCTAGAGTTTATGACTGACCCATGATCCAGTGCTGGGATTATGGGTGTGAGTGCAGTACCCACCCTGGGGGGATAGTTTGCATATGTAAGGGAGAGAAAGAGGCTGCTTGCTGCTGCTGCTCCCCCATTTTGCTCTTGCTGCTTTTGCTGTCTTCTGCTGCCATGAACTGTTGCCCTCTGCCATGTGCCACTCTGCCTTAGAGCCAGCCAATTATGGATTGAAATCTCCACAAACTGCAAGCTAAATAAACCTTTCCTTCCTTCATTTTGTGCATCAGGTATTTTGTCTCAGCAATGAGAGAAAAGTAACCAAGACAACTACCAAAAACAAAACAACAAAAATTGTACCTGCCAAAAAGTCTTAGAAAATGTGTTAAATACAGAGACCTAACACCATTTTGATCCAGTGAGGTATTTGCCGCTATCCTGAGATTGAAGGAATTGTGTATTCCATGTAGTTTGAATTGCTGGAATAATTCACCCCTTTCTCAGTTGCAGAATATACATGTCTTTATTGTCCCATTTTACACTTTTGAGTCAAGTTGTGCAAGTAGACTCAAGATGGCAGAGTATGTCAGCAAAATCATTTGAGACTCTAAGAGCTGGTGGCATCTGCCCATTTCTGACTATTTAAATATATAGTATAAGAGTTATTTGGTATACAAGAGTGTAATTTTGTCTGTTGCTCCGATAACTAAACATGGCCAAGATGATTATTATACGGCTAATTGGTAGGAATTACCATCAGTCCATTTGAAATAACTGACTCAATGAGTTCCCAATAGCCAAAAGGGGTGTGTGTGTGTGTGTGTGTGTCTGTGTGTGTATTTCCAACATGTACATCAGAAACTGGGGAAATGAAATGCTTTCATTCCATGGACTGTGGACTGAAAAACACTCTTTGTTTGGACATTTACTGAGTGGCCAGTGATTTGACAATTTCCTGGTGCCATCAGGCATCTCTGGGCTGATTCCTTGAGGCAGAGGGCAGACAAGCATGGCATGGAGCCAGCCCACCAGCCAAGCACTTCAAGGCAAATGGGAATCAATTCATTTCACTTAGTTTCTTGGGAAAAGGAGCATGTCACTCTTTTTAAAGCAAGTAACTATTCACTTCCTACTACATCATTAGTGTATTTACTTATTTTATTGTAGAAGTCGAGACAGCTATCACTATTCAAATACTAAAGATGAAGGAGTGCAGGGAGGAGGAGCTCACCAATGACAGCTTTGGGTTTGAGGGATGGGAAAATGGCAGCCACCAGTGTGAGCCCATAGCCAGCCTCCCTCTGTCCCCATCTCCCTCCTCCAGCAAATTGTGTTTTGCTTTTCTCTATCTTTGTGGTCTCCTGTACCAGGAGTCTGGGCTGTTGTTCTAGAATTCTGCCGTGCAAGGTCAGCAACAATTGTCCCAAGGGTGTAGCAGATGGAGAGCAGATTCTAGACCACTTTTCTTTGTTTCCCCAAAAGGTAGCAGTAGCTCCGCCCTCTGCCCACTCACTCTACCTGCGACATCCAGCTCCATGCAGCAGCAGCCTTTTAACATTTTTCTGTGTCCTCATTCTGGTTCCTTGTATGCTTTTTCAGAGTTGATCTTTTAGAGGGAGCTCATAGCCAGTGGTATATTGTCATATGCCTAAGAAACAGTGGTTTTAATTTGTTGGTTCTTAAATTGGTACTTCAGTCGGAGACACTATTAACTTTCCATTAGGTTGGGTGAGGATCCAGTATTCTCATCTTAATACCACTCGCCTCTTGTTAAACAATCATTCAGTACAAATATTATGATTATGTAAATATTTTTCATTATTAAGCCAAGCATTATATTGTACTAATATTTGACTTTCTTTCTTATCCTCTCATTTGGCCTTTTCTGACATCAGAAAGTACACAGTGGTGTTTATCAGCTTAGATATTTTATAAACTGGCACTCATTCTTTATAAACTTTCCAAACCCTTGTAGCACCTTTTCTATACGAACCAGTGTATCTCTTAGAGCCCCCCCACACACACACTTTGTTAGTTTTGGTAATCATTACCTGGACATACTTTTTGTCTCTCTTACATTTATCTTTTTTTCCCCAGAACTCTGGGTCTAATCTATCTTCTTCCAGAGCACACCTTTCAGCAGCTTCATGAAAAGAGTAAAGGGAAGCAAATCTTCAGAGACCGCATATCTGAGAGTGTCTTTATTCCATAAGTGCACTTGCTTGATAGTTGAGCTGGATATAGAATTCATATTTGATAATATAATGGTCCCTTAGGATTCTGAAAATATTTACTTTTTGACTTCTGGTATACAGTAATGCTTTAAGTTTAGTGCAATTTTAATTTCCTTATGTTGTCCTATATTATATTTTTTGTGAAAGCTTTTTGTATCAGGTAGTGTGAGTTTCTGAAACTTGATCTGGATAAAACCAGTTCAAATCTTCATTTTTGTTGCTGGGAACTCAGTGATTTTTAAACTTGGAAGCTCTTATTCCTTACCTAGTAAATTTTCTTTATTAACACTTTGATAATTTCTTCACAGTTTTTCCACCTGTTTTGCTTTCAGCCTTCTTTTAATCAATTTTGAATCTTGTATACTGACAGTTTAATTTCTGATTCTTAAAAAATCTATACTCAATTTATTTGTCTTTTTGTCTTACTTCCCAAAAACTTCTCTTGAATATATCTTCCAATCCTTTAGTGGAATTTTGAAAAATATATTTTATTGTATTTTTAATTTTGTGGAGTTCTTTCTTGTTCTTTTCTTTTTAAAAAGATATATAAATCTTATTACTTCATATAAGCCTATCTTCTCTTACAATCTTACTCCTTTTGGAAATTTCTTTAAATTTTCTTCAGATGAGTTCCTTTCTTTTTCCCACTCCTCTTTTTGATCTTTTTAATTCATGCTGGTCTTTGGGCATGTGGTCATATTTGACTGACACATTAAAACTTGGTTGGAAGCTCTGTGTGGGAAGATGGGGCTTCTCAGCAACTGGCCCCCACTGCAGAATGCTCTGACAGCAGGCTGTCAGGAAATCCTTGTGTTTCTTCTTCAAGGGTCTTCTCTCTAAAATGGTTCCATTTCTTCAGAAAAGACCCACCACCTGCCCTTGTCTCCCATGTGAGAGTTACACCTTTGCTTCTATAGTACTAGAAGACTAGAAGGAGAGACTGAGGTGGTGGGGCTCATTTCTTGGTATATAGAGCTTTTCTAAGTCGTATCTCATGCATAGCATTTCCCCCACTCTTTGCTGTGTCTACAGTTCCAGAGTCTTTCTGATTGGATTTCTGAGGAAAACTGGGTCAAGAAGTCCAGTGACTTGGCTACAAAGGTTCAGAAGAAGGGACCTGTGTCCACCTCTACAGTTCTCATACAGTACCTGGAGCCAGAGCCACCTTGGCTGTCTGTTCACTGAGGCCCTTCTGATGACACTGAAGGTGGCTTCATTTGTTCTGTTGATATAGTATCACTCTCATAGCCCCACCTTCTCATGCTAGGGATCAAACCCAGGCAAGCATGCTAACTTGAGCTGCATGCCCAGTCCTTCTTTAGTATTATGAGAGTTAGTACTAGTATTGCCAGGGACTGAACCCAAAGTCTTCACACTGAGCTACATATTCAGCCCCTTTTTAATTTTTATTCTGGGACTGGGTCTCACTCATTTGCCAAGGCTGGGCTTGAACTGGTGATCCTGCTGCTTCAGGCTTCCGAGTGGCTGAGCTTGCAGGTGCACAACACCATACCTCGTTTCCTTAATTTTATTTCTGCTCTTATCTCCTCTATTAAGCTCTTGGTCTGTGTGCATTTGCCCCTGATGATTCCTGTGTCTACATCTATAGTGGGTTTGGGGTAGGAGACAGGCTCAACCACAAGTCCATTACCTCATAGTCTGCTGAGGCGGTGTCAGTGGAACTCAAGTGAGTCCAGAGGGGGCACTGCAGACATACGGATTAGGGCATCCAGGTTGTCTATGTCCTATGCCTTGTCTTGCCGTGGGACACCTCTCAATTGGGTCATACCAACAACTGTCTGAGGGATGAAACTGACGAACCCTCTCCAGATCACAGAGGTGTGAACTGCTTGGCTTGAGCAAAGCTGACTCAGCTTCTGCCCGGGAGACTTCTCAAAATCTAGAATCAACAAGGGCAGAGAGAGAAAGAGAGGCCCTGGATGTCAAGGAGGGTCAGTCACCAGAGTAGGGGGCAGAGGGCCATTGGTTACAGAAGGAAAACATTACTACTTCTAATTACATGTATTTTTATGAGCAGTAAAAGAAAAAAACACGTGTTTTTATTAAGAGAAAATCAGAAGAGATCCATGCAAGAATGCTGGCCACCTTCTCAGGTCCAAGTGCCAAGCGAGGTGTGTCACCTTTGTGACAGACTCGCTGTGGGCAGAGGGTACCTGGCTTCCTGGCTACCGCTCCACAGTGCAGCTCACTGGCCTACCCAGGTAGGCTTGCAGATCCTGGTGGAATTTTCACTGGGCCAGTCCTCATAGAGCGAGCTGAGGCCAGGCCAAACACACACCAGAGGTACCTGAGCTGTACAACTTGCTCCCCCAAGGCATGAGCTCAAAACCATCATTCACTCAGCCTAACAGAAGGCCAGCTATGCCAATTTATCAAAGAGATGACTTTAGATAGGGGTTCTCCCCCACTTTTTGAAAAGATGAATCTGTGCTAATATCTATACATTGTAGAGCTTTTTGGATTACTTAAGCATTAGAATCATGGCTGATTCCATCTCTACTAAGCAGTTCTGTTTCCATGTTCATGGCCACGTGTGGGCTGCTGGCACATGTAGGTGTGTTTCCCCAAGGGGTGTGAGGATCAGAGCCTGAGGAACAAGCAGACCACATATTTATCTGACCACAGCCTGGAGCCTTCTCACTGCCCATGGTGGGGAGTCCTGGGCCTGCAGAATTTTCCAGGCCACTGAGCTCTGCACCTTCCAGTTTGGCTCTGGCTTTGTTTTGGCCAAGCCTTCTGTGGGAGCAGGAGTTGCCAGTTTTCTGCATTATGTGGAAGCAAGGATGCCAAAGGCAGAGCCAGCACAGGGGCAGGAAGGGCAGGCGGCTGCCAAATTCAGATCCCAGAGCACTTCCCTCCCCTTGGGCTTCAGGCTGCCCTGGCCCACCATGTCATCTTCCCAGAGAAGTCCCATCATCAGAGCTTCCGGCCCTAGAGAACTTTGTTCTACAGTCAGAGACAGAGGTGTGGGGCCCGAAAATGAATTCTCATCTCTGCCGAGATGGCTAAGCACAGCCATCGGGAGCTCGCTGTTCCATGGGCACTGCCCCCAACAATGTGCATGGGAACAAACAGTCCCCTGGGAGAGGACATGGAAAGGGAGCTGCAGAGAACAGCTGGACAGACAGCAGCGTTAGGGCCAGCGGTCGGGAGGAAGGATGCGGGTCTCAGCCCTGGTTACTGTGAAGTCTGGCCAACCTGCTCTGCCCCACCCACGCCTGGCTGCCTCCCACTTTCCATCCTGAAGACTGGGAGAGGATGCACCCTGCTTGTCTGCACCATCAGCCTGCTTCCCCCCATCCTGGTGCAGGAGCTCCACAGAGAGAGCCCCTGGAATCTGAAATTACAGGTGTTCAGATGGCAAAATGGAAAGAGATGCACATCAATTAATGGATTTTAGGAACAGGAAGGAAAGAAGCATCTAGAGGAGGCCTCAGAGGCCAGTGAGTCCCAGGGCCAGCTGTCCCCACTGAAGGGAAGTGGCCTGGTCTGGACATCTGCATCTCATAGCCAGGGGCACAGTTCCATGACAGGCTGCAGAAAGATGGGTCTCAACAGTGATAGGAGCCTCTGTGTCAAGTGTCTATCTCACAGGACTCGAAACCCTTCAGACCTTCTCCACATTAGAACTGCATGGGCCTATACTCCCAGCCCTGTGGAGGCTGAGGCAGGAGGATGCAAATTTCTAGCCCAGCCTGGGCAACTTAGTGAATCAGTGAGATTCTATCTTTAAAAAAAGTCTGCACAGCTGGACCTTCTTCCAAGGTTCCTGAGAGGCCTCTATACCAGCCTTCCTCTCTACCCCGCTGCTGCCTGGGAGCTGTGAGAGGATACTAGTCTCCAGTTACCTTCATCTCAACTTGGAGCAAAGCAACCACGGGGCCTTCTTGGCAGCCAATGGCTGGGCATCAACCTTGTCCTAGGGCTGCCCTCCTCACTGTGGGTACATAGGCACCCCAGGGTGCCTCCCATGTGGGGACTGTATCACCCAGCTCTGTCCTGCCTTCTGGAGGAGCCCTCTCTGAATCTTCAGAAGTGGTCTCAGAAGGTTCTCTCTCCTGAGTAGGGATTAGAGTAGCCAGGAGCTGGGCATTTTTAGACCTATTCCCCGACCCTCTCTCTGTCCCTTGGAGTGGCTGACTCACAGAGTAAGTCCACCACGTGTGGGTACCATTGCTGGAGGACCAGGTGGCCTGCGCCTTTGGGAGAAGAAACCAGCATGCACTGCAGATGAAGGAGAAGCAGTGGCAGGAAGCAGAAGAACAGCTTGTCCCAGGGGTGGTGGGGGTGAGTTGGCATCCGGACTCATTCAGGAAGGTCTTTACACAGAAAGGCAGAATATTGTGGACCTGCGTGTGGGGCCTGGCTGAGGGTCTTTTTCTGGGAAATGGGCACACACTTTCACCACTGGCCTCAGAAGGCTGTGCTGGCAGGGAAGAGCAGAGACAAGGCTGGCCTCCTTGGTGCCATTAGATGGCCTGCTGGGGAGAAGCAAAGCCAGGGCTGCAGCTGGTGGCTGGCCTCAAGCCTCTGCTGTGATTATTAGATTAAGCTCTTTAACCTCTCTGAGTCTGGAAATGTGGCTTATGTTCCACTCCTCCTAGAGTGTGAGGCTCCTCAATCAGGCAACTTCCGTTCCTAAGATGCAGGCTGAATGGCGTAGGGCCAAACCAGCTCTGAGCTCTGGTATTTGGCAATCCTACTGCTTAGGGCTGAGTTTTCTTCCTTCCTGGAAGCTGTTTGTGTTTCCAGTGGATAATGAAACTAGGATGTGTTGCTGGGCCCTGGATGTGTGTGACTGAATCCTGGTGCTATTCTGGCCCTGGACTAGGCACAGAGTGGTGCCCCGTGCCTGGGCGACATGCTCTTCGCAAACTACCGCTCCTCACTGCGCTCTGTTATGTCCTGGGCCTGGACCGGACACCCTGCCCTTCTCTCTTGCTCCCACAGGGCCACCCTGGTTTGCACATGCTGGAGACCCAGTAGCTGCTCTCTTCCTGGATGTGGCCAGTGGAAGGCATGTGGCCCAAAAAGGCCACCACACCCCCCACGTACCTGCCACGTGAACGCAACTGTGATACTGACTGTGTCAACTTGATAAGGAATGCCCAACTAAACTGGACCCCCATCATTCTGCGTGTGGGAAAGGGATTTACTAACGACAGAAGTGCCCCCTAGGACGGCCTGTTGCTTGCATAGTGTAAGGACAAAGAAGGAAGGCTCACTTCTGTTTCTTTGGGGGAGCTTCTTTGGAAGACCTTGGCAGGTTGCGTGTTGTCTCCTGGCTTCCAGCACAGACTCTTTAGCCTTGCGATGCTGACACTTTTCCTTCCCGCTATGGACTTGCATGGTACACTGAGCTCAAGGTTTTTAACAGACTTTTTGCAGTCTTCTCGACCTGACTGTGGGCAGCCATTGTAAGCCAGTCTTGTAAATTGTGATGTATTTGTATGTCTTATATTAAACCTGAGTGATACAGTGACTGAGGGGGCTTCCTCCACCCTGGGCTGCTGGAGCCTCACCCTTCCACTCCACATGCCAAGTGCTGACTGAGCAGCGGGCAGCTTATCAGGCCACACCGCAACAAGGTGCGATTTGTGACTGAAGGCAGTGCACTGACAAGGCCAGAGCAGCAGAGGCTGTGCTACTTCCTGGAATGCTGTCTCAAACATCTGCATCCTGCTTCCGCTGTCCTCCCAGCTACCCAGGCTGGCTGGCATTGTTTCTCTCCACCGTCACAAACACCTTTGCTGAGGCTGCAGTCCCGCTTATGCTCCAGGAGACTTCTCTCTGCAGTGTAGCCATGATTCACAGCGCACCTCTTAGAAGCCTCTTATTTTAATTCCAACATTTTTGGGGTTGTCAGTGGTGTGTGCAGACAATGTTGTCTTCCTGGATGCTGTCCTTGGATAATTCACAGACCCTGCCTAGACTTGCACACACCATCCTGGGGCTGTGGAGCTGGTCTCAGTTTTAGGTCCTAGCTATTCCTCACCTCTACCCTAAGACCAGTTGAGCCTCAGGGTGCATGACAGGCTCATCTAACAACAAGCAGTGGTCCATTTGAAGGCATCTAAGAGGCACTGATGCTACGGCCCAGGCTCAAGTCATGGTCCTCAGCTTAGGATCACACCAGCATATCTGCTGTGTAGAGCTGCAGAATGTGTGCTCCTGAAGGGTCTCAGAGGCCAGGCAGGCCAGGCTGGCACCCACAAGGCCATACTTTCCAATCCTACCCTACCCTCTGCAGGAATCTTCCAGACCTGGAGAGCAAGAGCCTTCTCTCCAAAAACAAACCTTTCCATTTAGGATTGTGCTTTTAACTTTAATAGGACCATATTCCTATTTCTCCCATGCAGTGAGAAAGCCTGCCTCCTGCCCATTGCAGACACACTAGGGCCAGAAGCACTGTGAGTCTCCTTCCTCAGAATCTGGTAGTGACCGGAAGCTCCACTCCACTCCATTCCACTCCACTCCACTCACTCCACTCACTCCACTCACTCCACTCACTCCACTCACTCCACTAACTCCACTCCACTCCACTCCACTCACTCCACTTACTCCACTCCATGCATGGCTCCTGTGACTTGTCTGGTGTCTTTCTGAAGCAAATTCTTTATCGTTTCTGGGGAATTCCTCTGCTTCCTCTTCCCCCAAGACTTGCTTCATGAAGATATATGATGCTCATTAGGTCCTGGGTGCCATTGGTGCTTTCCCATTCCAGAGTACATGGATGTGAAAGGTGGGTGTTTGGGGCCATACAGGTGGCTCCACTCTCTGTTTTGAGCCTCCATCTATGCTCCAGCAGAGCAGCTTTGTTGTGGGATAGTTGTGAGACACTGCTGTGCCTCTGTGCAGGCCTTTGAGCCCAGTGCCTCTTGGCATGCCTTGCTTACTTGGCTGTCTTTTGTCATTTCCTGCCCAGGGTCAAAGATCTTTACCCAGAAAAGAGAGCAACAGTTATTCAAGGCTACCCAAAATACCAGGTTTCTTTTCATAGCATGTCAAGGAAGTAATAGTATGTGGAATAAATAGCACTGGCCCAAGACCTCAGGGCTAGAAAGAAATCAGGACATAAACAAATAAAAATTTTAATAGGAACAGAACATATTTAGCCTGGTGCCACAGGCATGAACTTTGATGCTTCCCTCAAGATTATGATAATTACAAATGTGGAGAAAATCCTCTTCTATCAGCTGTTCCTGCTAAAAAGCTAGAAGTCACTTTACTGTGTTTGATGGGCTACCTGCGAGCTGGATGTGGTATTTGTCATGAGATTTGGTCTCAAAATCCTCCTTATCAAAGAATGTCTGGAAAACGTTGGTAATAAGTGGAGAGAACATGATCGAACCAGGTTGACCACAAGACAGAATGTTCACGATATATTCATCTGATTTCAATTACTGCCAAAGTCTGACTTGAGAAAGTTAGAGCTGGCAAAAAAAAAAAAAAAAAAAAAAAAAAAA
>NW_004955402.1:58450749-58512925 GCF_000276665.1 Chinchilla lanigera | reverse complement strand
AACAACAGAAAGAAAGACAAGTAAGTAAAACAAGAACAATTGATGAACAGTTGAAAATGCACACACATTAGGATTTGGATCTGCAATGCCCCCCACAAGCTCTTGTGTGGATGACTTAGCTCCTAATGCAGTAAGAACAATTTTGGGAAGTGACTGGTTTTAGGACCTTGGCCTCATGAAAGAATTAACCCAGTGATGGGTTCAGAACTTAATGTGATATCAGGAGATGCTGTAGACCTCAGCAGGTGGGGCCTTGTTGGAGAAAGCTGTTCACCTTGGCCATGTCTTTGAAGCTAGATTATATCCCTGGCCCCTTCTCTTCTGCCCTTTCTCTGCTTTCTCTGCTTCCTGGCTTCCAGGTGAGCATCTGTGTTCTGCCCTGCCCTTCCCCCATGGTATTTCTACTCAACAGGCTGAAAACAATGGAACCAGTTGCCCGTTGACTGAAATCTCTGAAACTGTGGCCCAAAGTAAACCTTTCCTCATTTCAGTTGTTATTCTCAGGCATTTTGCTACAGCAATGAAAAGCTAACACAATGTATTTGCCATTCTCCCAAGATAGCTCAGAGTGTCAAGTGAGAGGAGAGGCTGAAAGTGCAAAGGCGAAAGCACAGGGACTCTGCCTGCAAGGAACTGGGCTCCCGGCTCTGTGCGGTACAAGCCTGGGGAAGGGATACGGCCTGATGAGGACCTGCAACTCCAGCAGGCTTAGAAATGGTGTCCCAAGGGAAGGCACGTGCAGCACCTGTGCTTTTATTGTGTGTGGAGCCCATACCCTGTCTACTGGTATTACAGATGCTTCCCAAGCACCAGGAATCCTCAAGCATCTCCAAAAAAGTGACTCATTTTTTAGTTCTGAGTTAGATGTCTCTACAAGGCCACATAATCGCAACTCTGACATAAACATATCTTCCAAAGCCAAGCAGGGGTGCAGGAAGGTAGGAATTTTGCACCAGGCATGGAGTTTCCTCCTGGATCACGATGTTCCTCTGAAAGCCTGTGGAGGCCGCAGAGAGCAGCAGTGGACTGAGCAAGAGTCACCTGCCCAGGGAGCCCATTCCTTAGACATTAAGGGTGCCCTGACTGCTCTGCAAAGGTGCTGGCTGTGGCACGGGAGACCCAAAGAAGCCTTCAGACAGCACCTCGTCTCAACCCAGAACCTAGTTTGGAAATTAAAAATCAAGCCTCTACTTTGTGTTGGATTTTATTCCTTTACTTAAAAAATTATTTGAAGAGAAACAGAAATTGGAGTGAACTGAGAGTGGCATGACATAGGGGACTGGTCCATATGTTCATGTTTATCCAGGTTATAAATTGTCTTTTTATGATGTTGAAAGCCATGTTGAAATTAGGTCATTTTAAAAGAATTTATTAAAAGGTATTGCAAATGCAGGGCCTTGGAGAAAGTAAACGGCCCTTTGCCTGAGCGATTTAGGATGGATTTACTTAATGCTAGCAATGGCCTTTGTGACCATGTGCTGGCATACGCCACTCTGGCTCTGTCTCCCACTTACACCTTTGCTCCCAGTCCAAGAGAGAAACTAGAATTTCTCCTGGGTTGTGGCTCAAGGAACTTTGGAAGGAAGATGTTTCCACTTCGTGGATTTTATAGACCCAGAGCCCAAGAGAGACAAGAGCAATGAAATGATCTGCCCCTGGGTAGCAAAGAGTGCAGCTCCTTTGTTTCCACAAATTGGTAAACACCAGAAGGTTCAGAGCCAGACACTGGTCCTGCTTTTAGAATCCTACAAGTCTTGGCTAAGTAGCTGCTGGCCAATGGACACTATGCAAGCCCAGCCTGGTAGCACTTGCCAGTTCCATATTCTGGTCCAATTTCCATCTTCAAGGTATTAAAAAACATCTTGTTTCCCTTGTTGGGCTGGGATTGGACACCTGGGGAAGAGCAGGTTGGTTTGGGGCTCATTGTCTCTCTGATTTGCTTTTCCTGCCCACTCTCAATGCCCGGCACTTTCACCTCTCCATTCTGAGTTTCCATATTTATTTCATGTGGTTATTTTTCAGGGAGGATGAAAACTTACTCCACAACTGAAATCCTGAGCTCTAGTTATGAAGATTGCCACAGGGACGGTCCACAGAGAACCTCACCCTCCTCCTTTTCTATGAGAGTACCATGTCACTCTTGGAGCTCATGGGGAAGAGGCAGAGGAAGCAAGGATCCCTCCCTCCCTCCCTCGTCCTGGGAACACAGCAGTGAGGGGGGATGGCCTCCCTGCCACAGTCAACATGCATAGGCAGAATGGCCTCATGCCGAAACCTGGAACAGACACAAACAGCCCCTGCAACTCGCAGAACCACGGGCCTTCCCGCAGCCTGGTTTTCTGCCCTTTCTGTATCTCCAATTATAAAGCAGCTCCAGGTTTTCTCGTCAGCCACCGCCATGTCTCCAAATGGCTTTTCAGTGTCAGGCCCATCAGGAAATTAACTCATCACGCAGTGACAGCTGCTAATTTTTTCCCCTTACATGTCAGATGGATCGCCCGCTGAAGCTAATAATGAATCACCAATCCCTGATTAGAAGGTGCTTCCGAAACATATAACTGCCACCAGAGTGAACTTTTTTCTTCATGTAAAATGATATCACCCTAGAGGAGGAGAAAACGAATTGTATTCTTCAACCGATGGAACAGGAGGAGGTTGCTGAAGTGAGCTGTGTGCACTCTTAAATTATGGGCTAATGTTAAATAGTAAAAAAGTGACAACTTACGGCTCTTTTCTCAGTTTGCTAAATGAATGACCTTTCTTGTTCCCTAATTCTCTTCCTAGAACCAACTTTAGGTTAGAATTCCAAGCTGGCTCTTTAATTCTCTGCTTAAAGCATTCCTTCATCTTTATGCTCAGGAAAACAAAGTGTGACAGAACTGGGAGGTAGAGATGCTGCTGGTGCTGTTGCAGGGCTCTAGTATCTCCTGGATGCTTGCTTGCTGGGAATGGGGCCCTTGCTCCTCATAGCAAGAGTGGCGTACTAGAGCTACTTGGGCCTCGATGGAGTCTTGGCTGTGTTCCAGGAGGTGATGGAGCAAAGATCCACCGAGGCTCCTCACCCTCCACCTTCTAGGCCTCTGCGAAGTCCCTTTGCTTGGCTACATTTAGTCTGCACCATCGCCTCTAGGCTCATTTGGGTACTTCCTTACACATCTCCTTAAAGTCAGTTTAGCTACACTCCTACCCTTGGTATCTGATCACTTTGGAAATCTAATTAGGTTCCACATCCTCCTCCATCATCCTCCAGAGAATGTTTGACCACCCTGGCCTGCCTTCGGCAAGAACCCCACTAGGCGGGTTTGGTAGAAGCACCCCTGATGTTTCTTCTTAGTATCACTATCTTCCATCTACCAGGGCCCACCCCAACTTCCTCCTTGGCTATAAATCAGTTTGTTCTGTCTTCAGAACTGAGACTGCTTCTATTCTGAGGCTTCTTTTCTTCTACTGTAATTGTCCTGAATAAATTTCTTTTTGCTGCTGTAAGTACTGTCCAGGTCTGGTTATTCTTTGACACTCTGTGAACCCACATTTCTCAACTAAGCTGATTAAACTACATAGAGTTCTAGTGCTGCCTGACACATTTACTTGGCACAGTACTCATCACATTTACTTGGTTCTTCAAAGCAAATCAAGTAACAAGAAATGTCGTCTGGTGGGTTTGTGTGCTTTGTGGCGGGCAATGTTCGCAAGCACCCTTCCTCCTTTCATCTACCAGGGCCCACCCCAACTTCCCAGGGGAGCAGAGCATCCTGGAAAGATGCCTGTGTGAGTCACAGCACTGCACCAAGGAGACTTTACCTTGCTAATATCTGCTTCATCTAGAAATGGCTACCTCACTTGGCCAGTCCACCACAAATGGCAAGAATTACTCAACTTTCAGCCATGGAGTTGAAATGCAAACCATCTCTATATGCTGACTCAGAAAATCTTTCTTCCTCTGATACCAGATGTCCTTGGGGCTTGATCATTTAATTGGCCATAGTTGAATATAAATGTGGACTTTCTGGATTGCAGTCTCCAAGTAAATACTTCATCAGCTTTGCTTTTTACTTCTTTAAAGCTCTGTTGTGTTCTCTAGCAAAAATCTCACGGAAAGCTGTAAGCTTGCTGCACTGTCTTTATAGACAATCTATGCTGAATGTCCCTGGCTTGCAAACCCTGCCATGCCTCATTATTCGGAGGCACACATTTGTGTATGTGCTTCTTAAACTCCCTTACATTCCAATAGTTGTGTAATGAGAGAGAAAAGAGAGTTAACATTAACCTAGCTCTATAGGTAATTACAGGATACAATAGCTTGGTGCAGCCCTCACAATCCTGTGCCTAGAAACACCTTCTATACAGTATTTTTTTATGCAAAGG
This sequence comes from Chinchilla lanigera, assembly GCF_000276665.1. Taxonomy (NCBI): domain Eukaryota; kingdom Metazoa; phylum Chordata; class Mammalia; order Rodentia; family Chinchillidae; genus Chinchilla; species Chinchilla lanigera. The sequence continues at coordinate 58,508,560 of NW_004955402.1, read as the reverse complement.
CCTGCTCTTTTCATTGTGCATACAATGTGACTGCTGGTTTGACACTGCAGGCTACACTGGTTTTATGAAGGATTAAATGCCACCTGAGACATATTTATCCTAAATAAATCACAAACGGTAAACTGCAGCATGTCAGTGTCAACACCCTGGCCTGCAGCAGAAAGGTTAGCCATACAGGACTAAGCACAGTTAGGAATTAGCATCGAAGCCGCTGCCGCCGGGCTGATGCTAACGGGAGAAATGATCAAGAAATATTTCCACTGAAAAGCACTCCCCCCACCTTTTTTAAACATGTATGAGAAGCTTGGAGAGGGCCATCACTTTGTAAAGGTCACCTCTATCCTGATAACAAACGGGAGTTGATCCTGTCACTGTTTTCCAAAGACTGTTTAAGAAGGGCTGAATAGCCCTGCCATTTTTAGGAAACACGAGCTAGTCACACTCAGCTAATTATGAATCTCAGTGTCAAATCCGAAGTTTTGCTTCTTATATTTTTGGAGGGGTGGCTGTGGACAGGGAGGTAGCCCTAGGATGGGATCAACCCAAAGCAAAGAGAAGGTAGGAACTGAGTAAAAGGCCACTTCGTTTCCCTGTTGCCTCACAGAGGGACTCCCCCTTCCCCCAGGCTGGGAATTAAACCCACGGCCATAACATGGCAGGCAAGCACTTCACCTCTCAGCTGTAACCGCAGCCTTCAGGAAGAGATATTAAAGGGTACTCTACTGACACAAAGACAGGACCAGCTTCCTTTCCTCTCATGTCTGTTCTCCACATTTTCTAGGTTCTAAGCAAGATAGAGTATATTTATTGTTGCCAGAGTGTGCCTGGGCCATTTGCCAAGCATTCACAACACAGTATCAGGCTGCGGGAGACACCATCTGAGAGACAGCAGAGGAGAGGGAGCGGCCCTCGGGCAGGTGAGGCTCTCGCGAGTTCTCACTGCTGCACACTGGCTTCCGGCCACTCAGAGAAAAACACAGTCGTTATGTTTTAATGCGATCATTTTATTTCAAAGAAAACAAAACAGAACAAAAGCAACTTTTGCCTTTGAGGGAGGATTTTTTTTTTTTCTTACAATTTTGGAGAAGAAATAAGACCAATAGCATCAAGAAACAAATTAATGAAACATAAACTTGCATCCACCTCTTGAGTTAATCCACAACTCAGACAATGCTGGTCAAGGTGAGGGCTACAGGGTCTCCATTTCTGTTTGTTAATGATCAACATCAGCTTTTGCAAACTGACATAATTACAAATAAATCTGCAAAAATGATATCAATATGAACATTTATTATAAAAAGCAAAATATTGATATAAATAATACTTTCCAGAGTGTACATTTCATGTATAGACTTTGGATATGAAACTAAGTCAAAATTAGAAGCATCAGTTGTTTTAATCGAGTTATATTTTAACTGAATACAAACTTCAAGGCTTACTCAAAGCGTAGTAAGGTTTCTTTCATGTAGTACTGCAACCAGAGCAATGGGAACACCTAAAATGTTTGAAAAGAGGAAATTTACACATGAAATGAACTAACAGGCTTCCTTTGGTCTGGCAATGCCTTTATCCTAGAATTAAAAAAAAAAGAATGGGGTGGCCTGCTTGAGGATGCATCACAGTAGCTGCGCTTTGTGACCACACACACAAGGAAATGTTGACAGAGCTGCATGCTGGGCAGCTGGAGCTGAGAGGCGGAGGCGACAGGAGACATTTCTTAGCTACTTCCCACCTCAGGGCACCATCTTCTGATGACTGAAATGGGACAATATTTGTAGGAAAAAGCCAGGGAGAATTGCTTCTCCTCAGTGCAATGGTGGAACAGGGGGAAAGCCATGAGCAAAGGGACCAAACCGTGCCAGGCTCCATGGCACAGGGCCTGCCTGCCTTGGCCCTTCTGAGGGCCTGACTCTCGCTTGGCCAGCCCAGCTCTGGGCTTTCCATAAGTCATTTTGGCGACTGGTGTTACCCCACCAAAAGGGCATGTGTGGTCTGCCTGAAGTAATGTCCTCACTGTTTGAAGGTTTACACACTCAGGGAACACTTGCCAGCTCGAGGGCAATCTGCACACCTGCTCTATGCCCGTGGAGGCTATGCCTCATGCTTCTAGGAGCTCACTACTTTCTCTTTGGCTCTGAATCACGGTCGCTGCTGGGGTGCCTTCCTGGGTATAAATCACCATGCTCGTCAACTGTTCTGTGCCATTTGGGGCCACAGCCTCGGAGCTGAGCGCAGTTCCGGCTTGCAGGATCTCCTGAGAGTTGGTGGTCTCTATCACAGTGTGGGAGTACACGCCAGCCTCATCCTGCACCCCTGGGGGCAGTTCTGTCACAATGTAGTGAGTTGCACCCTCTGGGAAGCTGCTGCTAGACTCCCGGACCATAGCCTGGACCAGCTCCTCTGTCACAATGATCTGCGAGATTTCCCCCTCAGACTCTACGAGGTCCATGTGCTCAGCTGGCACCCGCAGGCTGTGGGCCTCGGCCTCCTGCATGATGAACTGCGAGGCCTCCCCAGCCACCATGTGGACAGTGCCCTCCTCGTTCAGGATGACCTGGGTGACGCCATCCTTGATCAGCTGGCCAGTTGTGGCAGTGTCACACACAGCAAACTGGAGGACTTCTTGGACCATCTTCTTGAAGGCCACCTGAGCCCGCTCCTGAGACGCGATGATGGCTGAGGGCCGGACAACCTGGGTCAGGACTTCCACTGCTGCTGGACTCTCCTGAGCATCTTGGAACACCTGGATTTCTGGGGCTTCGGGGTCAGGAGTCGTGTGCAGTGCCTCCTGACTGGGCAGCTGGATCAGCATGTCCTTGTGGTCAGGCCTGCCCTTTTCCTCGTGCCCAGCCCTACTTTCTGCCTCCCCCAGCTCAGTGACAGCACACAGCAATGCGTCTAAGGCTGAAGAGGCATCGGATGGAGGAACTCCACCCTCAGAGAGACTTAAAACCTCCTGTTTGGTCACCTGCTGTAGCACGGAGTCACCTGGATCAAGGGACTCATCCACACTGTGCCCTTCCACTGAGCCCCCAACGACGACCACCTGGGTGGCACCCTCTGCCAGCTGCTCAGGGAGAACGGGCCCGGGTACTATGCTGCCCACATGTGCCCCATTTTGACTTGTGGTGATGACCTGCCCGTCTTCTGTGATGTGTACCACCCTGGCCACCTGGCCGGCCATCGCCAGCGTCTGCAGTGTGGCTGCAGCTGTTTCTTCTACGGAGGCATCAAGGGCAAACTCTCCGTCATAGCCCTGGATGATGATGACCTGCTGGACCTGCTCGGGGGGCTCAGCCTGCCTCTTGCTGCTCCGAAGAGACTTTTCTTTGACTGGAGATTCCTCTGCCAGTGCAGCCGCAGTGAATGGGCTGTCTGTCTCCACGAAGGTGGCTCCTTGTCCCTTCAGACGGCACTCGTAGGACTTGGACACGATGCCTAGGAGAGACAGCGACCAGTTAGAGCTTGGAAAAAGACAGGTCTAAAAGAAAGACAGTTCTGCAGATACCTCAACAGAGACACTGTGACTCACTCTGCAAAAGCATTATGAGCACTGCAGACCAGAAGCATCACAGGGTCTGCACGCACATGTGGGCACTTACAGGTGTGTTACAGGTTCAAGAGTGCAAATACTTGTGTGTTTGAGATGCATTTTTCCAGACTCCTGGGTTAACTGTCCAAACAGAACTCTTAACAAGACTGTTTGCCTTTCTGGTTCCTGGGGGAGGCACGTGGTCAGCTCCCTCAGTCACCATCATCTGTAATAGTACACGCAGCAGCAGGTGCTAAGTACAGCTCAGCAAACAGCCAGCAGTAGGATGCTCTAATCCAAAGGAAAATCTTTTCTTAGTGTCTGAATATTACATACAGTATATTTGTTTAGTCAACAAAAAGAATGAAAGCTTCGCAGATTGAATTTTAAAAACCTGTTGTCAATAAACACAGTTACATGAGTTTAATGTTGCAAATATTTATTCAGTGTCTACCATGTGTCAAGCACTGAACCTAGGTGAGACGGCAGGCCTGCTGCAACTGCGGCAAGCCCCTGTGGGCTGGGAACACCTGGGTGTATGCAGCGGCACGGCCTGGCATTAGAAGACCTGGAGGGGGTTCTGCTGGTGCAGGCCTCAGCTCTGGGCGCCTGATGCAGAGCACATGTTCAGCAAGGCATGTCTGCTCAGTGGCTAGGACACTAGGGAAGGTGACAAGGGTAATCATACAGCGGCTACACACATAGGCTGTGGGGGCCGGGATATTCAGAGAAAGATCAAAGGAAGAACGTTCAATCCTGAATGGCTTGAGTCATACACAGAGGGCTGGGAGGTGGGAGGACAAAGAGGTCTGTGGCCCTGGGTGCGTGGTCAGTGACCACCTGAGAGTTCAGGCCTTTAGGAGATTGGGTAATTATCTCAGGTCAGGTTGCTCAAGGCTTTACAAGCCCTGTACTAAGGCATCTGGCTGTGGGTTGCAGAGAAAAGAAACCCGTGGAATGTTTTTAAGCATAAAAACTGTGTAACTGTAACAGAGGAAAGGTGCAAAATTTATCATCTTCCATGTCTGCCCCAAATTGCCTTTAGTGAAAACACTGACTCTTTATTGGGTGGGGGTTGAGACAGGGTCTCACCATATAGTTCAGGCTGGCCTCGAACTTGCAATGATGCTCCTGCCTCAGCCTCCTAAGTGCTGGGATTACAGGTGTGCTCCACCATGCCTGGCTCTGTGACTCTAGAAAATGGCATGCTAAGACCCTTGGGACACGGGTAGAGGTAATTAGGAGAGATGAATGTGCTGCTCTGTGACATGGAGAGGAGGGGGAAGAGGTGGAGGGTCAGGAGGAAGGAGGGGAGAAGGAGAATCCCACGACCTGGGGCCTTCGAGGCAGGGAAGGGCAGTGCAGGCCCCACCTGGCTGCCCACTAGTCGTGTTGTGTCCTTCCTATTTCATGGTTCACAGCTGGACACACACCCTGCCTACCCCAGGGTGAGGGTTGCAAAAGGCAAAGCTAGGCTGACCCGGGAGAAAGCTCCAAAGCCTTCTGTGCAAGCGTGGGCTGGGGCCTGGGCCGCCATCTGCACGGGGAAGAACAGCTGGCAGCAGCACAGGGTGGAGGGGAGGGAGGCTGGTGGTGAGGATGGGCTTGCGCACCTCTGCAGTGTTAGCTGAGCTGCTCTGTCCCTGACAGGGTAAGGCAGGACTGGGAACTGTAAAATTACTTTTCATAGAAAAGAGACTGAGTCTTTAATCAGAGCTCCTGTTTTCTTCTTTTTATCCTCATTTTTCTATCAGTTTTCTTTTTATCATTTCCTTCCTTCTAAAATAGGAATGACCTGTAAATGATCTATATTCAAAATTCTATATATAAACGCAACTGAATTTTTGAGATACTCCCAACTCTTTAATATGGATCAGATTTTTAACAGTGCACTTCTATCATTACCAATGGAAAGAAAAAGAACCAAGAATTGTTAAAGATTATTTGTTATTGGCATACTTTAGAGACAACAAGTTTGCTTACCAAAATGGAGTTGTTCTGCAAGAAAGAATTTCCTTCCCCAGCCAGAGAGGCCTGTGTTCTGGCAGGTACAACATCTCAGCTGGGAGGGCAGAAGCTGCTAATCATATTGACCAAGAGGCCACCCCTAGCCTTATGCCCAAACTGGAGGAGAGTGGTCCTGGAGTCAAAGGTACTAGTTAACTGTTAAGTATTAACATTTATTCTTTCTTGGAGAACTCTCCATGGTATGGATAATAGAAAGGCTACAGAACCATGGAAGTTTAAGTCAAGAAAAGAATGAGGGGTTAACTAGACCTGATCCATTCCTCAAATTCCCTTCTTTGCGTGCTCACTCAGCAAGCACTAACTCCACGAGGAGCAGGTGTCTGCCTGGGCTGGTGCACAGTGGGGCTGAGCCAGGGAGGAGAATCTGTCATATCTTAATGTTAACTAATCTTCCTGAAGAAGGGTCCAGAATATCCCCGAGTCAGTTACAGGAATGCCTAGCTAGGGTGTTCCTTGTTTTTTTCTCAGGTACACCCCTAGCAAAGGTAGAGATGAACTGGGTACCACTAAGTCAGCCTCCCAGTAAGCCGATGTGCTGAAGCAGGTGCGTACTGAAGAGGCACGGGGTAGGAGTAACAGGTCTGCAAATGCACTACTCATGCCCTGGGGTCTTACGTGGAGAGTCTGGAAGGCCTCACTGAGGGTGAGCCTCTGAACAGCTTTGCCTGGGAACCTGCTGGAAGTACAGAGCTCCTTCCTTGCCTCACCTTCCCTCTCCTCCCCCTTTACAAAAGAGAAACAGCCCTTCATTGACCTTTCCTAGACCTGTGCCTGGTCCCAGAGTTTGGAAGATAAGTGTGACATTAATGCAACTGGATCCTAGAAAGAAAGGCTTGAATTACTGTCTATGTTTTTACCTGATCTCATGTTATCTGCTAACTTTTAATCCTCCCGAAATTTTTCTCTTCTTCAAGAGGTCAGAATAGGGTTTGGTCTATAGGCAACAAAAGAAGGCCTGACATCAGTGAAATTCCAGAGCTGCCACATTCCTACTCCATTTACGACCAAGTTTGGGAGAGGACTGGTGTGGTCAGCCTCTGATCAATCTGCTACCCACCAGGAACTCTAGCTCTTTGTTTCCTGTGCTTGATGAGTTCTTCCCATGGTATATGTGCAATCTGTCCCCCTGTCCTTACTTTTCTTCCTGGAATGCAATATTCCACTTGCCTTCTTTAAACTCTGAACTTAATTTGTTTCTGTTCACTCTAATTTCAAGATCATTCTTAGTTTAATTCAAAAATTGGGTGAGGAGGGGGGAAGGGAAATAAGGATACAAAAAGAAGATAGTCTTCAAATCATTAATCACAGAAAAGGACATACTGTCATTACATTAAAAATTAGGAGCATTGGCACAGCTGGTGAAAAAAGAGCAAACATCCTATTCTTAGGCCATTGCCTAAAGAAAATACACACGGAAGTCTAAGCAATTGTGCTTAGATTTGGCAACTGGATAGAAAATCTCTGGAGTGCAGAATGATCCTCTGAATCCCTTGCAGCACTGATAATTATGCTATTCTGCACTACTTACTGAATTTATTTGAATCCGGAGGTGGGTTAAGCCACTTCCAGACCATTAAAGTAAACTACATGGGTAAATACTGCTGTCAGGAGGGGCTGCGATGAAGCTTAACAACACCAACGTCTTAACCTCCGGCAGCACAGGCCCAGCTAGTCCATCAGTTCATAAATGTGAGTGTAGGTCCATCTTTTGATTCAGCAATTTAATAACTTCGAGTGCTGTCAGTACTGCTTTGAAAAATAGCACCTATAAAATGTAACAGCCTCAATCAGATTGAAAAAGATTCACCCACTGAAGATTCTTCCATTTCAACCATAATGAATTAATGTGGAGCTACATAGAAGTTCAAGTGTCATTTAAACGAATGTGAATCTCCACTATAACTTTAAATTCCAACTGAGCTATGACCAAGAATTTACTGGGCACATCAACTTCAGTTTTTGAGCTCTCTCTAGTAAACATGAACTGTAAAGACCACCAATGCAAATGGCCAAACAGATATAGCATCTAGAAGACAGAACTACTGTACAGGTTTTGCTCTTAGCGGCTTAGCCACAGTTATAGCTCCAAAAGTACACAGATCTTTAACAGACCACGGATGCCCAACATAATATTTGTGCTGTACTTTATGGTTTTAAAAGACACTGTCAGATTTCAACATGCTAATAGCAGTTAATCAAATAGCATGCCTGAATTCCGTCCTTTTGGATCTATTTCTAATGAGGTAATATATAGTTTTGTACAGAAGGTGCAAATTGAGTTAAATGTAGTTTCGTGCCTGTTTATGAAATCCTGGCTTATTGCTCATTTGCTTCCACAGTACAAAGATATTACCCCCCCTTCTCATTGCTAAATGTACCAAATGTTTACAACTCAGTTGAAATAAAAAGGTTTGTTGGGGGTGTTTGAGGATCCATTTCAGGGATTTAGAATTAATTCACTTTTCCAGAATGCTATGATGAAGCTGTGGGCCCTTCTGTCAGTGAACAGTGCCAAAGGTGGAAAACACAACTCCGCTCTGCAGGAGGGGTGGCAAGGTGTGGAGACTGGTGCTCCCCAAAACTGTGCTCTGCCCCACTCCACCCTGCTGCACTTCAGGGAAGCCGAGAGAGGGCTGAGCACCTGACTCACTCCTTTAGTGGCATGCTATTCTTCCCTTACTGTCATCATTTCTTCCCACAGAATAAATACCTTATGCTTTGTTAAGCTTACATTTAATTAAAATGTACAGAATTTGTGCAGTAAACTCGAATGAAACAAATAAAACAAGGGCCCCCTCTCTTGAAGGCATACGTTGTGAATGAAAAATGTCATTACAGACTAAAAAATTTTGCAGTAAACAGGGCCTACAGAGAGAAGTTTCCCCTGTAATGACATCCATAAAATACACAAATGGCACTTTTAGTACCATCCTGAATATGGCATTTTCTGTGCTCTACACACAATCTAAATGGTTTGATCATAGAGCATAATACTCCATTGGGTTTATAGAACAATCAATGTTCCATAAAATGATGTATTTATCCAATAGTAGGCTCAGCAGTTACTGGTGTATGACATTGTAGGACACAAGCTTGGGCTCCTCGGCAGCACACATGCTGGCTGTAAAACTTATCTAACACCACTTCAACAACTTCATCTCATCTGTGGCAAGTAATTTGTGGAAGACTCAGCTTGGTTTAAAAAAAACTTGTAATAAAAATTCATAGAATTTTCAGGAGAATGAAAGCTGATGACAATAGAAAGGTCACATTGTGTCTGCACTAAAGGGGTCAAAGGTTGTTGGCAGTTCTAAAACCGAAAGTAGATTTCATGCATCGCGTAGCAGATAAAGATGGCATTAAAAAGATATGTCGTGGGGTGAAACGTCTGATGCCTGTGAAAGCCTGTGCTAATATCCTATGTAAACCGCTTTGTTGCTATGAGCCAGCATTTATTTTACATTTCTAAGCCTCTCGTGAACCAGTACTAAATGTTTATACATTGCTAGGTCACGTCTCAAATGCTCTGTGTAGTACAGATTTTATGTTTTGGGAGGGCCACTAAGCCTGAAAATGCTGGGTTGGTTCACTGTCATAATTAAAGCACCTTGAATACGAGGGAACCCAAAAAACAATACTTTTCATATAAAAACTGGGGACACATATGACATTGTGATTTTTAAGCCACATATAATTTTCCGACTTCAATTTTAAGATGTAATTTTAATAAGAATGTTAAGAAATCATACTTAATATCTCTTAAAGTGAAACAATATTAACAGATTATGCTAATAAATTAGAGCCATATTTTAATGTCACAAAAGCTTATAAGTTTCTCAAGTGAAAGCAGGAAAAATGACAAATTAAAATTCACTGAAATATAACCTTTTAGAAATCTCAAGCAGAGCATACATTTATTCTTACAATAGCAGTCACCAATAGTTTAGCCAGTCAAGTCGATGCTGATAATTGTTCTGTAATTTATTCATTTTATAGACAGTAACAACCCCTGGCATTAGGATGCCCCCATCCCACCTGCCTCAGAAGAAGCAACTGCTTTCTGAGCTGACACCAGTCCACGTCATGGGGCCTTCCCTGCCCTGGAGAACTGCCCACCTCACCCAGTATAGATGTCCTGAAGTTCCTACAGCAAAAACTCCAGCCAAATCATCTAGGGACTTGTCTGGGATCAAAGAAACAGCATTAATCTGGCGTAACAAACATGAGGGGGTCAGAGTTACCTCTTGTCCTTCTATCCCAACAACTACATGACAACTTCTTTGAGAACACAGCTTGGTTCATACCTCATGCCTCTCCACTACTTCAAGAGTTAGAAACACGTTCTAGACAGTGTTACAAAAATTTACATGGAAGTAAGTAGGCTATTTAAGATACAAAATTAAGAATTATTTTTAGCCTCTGACATGCTCATTAAACATGCCAGCTATAGCAGTAAGCTTTATTTCTAAGCATAGTTTTGGGCATTTTAAACCAAAGGTAAACCTAAACTGGCCTGTGCCGGCCCAAGCATATGTTAAATACATCATAATGATAATTAAAGGGCAGTTTGGTAAATATCTACTTAAACCACATATGCAAATATGAAGCTGAATGTTTTAGTATTACAGTGAAAGTCATTGCTAGGCTCTCAATTTCAATGGGAGGCTACTGTTTCACACGAAGAAAAAAAAAATATTCATGAAAAATGAACTTAAGACCACACCATTTCTGAGAAATTCTTTCATGTAAGTTCAAATTTTTCTCTGTGGGTATATGTTACTTGGTATTGTACCCAGGATCTTTATACTGAGGCAAATCCCAACCTTTTTTTATTTTTTTTAATTTTGAGACAGGATCTCACTGAGTTGCTAAGTTGCCTAGATGAGGCTCAAACTTGCAATCCTATTGCCTCAGTCTCCCAGAAAGCTGGGATTACAAGTGTGTGTCATCATGCCCAGCTTTCAATAAGACATAAAGTTTATTCCTTATTTTTTCTGGACAGCTTAGAATTCTTTTTGGGATCCCTGGTTGTTATCAGGATCCTGCTTTCTTAATTACTATCAGTGCTGCCCTTAACATTAGCAACAACAGAAAATATTCTATAAGTTCCCTGAAAAGAAATCTAAGATATCCAGGAAAAAAAAAAACCAAGAAATAAATTTTATGTCATGTAGGAGATATATAATCATCCAGGTTTCCAACTTTCCCAAGAATAGTCTCCATGGGCTTAGGTATTTCCATGGGCACTGAAGAGTGACAAAGAATAAAAGACAATATTTTACCTTTAAAGTCACAAACCCTAAGAAATTTTGTATTATATCAGAGCTTTAGGTATATATTATCATTTTCATGCATGAAGATCTGAAAGTAATGGGAGTTACGCACACAAATCTCACTCAGTGAGGTAAGGAGTGTCCTTTAAGGTTATCTTGACAGGCTTTGTGGGGCGAGGGAAGGGCAGTGGTTAACTGTTTCTCTGCCATGCAAAAGCATGAAAGCTACATCAGTAAGTCATTATGTACCAACATAACTTTGGACATTTGACTCATGGGATAGAAATAGTGTCATCGAGTTCCAAAGCAAGTGACGAAATGGCACTTTCAAGCTATACTATGAAGTGCTCTGATCTTGTCATTTACTCATGCAGAGCACTTCTTAAAAATAGCCAGTTAACTTACCAGCAGAATCCTCAAATGTCTGAAGTCCTAGGTGTCTGGAACAAACTAGGGTAGAGGTAGCAGAGGGACAGTCCATGCAGGTATCAGCACAGGGGGTGGCATTGCATTCTGCACATGTTTTGGTGCTGGGGTCAACCCTGACTACTGGGGTTAGGGACTGTCTTGGATGTTCTTGCTTCTCCTTCCAACGCAGCCTCACTGGGAGTGTCTGCTCTCATGCACCTTACTGTATCCATGTGAGTGGCAGCAGTGACAACAGGAGTGCTCTTCCCACTTTTCCACAGGGGAACCTAGAGTCTTGGAAATGAGCTGGGGAATGTCAGGCAATGGAGGATATCTTCCTGAAGACCTGCAAACTTTACTAGCTAGGCTGTTCCCATCCACTGATTATAAGGCTGCCACTGTTTGATTTAAAGACTTAACAAACTAGTACAGACATTTTTTTCTAACATTATGGAATCAGAAAATTAAGAAGCTCGATGACCTTTTCTTAAATGTCCTCTGACAGTCTAAAAACAACCAATACAGATAACACTGGGAGACAAGACCTATTTTTCAAAAGGTGTACACATTATACACACCTTAAAATTATGCAAATAAGAAGCCTAGCCAATGTCATTGGAGGGCACACCTCTGACAAGCAGATTTCAAAGGGCGAACAAGGCAGATTCAGCTTGTCTCCTTTTTGTTTTCCTGGCAAACCCTATGAAAAGATCACATTCACTTTTGTAGTCATGTTCATATTTCCTTTATATTATAGCATCTTCATCTTTCCCTAGGAAATGAGAACAAACAGACATTTGTCTTCATTGCAGACACTTTTGTATGAAGGTAAAAAGCAAACTGCTTCTCAATAACAGCACAGAGGCACCATTAAAATCAAATTTACAGTAAACAGAACCTACAGCTGGGGTAAAACACTAACTGTTAGTATTTTAATTATCCGCAAAGCTTTTGGAGGTTTAACATCTGCTCGTAGCCAAATGACAGCAGCTGCTTGTGTACACTTAAAGCAATGCGGATTTCTTCTCTACATCTTAAAATGAATCATATGTTCTGGGCACATGGCTTTTCCTGAGCTGACTGTGTTAGAGGAGGACCCTAAATGTCTTGTGGTTGACAGCCTAGCTAGGCTGACTACAAGCAAAAATCCTTGAGTCTGTGAAGTGAAGACATTAGAGCTCATGCTAGAGGCTAGCATTGGCCCAAGTATGGCCAACAGTGCCATCAAAGTGCTGGCATGCAGTGGGGGCGTTGGTCACTGCACTCTATAGTGACATCCAGGACAGGCACCATGGCACGAAGCAAGGAGATGAAGCATGGTCTATGAGACTGAGCAAACAGTGGGCCTGGGTCCCTCCTGACATCTACACAGGAGACTCGGAGAGCAGCTCAGTGCGGTGCTTGGTCTCAGGTAGAGTCCGTGCTTGGTCTCAGGTAGAGTCCATGCTAGGGCCAGGGCTGGGCAGAGGTAAGGCCAAGACAGGGTGGAAAACCTAACCTGCCATGGTCAAGGTGGAAAACCTAACGTTTTCTTTTAACCAGTGGATAATGCAATCTTTCCTTGAACATTTCCCTAAACATGTACACTAAATTCCTATTTAAAACTGTAGAATATCTGTGGGAAAGTGTATGCCTGGGGTAATAAAGCTTAAATTGACTTTAAGTAGTCAACGGAAGGACAAATTATGAAGCTTGGACCCTTGTTTTGAAATGAGCGGAACGAATAAAAACTAACTTACAAATTCAAATGCTGAGTAAATGCCAGTGCTTGAAGCCTGAGGTTTATGTTTATGCAACACAGCAAATGTGTGCCAGCAGTTTTCCCTCCACACACCTGGCCTTTTTTCCCCCCAGCACTGGGAACTGAATACCAGGCCTTCCCACTGGGCTATACTACCTGCATTTTGAGGGACAATAAGAGTGAGAGGGAAATCCTTAGAAAGCACAAGAGAAAACCTGAGTGAATACCAACCTCAGGCCTGAGAGGTTCCTATTCCACCTGGCCTTTGTGTGCTTGTCTACAATCGCATCGGACATTAGTCATGCACCTGCACACAGTGGGTACAGCTGCCCTTAAGGGCATGTGAGGTGTCAGGAGGTAAAAGTTCTATACCATTTTGTCACAGTAGCTATACTTAGAATCCCTCCGGCAAGTTTCCACAGTATGCATGTATTTTAAATAGGGTAAAAAGGCCAAATGATGCAGTCATGAGTCATGAAGTAGCTAGGGCTATGTACAGGGCCACACATATGAGTCCACTGTGCTGTAGAAGCATGTAAACTTCAAAGTATTTTCTTAAAATCATTATTAGTTCCTTATAGAATTCAAAGGTTTTATCAAACAGGCAATACTACTTTGCCTTTTCAGTAAGAAAGTGTTTATAAGGAGTAGCATCGTGCTCTCAGACTGGCAGGCATACGTGACCACTAGCATGTGGTGTCAGGTGTGGATGTTTCATCCCACATGATGCACACATAAGGAACGGAGAACAAACCTGTGCACAGGGTGTCAAGAGACAAATACCGTAAGGGACATGTCCCACCTGCCACCTGAAGATGTTCTGTATGGAGAATGGTGACTGAGACTTGTTGGAAATTTAAACCATCCCTTGTGATCAAAACTTAGGAACTCACAAGAAACATGGTTATATTGAGCAAGTAATGTCCACGGCCCATATGATGCCCAGTCAGTTGCACATGGAAATAATCTTCAACAAGGTTAGGAGAAGAAGATCTCAAAATATACTCTATATGGACCTCTGCTAGAGTCCCCAGGCCCACAAAATAAAAAGTAGTCTCAACACAGTAGGGAGCTTTAGGGACACAGGGGTGCAAAGCAGGCTTGCAAGCCCTCATAAAGAAAGTGGGCTTTGCCCTGCCACTCTTCACTTCCTGTGTGCAGGCTGCCAACTGCCTCACGTCAGCATTTCAAAGAGGCAAGGCCAATGTAGGGTACACAACACAGTATGTAAGACCACCTGATACTTCATTGTCCTGTACTAGAACCCACTGTGTGCACAGATGTTTATATCAGCTTGGGTGAGCTGGGACTCGGGGAACTGGGGCACATGCTGCCCTTCCGCCTACTGCCATGACTGTGAGTAACAAAGTCCTTTGTCCCTCGCCTAGGAGTCTCTTGTGTTATGTTGGCACCCATGAACTGTGGAAGGGTAATTTGTTAGTTTGCAAGCAGGCAAACACTGAGATATTTCATAGTTCCAGATAGTTGCCTGAATTCCTTAAATTTTGCTGTCTTAATCTATAAATAGAAGTAGTATTACTTATCTTCCTGTAAGAGCAAATGGGACAGTCCATAAATACTCAGCAATGTGCCTGACACACTAGTAACGGCTCAGTAAATGTTAGGCTTCATCTCTGTACTTTAAGTATAGTGTCATATAGTTTTGTTTTTGTCACGTGAATATGGTTCATAATACAACTGATATTTGCGGTTATGGAACATATTGTATATATAATAAATGTAAACGAACAGTTTCAAAATATTGCTTAAAGTAGGACAGCAAGAAAAGGACTTCACAGTCTTTGTAGCCTGAATGGTCAACACAGTAGCATGGCTGCATCAATACAAGTACAGGACAGTATGACAACATACTAGTAGGATGTACTTAGGGTGACATGGATAGTTTCTAGCTCCACATTCTAAGAGAAACACAAATAGGCATGAATACACAGAAGAGAAAACTAATTTGGACTTGAATAAAGAATGGGTCACATCTTCAAGTACTTAAAGGAGTAGTAGACTAGATTCATTACTCTAGAGGCAAAATTGGGATCAGCAGATCAGGAAAATTGGGATCCCAATAAGTTATAGGGAAGTGAACTTTGCCTCCATCACACTGATCCACAAAATGAAGCACAATACTTAGTAGCTAAGTCTCCTATTAGAAAAGAGTGGATGCCCAGTTTTTTTGAGAGAACTCAACCTGGGGACTCGAGGGTCCCATGAACACTGGACTCCAATTACAGATCCATGGAAGCAGGAAGCAGAGACTTGGCTAATGGTTCATGAGCTTGTGAAGAAAGATAATCTGAGGACTGACACATTTTTGGGAACCTAACAGACAACTTTTTTGCTATGGTAAATTATGCCAGAGCAAAAGCCAGGATGCTTGTCATTGGGTGGCTCCTCCTCACTCCATCTCAGCTTTAGGTTCCAGACTACACAGTTCTTGGGTAGCACTCAAGTTTCCTCAGAAACAAACTAAATGTGAAATTTCTGTGGAGTACCAGCCATTTGAGTCTTCCCAGGGCATTGTGTGGAGCACCCTTCTCAGAACTTTTTTGGTGAGTAACTACAAAATATACTACCTGACAGTGAGGGCTTAGTGAGCAAAACCCAAAGAGAATTTAACTGGCTGCAGTTGGAAGTTACTTGGAAGTGCAATAAAGATGACTGGGAGGAGGCACTATTCTTGTCTCACAGGAGCAGACTGAAAGCAACCTTGCCTTCCCCAGGCAATGACTAGGGGAATGCTAGGCCATTCCTCCCGGCAGGGAACTTCTTGCCAGGTACTTTGGTACTGCAGGCTGCTCAATCCTTCTTTCTCCCTCCTAGGTGCAGACCTGTTCAGGGAGAGGATGTCTCTTCCTTTAGTGTCTACTTTTTGGAGGATATGAGCTGGCCCAGGTGGTAGTGAGTGTTCTGTGACTATGCCCGAGGTATAGGTGAGGAGACACCTTCTGAATGGGAGATAGGCATATGGTCCTGGTCACGAGATGATGGCCCAATTGCTGCCTGAATGAAAGTCTCAATGGAAGAAAAGGGTGTTTTGATGTCACAGTCCAGGCCTTTGAGAGATCTGCTTCAATAATGCCTACCTAAAGAGAAAAAGTGTCTGGATACACCAAGTGGCAGTCACTCCCATGCAGAAGATACTAAACGACTGAAGGTCATAATGGGTTCTCAAAGATGAAGAAGGGGTGGGTCCAGATAGCGCCTTCATAGCTTATGAGGGGCCTGGATCTCCATTTTGGAAGAGCAGATTGCTGCTGTGATGCCAGAGCTGCTGGGACACTTGGAGGGCAGCTGAAGTGGATGTGCAACAAAAGGTGAAGGTCTGGCTTTGGAAAACAAGATAGCCTGGACTATTGAACTGGGACACCTCTGATGATTTGGTTCTTGGAAACTCTGAATCCTCAGAGTTTGCAAAAGGTCTCTTCCTCCTTAGATTTGCTATGCTAAAGGACAGAGTCTCATCAAGAGTATACCTGGTGCCTCCCTTAGGAGATGCCCCACCTCCTTTCCTGGCTAACCTTGGTCAGGATAACTGATATTAAAGCCCAGAAAAACCAGCTGAGGATGTGTGTGATGAGGGAGCAGTCACTGCAGCAGCTATAATCAGCTAGTGTGTACTGACAGGATCCAGGCTAGAATTTCTGAGATGGGACTTTGAAGTTTGATTAATGGGGCCAACTGTTAGAATGGAAGAACAGGAATTTATGGTACTTTCTTGGGACACCAGTCTTGATACCCTAGGCAAGGATCTAGAAGATGGAACAAACTTTCTCCTGGAGTTGCTCCCAGAAGCTTGGGGAGAGGGATGCCCGAGGTACCCTGGAGATAGAAGACAAAAAATGAAAAAGCAGATGGGAATAGAAGAGTGTGATGGATATATTTTGGGAGGTCAAAATAACCATCAGAGGATTATGTTCCATGAAGGGACCAAGAGGACACAACATTCAGAGAGGCCACCAAGAGTACACTGGGCTGACAGTTCAGAGGTGGCCTCTTTTGGAGGCCAAGGTCAGTGGTAGCAGAGATGCCTTGCTAATGTCCATGGGGATGATAAGCCCTGAGGCACAAAGGCTGGGCAGTACAATTGTCTTAGCTATCGTGTGTGTGTGTGTGTGTGTGTGTGTGTGTGTGTGTGTGTGTACATATATCCCTTCTTTCTTTTTTTCCCTTATGGCAGTTGTTCTTTCCTACTAAGCAGTTTCCTTCCCTTTCACAATATCTATTGTACCTTTCAGTTTTATTTACTCTTTCAGGTTCTTACAGTAGGGATACAATACAGTATTTACATATGCGAAACCCCCATTATTCTAAGTAGATGTTGAACCAAGCAAGCTTTGTGGCTTGGCTGAAAGATCTCATCCTGAGGGGAAAGATGGGAAAGAAGAGTGAAGCAGTAGGTAGGAGTTGTGAGGTCATGCAGTGTTCAGGGGTCTGGACTTGAGTATTTCACAGGGACAAGACATGCTAAAGAAATTTAAGCAAGGAAATGAAACAGTCAAATGTGTATTACTGGGAGAAAACTGGTAGGAATACAGAAATTGCTTCTAGTGATGGCTGACATATAGGGATTCTGATTGGAGGCTCCTGTAGCAATGAAGGTAGAAGAGAATAAATACATGAAGACAAGAGGAGGCAGTTTCAATGAGGACAGAAAATGTTGAGGATCCAAAACATGTTTAAGAGGTATAATCAAGAGGACCTGAAGAAAGACTTCTATCAACAGATATGGGGAAGCAGAGACATTAAGGAAAATGGAGTTTAGCTATTTCCATGAGTCCTTCAAGCTAAGTCATTCCCTCAAGCTCATATTACCTACTTAGTATTTTGTTCATTCTTGGTTTAGTTCTGTATCCTCTTATAGAATATACATTCTGCATGACTGTTCTGCATAACTCCAGACACTTAGCAAAATGTGTGGCACATACCATTTTCATATTTAGTAGAGTAGATGATGGAATGGGAGCACCTACCTCAAACAGGGAAAGGAAGGACAGTTACTATGCAATGGAGGGCAGCAAGGAGGGTAACATGGTAACCATGGTCTAGGCCATGGATAGTTCCCATGTATGAGCAAACCAAACTTCTTTTTTTTTGGTTTTTCTCCGGTACCAGGAACCGAACTCACAACCTTGCACTTGAGCAAACCAAACTTCTATCTACCTTTGTGGGATGGGAATCAAATGGGAAGAGATGGTGACTGGGATAATGGAAAAGAAGAAGAAGAAGGGAGGTGGAAGGGAAGAGAAAGGAATGCAGATACAGCGAAGAGGTGAATGGTATGGTTTCTATCTGGATGTCCCACTAAAATCCCGTGCAACCATCGGCGTGGGTTTTTTGGAAGTGGCTGAATCTAGAATTTGTGATTGGTTCATTGTTTAGTGCTGGAATTGGGGGTGTAAGTGCTACACCTGCCCTAGAGAGGAAAAGAGGCTTGCTCTGCCCTTTTGCTCTTGTTGCTTTTGCTGTCTTCCACCACCAGGAGCTGTTGCCTCACTGCTATGTGCCACCCTGCCTTGGAGCCAGCTGAGTATGGACTGAAACCTCCACAAACTGTGAGCTAAATAAACCTTTCCTTCCTTAATTTTCAGTGTCAGGTATTTTGTCTCAGCAATGAGAAAAAAGTAACCGAGACAGTGAAATACATATGGGCTGAAGATTCTGGTGTAAGGAGGAGGCTGAAGGCATTCATAACACAGGAATAGTGCTTAGCTTCTCTCTGACTGCTTTAGACACTATATCTTAAGCAAAATATTTCCTTTTTTCAGTTCATATTTCCTGTGTTCCTCCTTTTCTCTCTTAACTACTGCAGTGATAATATTTTAAGGATGGATATTAAGCCAACAAAGTATTCTTTAACAGGTGTTTTCAGATCCTTCTGAGATTTACTGAAGTGTTTTATAGGAATTCAGGTCAATAAAGACAGCAAGGTACTTTTAATTTTTATTTCAAGAAAATCAATCAAATATTTAAACACTTTCTTGTAATGATGAAGGGCTTGAGATTCTCTAAGATCTACTCTATAAGCCTAAACAGTGGCTATTTAGGATGTGTCCACCTATGCGGTTTTCACAGCTAATGCTGCCCTGGTGGTTTTACTTGTGACAGGCTTTTAATGTGTATTCCTTCTCAGTGACATACATTTAAATTACACCCACAGTGGTCTCCTGTTTAGTGATTAGGAGAAGAGATCAACAGCAAATTGTAAATAAAGGAAAATACTACCTTGATAGTAACTCTACAAATCTGCCTCAAACTTACTTTCAGAAGGTCCTTCAGTTTTATTCACCTGATCAAGATTCTCATATAGCACAGAAAGATATCTCTAACACCTTAACAAAGAATGCAAAAAGTGGACATACTACATCTATATCTCTTCAATATAGTACCCAAGAGAAAAACCATAGCCAATGTTATTTTCTAATTTTTCAGGAATAATGACTGTATATAAGCAAGAATGCTATTTGCAAATAAGTGCTTGCAGATATCAAGCTCAAATGTCTTGTCTTTTCAAAACAAAACATTTTAAACATAATTATTAAAACTTATGAAAATAATCCAGTTGATTTTTTTTTTTAAAGGCACAAAATGTCAAGGACTCTAATCATCCATTAGCGAGAGCAGCTTTCATGTTAGTATCAAGCTGAAGGTTAGATTCCTGTGGGAGAACCAGGAAGAGGTCTCTAGTCACTTATTGTTGCCACTGTGCTTTGGGCAAGAGGCAGGCTGAGATTGGTTGGAAACTGCATGTTTGGCTGTTTCCAGAATACAGTCCAAACTAACTGAGGGGTGAGGTTATAGGCAGTGTGTAGAAGTCTGAGAGAAAATAACAAGGCTGAGTAAGAAAGATGCAGGAGACACTGTCAACTGAAGAGTTAGGGTCAGTCAAGAAGACTGGAAAGTCAAGACCAGGAAAGAAGGTGATCACTTGTGTCAAATGAGAAAGAGACACCATGAGGATGGAAGCTAGCACTACTCCCAACCCCAGGTTGTTATATTTTAAGGAAGTCCATAAAATGTATCATTCAAGCAAGAATGCTGTCAAAAGCCCAGAGGACAAAGACTATACAGATCACAAAAGAGGAGCTCAGACTTGCGCTACTGGGGATAAGCCAGGATGGGTGGAGGTTAGCTCCAATGCTGTTGTGGCCAATTCGGCCCTGAGCACACAGTTAATGAGTCATGACGTCCACATATATCACATTCTAAATAAAATTAGAAGATAAGGTGATCTGATCAGTGGCTTTGTTAAGATAAAGAAAGGCATGTGAAATTTATAGTGATATTCACTAAATTATGGAAATGTGTATGTATACCTTCACTTCTGTTCACTATTATAAATGCCATTGAGTATTTTTCCGAATAAAAATATCTGTGCTTTCTTGGAGTAAAAAGACAATCAGAATGACAGTATTGAATTAATTTCTCATTTGCTGGCTGCAAGGAACTCAAAGCAGAATTGCCAAAGGGCAAAACAGAGAGACTGACACTGTACATTTCAGCTTTTATATATGTCCATTTGATTACTGTACTTCTACATTTGCATTATCTTGGTGATCTAACAGTTGTCATCTTACTTAATTTACAGAGTACCGTGATATCCATTCGTAGGAATGAGGCTTTGGAAAATTTACTAAAATATCTGAAATTCTTAATAGAAATCCCAAGAAGTTCAACAGATAAATTATATACAGAAAATGAATGAAAAAATACTTCCAGGAGAGCCTCCATTACAGAAACTTGCCTTCCAAAGATGCTACATAAGGGAAGGATGCCAGAGTTGCCTATAACCAAAGCCTTAGAGGCAGAGACCTAGCTCTCAGGGGCCCCAGCCTCCATCCTTCACTTAAAAATACTGCTTTTCTGTGTTCTGAGTAACTTCTCTTTTCTATGCCTCCCTTTCACCACTTAACACCTACTGGCTAGAACAATGCTATTGGATTTTTCTGTTCATATTCTGACATAGTTCTGCTCGTAATTAAACCACCACAACTGAACCCATAGTTTCCCCAATACAATCCCAAATCAGTACTTACAACTGTAACTTGGCCCAACTTACTGGGCTTAGTTCTTTCTAAAGATATGCTTTTATTATTCAATATCTGTTTTTATTGTCCAACTTTCTTTTTTTCTTTTTTTGGTTTTTCTCCGGTACGGGGAACTGAACTCACAACCTTGCACTTGTAAGGCAGGCGCTTTGCCGCTGAGCTAAATCCCCAGCCCTGTCCAACTTTCTAAATTTATATGTTGAAATCAGGATCCTAGATATTCTAACACATGCATTCAACATTAGCTTGGATTTTGGGCACAGTTTTATTAATGAGGAAGGACTCACTCTTTTTTGTCAGGATAGTTTTCAATCTAAGGAGAAATCTCCATGAATGTAACAATTTATTTGACCCAAACTCCACTTGTACACATGAAGGAGTGAGGCCGGGGACATTTGGGAGGCAAACATCAAATGCTGATAAGAGATGTTTTAGCTGAAACCTTTACAGAAATTGCCTATCTGGAGACAAAGGTTTTTAAATACTCTTAAGAGGGGAAAAAACAAAACCAAACTAAGATGGGAAGAAATTCACACAATTTCTTTGCACTGGTGTTCAAAGGGGCCAAGTCAAGGAAGATGTTGCTGTTCTGGAAATACAGGTTCTGAAATCTGGCTACTTGGTTCCCCAGAATTAGGGTCCTCTATGTATAGTTTTATAGAATTTTGTGGTTCCAAGTTAATGCTGATACCCACAGGGATTGGCTTAGCAATCTGTCTGATCCTTGGTTAGTTTACAGAACACATTACATATTTGCTGGTTCCATGCTACCACTCTAAAATTTCTATTACATTATGAAGATATAGATTCTCTTGCATTTCTAATGTACTTCCACCTGTGTGATACAGCAGGTGATTGTATTACTTAGATCCAGAAATTCATGGGCTGATTGTTGCATTACAGCTCAGATGGATTTACAGTTACCATATTTGGCTCAGTGTGATTTCAAATTAAGAATCACTTCTGAGTATTTGAACAGAAATTCAGAAACATTAAAAGAAGCCATGTTTAAGCTGGTTGGTTTATCATATGCACATATAGCATATAAAGATGGGCAATACCCATTCAGAAAGATACTGAAAACTGACATCAATATAATAAAATAACAGGTTTATAGATTCTGGAACTCACACAAGCAGTAGATTTGTTCCCTTTGCTTAAAAGCACACTTGTCTACCCTACACCAGTTCATATTTGATCTGCAATACAAAACAAAGCCCTTTGGTCTTTCAGCACAAAACCTTGTAAGATTACTCAACATTCTCAACATTAAAGTTTCCATTTTTAAAAGGATCAGGGTGTAGGGGTGACAAGTATTATAATGGAGAACAAACAGTGCAGCAAAGAAAGCGGCAGATCAGTGGATGCCCCCAGACTCTGGCATTCATGAAACAGCACATGAATAGCACTATGGAGAACAAAAGACTATGATGATAAAATTGGGTGCTTTTGTCTTACAAGCTGGCACAGATGGGCCTGGCATGCTTCATGTTTCACTTTCAGGAAACTTCAGCCACATTTCCAGGGCAACGTTTCCAGTGTCTGCAGGCAAAGGGCCGTCGTGCTGGAGGCCAATGACCTGCCAGTTTTGGCGAATGCCCCAACTTATGCCAGAAAGGGGAACTTAAACACTGAGATAAGTTGGTGCTTACAGTCTTTCATAAACAATGTAAATTAAATGATTTAGTGATCAATGTGCATATTAATTAAAATGAGCAACTTCTGCTTCCAGTTAGACAGATCTACTTTAAAACTTTCTGTTGAGATGATTATATCTCTACATTTCATATACATACGGTGGTGCCCCCAACACAAAAGCATATGTACATACATAGACATTCACTTTTTTTAATCAAGCTTAAAATTTTTTTGATTCTTCATTCAGATACATATTGCTGATATTACATTCTTTTACTTTACAATAATATCCTGAAATAAATTCTTTGCTGTAATGGAATTTGCACCAATGTGCTTAAACAGAATGTTGAGTATAGCTG
Source organism: Chinchilla lanigera (assembly GCF_000276665.1). Taxonomy (NCBI): domain Eukaryota; kingdom Metazoa; phylum Chordata; class Mammalia; order Rodentia; family Chinchillidae; genus Chinchilla; species Chinchilla lanigera. The sequence goes on along the minus strand of NW_004955402.1, from coordinate 58,485,521 downwards.
TAAATAGTGCTAAGTACTCAGAAGAACTTCGACGAATAAATAATTCTCTAGTCTGCCTGAAATATTAGGCATCTGATCCTTAACAGTAGGTAAGAAAGTTTAAATACTATGATAGATTTTTAGTAAACCAAATATCATATGGTTTTAGTTATGTCTTTCTTATTTATGTAACTTACAATAAAATACAACCAATATATTTGTTTCATAGTACCTATCAAACATATCAATGAAAAATCTATTATCACTAACAGTTTACAAGTTTTATTCAAAGGCCTCATAATTTGTAACAGTACAAGGTTATTTCATGTTCAGATCCATGTCAAGATCCAAAACATTATGTACAATTATTCCTGACACTAGAAGATTAAGAAATAATGAAAGAACAAAAGCAAACACTAGTCCAGGCAAATCCAATCACTATGAACAATGCCAAAGGTAAAAGAATCCATGAACAATAAGGAATCTTCTAGTAGTCAAAGCTAAACTGTCAAATAACCTAGTTCTAAAGCCCCTTTCTCTCCCTTTGTCAGTTTTTTGTTTTTTTTTTTTTAAACAGGTCTCTCTATGCAGTTCAAACTGGCCTTGAACTCACTAGGTAGCACAGGCTGGCCCTGCATTCATGGTGATCCTCTTAACAGCCTCTGAGTGCTGGGATTACAGGCATGAGCCACTGCACCCATGTGAAGGTCTTTCCTCCTTACTAAAGAAAAAAAAAACGTAATCTTTTCATGAAGCTATAAGTAAACAAATTAATGTGTATTTCTTTTGAAGAATGAGAATTAACACCCCACCAAATACTATTTTATATTCCTAAAAAGGGAGGGAAGGGATATTACCTCATCTAATGCCAGTTCCATAAATTATGAAAACTTTAGGCTCTAAAGATGTTAGAAAAGATCAGTTGCTCTGTTTGCCAGTTTATTTTCAGTGGCGTTTTATTTTTGCCCCTAGGGTTTAAATTCTTATGTTGACCATATCTGCATATTTCTCAGTATTTTTTCAGAATCATTTCTGAAAATGCACAGTACATTTCTCAGAAGCATTCAACTGACATCAAAGATTAAGGGCAATTAAAATAATTCATAACTGCTCAGCAACTCTGAAGTGTATAAAGTAAACCTAGTATTTTAGCAATTTAAAAATTCTGCAATTGATTATCAGACCAGCTGACCCCCCCTGTAAATATTTTTATGCATTAGTATCTGTTGATTATACCTACTCCCTTCCTTATCCCCAACATCACGAGCTCTTTACTTGGCAAGTTAGGCCTTTTTATCAATAGCTTAGATAAGCCACAGGGTCAACTTGTTATATGTGCTCAGGAAAGAAAGCTGATAGGCAAACCCCACCTCTGGCTGCTTGAAGAATACACAGATAACAGGAAACAGAGACAACTTTTGCAAAAGGGAAGGGGACCAAGAGATAGAAGGAAAAAGTGGGAGGGGAGAAGAATGAGATAAAAAAAGAATTAAGATATTATATTTATGTATTAACTTTCCAGGATGAATGTAATTATTATGTACTACAAACATGTACTGATAAAAAACAAAACAAAAACACAGTACTTGCAAAAGAAAGTATTGTACTTGATACCAGGAACACAAACAGGAGCACATTCACATGAATGTGATACAGAAAACGAAGGGATGGTCTGGAAACCACATCCCATGAACACTGATGCAGCAAAGGCAGATGTGTGGAATGGAAACAAGGACATGAAGTCAGTCTTCAAGTACTCAGCAAGCTGTCACATTAGGAGAATGCACATATCCTGTGCAGCTCTAAGAATATAGCAAGCCTATTTTAACTCATTATGAGGAAGAGCTTTTCTAAAAGTTAGTGCAGTTCATACATTAATGTGCACAGGAAAAGACACTCAGCATCAGTAGTCATTAGGAAAATGCAAAAACTGTGATAAGATATGTAACACTCCCGCTACAATGGTTACATTTAAAAAGATCAGTAGTACCAACTGCTGGAAAGGATATGGAGCAACTGGAACTCTCACACAGTTGTGCTGGAATGCAAAATGTCACAGGCATGTGGAAAATAGCTTGGGAATTTCTTACCCACATCACCCCACAAGCTCACTCCTAAGGAAATGAAGGGAGAAGTCCATACAAAGACCTGGTGCCAAGCATTTATAGTACTGTAGTTCTAATCATAATTGCACACAAGTAGAAACAATACAAATATTTATCACCAGAACAGATAAACACACTATGGCACATCCATAGAACAGAATACTACTCAGTATGGAAGGAACAAATGCTGATAGATAAAACCACAGGAGTGAACCTCAAAAGCATTTTGCTAAAGGAAATAAAAGGCTATATACTACCAATGCCATTTATGTGATACTCTGGAAGAGAAAAAAACACAGATCAGCAGAAGGCTGAATGTTGGGGAAAGGGATTTACTACAGGGCATGAGGAAACTCTCTGGAATGGCAGAAATATTCCCTGATTTGATTGTGGTAATGGTTGCACGACTGTACACATCTGCCAAAACCCATCCAAAAGTATACCTAATGATTAAATTTACTGTATGCAAATTAAATATTACTTAAAAAAACAAATGTACTGCATATAGATACAGCAGCATTGAAATGATTTCCTGTCACAAATGCTATAGGATACATTACTAAATTCAGTGGTCAGTGGGATTGTTTTTAATCTATGGACTCTCAGAACTCTATATTACAGCTTTCTTTTCTATCTCAAGATATTTAGATCAATTCAATGACTTATTTTTAGTACCCAAGAACAAATATCTATTCAGCTTCATTATTTATTTTCAAGAGACAATGCAAGTTTCATGGTTCATATAATCTTCTAAAGTTTGACACATACAGAAATCATTAGGCTAAATTATTTATTCTCAGTTTTCATTGATGATACAGAAATGAGCAGGGCTAATTCAAAGGGCCAGGAATTTTCAGAAAAACTAAATATGTATAAATTAGATATCAAAGAGGAAAAATACAAATTGTTTGAAGCAAGATGGCCTTTCCCTGGTTAGGGTTGGTGTTGTCTATGGGAGCTGTTGGGTGATTCCCACTGCCATGTGTACTGACCTTTGTCAGTATGCTACATTCCACCTAATTAAGGTAAGACCATCTCATAAATCAGTGTGGCTTAAAAATGGCAATGTGGATTGTCCACGGCTAGAGCTGTGGTCAATTAATGATGTTATTTTCTAGTTATCCATTAGTTACTGTATAGCTGAATGTTTGTTTTCTACTTAGCTTTTGTTGTTTAGTGTGCTTCAATACCAGGCAAATGTGAGACTCTAATTCTTCCTAAGTAGACCTCAGTGATCTTAGAGCTACAATGATATCATGAGAGTAATTTCAAGCTACTGTTCCTTTTCATGGAGTATGTATATATTTGCATGCATGACACACACACAGACAGATAGAGACAGAGAAAAAACAAGTAAGAGGCCCTAGCTTTTCTACGGCAAAAGACAGAAAAAACCTGTAGCTTTTCCTATGGTCTTTAAGTATGCGTGCTTAGGCAATTGTTTGGTCTCTGCAGGCTTCAGTTCTCTGTATACAGTACAGGGGCACAGATATTTTGAAGATATTTTAAGTATTAGAAACAGATTTATAAAGTGTTTCACACTATGTGCTTGGCTGGTTATTGAGCTTAATGCATGGGAAATACCCTTGTTCCTCACTCTTTCCAGAACTGCTCACTTACCACTTCTGAAAACAGAAAAGCCAAGATCAATGAATAGAGCAGAATGTTCACAGCAGTGGTAGCATCATGTAGAACTCTACTATTCTCTATGTGTTATGTCATGGCATTTTCAAAGCTGTTTTTTCCATAAATTAGAGTGGTATTTAGAAGGCTGTGTACTACAGGAAGTATAGAAAATTTACAGAATTTACAGTTAATTAATTGCACCAGCATCAATGTAGGCTAATTTAAACAGCGCATGCATTAGGAAAGAGGTATACAGCAGGGCAACTTTTGTGTTCTGATTGGCAAAAGGGTCTATGAAATACACATGCTCATCTATAAGTCATTAAAGAGTTCAAAATGCTTAATGGTTTGATTATCTTGTGGTTGACTTTAGCAACTAAGATAATATGTAAAAATTTACTATACACTCAGAACAAATTAACAATATAGAAATTCAATTGATAAGACATAAAGGAAAATGGAAATATCCCCTCTATTCTGAATACAGATCAATACCCAGAATTTTTCCTTCATGTACTAAACATGAGGAGTCAACCCACAGCCATTCATTTAAATAAAATTTTTCATATGATCATTCCCTACCAATATCCAATATCCAATATCCAATATCCTATTCTTACTTCAACCTGAACTTTTGACTCTAAAGAAGCCAAAATCCAGCAGCAAGCTTAGGATTTTTCAAGTGCTCCTTTAGTTAGGAAGGGCAGGTCCATGTAAGGCTATTCCATCTAGTTCATATGAGCTACCAGAGGGACAGATAAAACACAGTATGGGGCTTTAGTGGGTAGATGTCAATGAATGACACACTGTGGAAAACGTGCTAGAATTTACAGGAAGTAAAAACCAAACATGCCCATTGAAATAACCAGAGATGTGGTCAACACAACAGCAGGGACTAGGGCATGACAGGCACAACAGAACCATTACTGGTGCCTGTCATGCTCAGCCAAGCTTAGTTATACATAACTCATTTACCATGGTTTGAAAACATACACTCAGCTTATGAGAAAGGTGAAATTTAACCAAAAAATTTCTCTGGGGAAATGTATGAAATGGAGCTTTGTTGAGACTGTGACCTGCATCAACTTAAGTTTTTATCGGATATCTGAAATCAATTGTCAGTAAGGACTCTCTCTAATGGGGGAGGGGAGAGAAAAAGAGAACAAATCTTGGCCTCTGTGTTTAAAAATTGGTTAAGAGATAATGTGCAAAACTCAAAACTTTCAAGTATTCATAAGATATTAAAAAACATTTAAAACAAATGATTTGACAGCTGCAAATGCAGGATAACACCTAGTTGAATTATAGAAACAGTGTGGATAATTACTTTTTCCAAACGTTAGGGCCCTGTGGACCAAGGTCCTGTCTGAATTTCCCTGCAGCACAGTTACAGTGTAAGAATACACATCCTGTTGTCACATCACCCTCTGTCTCTTTATCATCCACACATCATTCAGGATGATGTGAGACGTCCCATGATTCTAGCAGTCTTCCTTTGAAGGTTCCACACGTTAATTACTGCACTAATTATGGTTTTTGAATAACTAAATGAAGTAAGCAGTCTATGGGAGGTACAGACATAAACCTAAGACTGAGAAAATACTAGTTACTGAAATCATCAGTGTAAACTGACACATAGAACAGGTTTAAAAGAAGTGCAAGCAGTGGGTCTTAAAAGACAAGCATCTTAAATAATTAGGGCTCCATAAAGCAAAAAGAAATGTTATTTCTTAATGGCAAGTGCATTTAAACTGTTATCTAAAGATCTGAAGGTAAGCCTGCTTAATTCACTGCTTCTTCTTTTGTTATTAGGAAAACATAATTGTTCCAAATAATTAGCACTAGAGTACATCACAAGCTGACAACAAAATTATAGAAATCTTCATATTCAGATCCGTCTAGCTGGCTATTAGGAACAGTTTCTGATCATAACCCATTAGCTGAAGTGCTGTGAGTTCTTGATTGCCACCAAATAACCTCAGATATCTGCCTAAGTTAACAGCCCCTATTTATCCAGAGTTTTCTTGACAGTAAAAATTGCTTAGGATTTTTACAGCTGCCACACAAAAGAACAGTATTCCATGTGTGCACTTGGAAGATTAGGTGATACGATAATTGAAACGTGGATTTTAAATACACTTTTAACTCCTACATTTCTAAATGAAACCCTGAAAAGACATGTCTCCATTGTTAGCAGTGGCATCATCTTGTTTCTAATAAACTGGACCCATGTTGAGTCCTGCAAGGCCAGCATGAGGTTGTCGGTCTTGCATCATACTTCTCTTTTACAATATCTTCTTTTAGTTGTCTTTAGCACTTAATAATTGCTAGATACAGCATTTTACTTTTTTATTATTAACAAATCCCTTTATGAACAATATTGGGGGTACATTTTGGCTTACTACTAACCAGTATTAAACTAGTTCACTAGCATTCTGTAAGGCAAAGACACAAAGGAACACAGTGTAGTTTTAAAGATGGTGAACCAAATTACCTGCTCACCACAAACTGCTGGGCTAACCTCCCATGGAAAAAAGGGCAGACACCAGGGGGAAGTTTCTGCTTTGCTAGTTTCTGATTCAGCTGCTGGAGCAGCTTATTGACAATGTAGCACATGGCCAGTGAACACGCATTTGAACAATCTAGTAATCTTATGATCAGTAGGACCACTTGAAGCTACTCTAGAAATTCTTCTTATGCTAACAGTTTAGCTGATAAACCCACAAAGCTCTATGTTTTATCCCATGAGGGATAACTTTGATTACTCTGGTAATTAATGATGTTGCAGAGTAATATGGATTTTCTGTTAAAATTTGAGTCTGAAGTTAATTAGTCTTCACATTATGATTTGCTGATTAATTATGGATATTTAGTTATAAAGAGGGATGTTAATTATTAATCTCAAAAAATCATCTAGTGTAATTAACTAAAACTTTGACATCAGTTAAAATTCCCATTGAGCATAACTTCTAAGATTATCAATTACCAGCAAAGAGCAATGAGCACACGCCCCCTGAGAAGGGACGCGTCCTCTCTTCAGACAGAACACATGTGAGTCAAACTGTCACACAAGGTGCCTGCAGAGTTTCAGCACAGAAACTGAATCATGTCACAGTACAGATCTCAGTCTTCTATGGCAAATTCTCAATGTGAAAATCTTATTGCAGAACAATATGCTACAAAAGAAATTCCAGGATGAGCACTACCTCAGTGTACTGTCAAATAATGTCTTAACCTTTGAGCTGTAATGTTCCCGTGAGATCGATGGGCTTCATTAGCTCTCTTAAACTCTGAAATGAACTTCAGTGCTGCTAGAGATATCTTTATTTTCAGCAGCAGTAGCAGCAGCAGCAGCAGTAGCAGCTTTTGGAACCATCAAGACAATACTGCAGCACAAGCACTAATTAGTGCTCTCATTCACATAACTTGAAATCACCTTTGTGGTTAAAATTTTTTTCTTCATCTTTTCCTCCGAATCTGTCAGCAGCACAATTTTTGTTATCAAAAAGGGGGAGGGCATGTGATTAAGAAAAAGGGTTAAACCTGAAAGCATCATCAGCACATCACTGTCCTGGAATTTCCCCTTTAACACAGACTCTGAACAGGGATCTGTTTACATTATCTCTAGATCATCTTGACAATATTTATTCTCTATTTACCTAAATGAGGCAATATGATGATATTTATTGCTCAGAATGGCTAAATATAGACTTTTCTTGAGCACTCAGTACCATAGTGGGAGGTTTTGCTCTAATCTACATCTTTAAACTGACAAGCTGGAGAATTCCTAATGAATGCCTCTTTTCATCTGGATGTCTGTGTGTATTTGACAGTATAAATATTTAGCAATATCGGAGTCAGCTTGTGATTTTACCCAGATGGACTGATTGATGCCTTGGCTTGACGTTGCCAAAGACAATTCGTGTAGTTATACAAGCAATTTCCCTTTTACTTCCTAAGAAGCAATTAGGTGGCCAAAGGCAGCAACCCCAAAATACTAGAAATACTTCTGGTATCAGCTGACAACTCTGAGGATAAATAAAATATGGTACTTAAATTATTACCACTTTACTTCCATGAATCATAGGATTAAAGCTTTCACTTCTAAAGTACATATAAATTGCAGGGTTTCTTATGTCTGTAATTTGCAAGAATCTAAGTTAAAATACCAGCTAATCAGTCAACTCACATTCACCTTGGAAAAAGTACCACCCTTTCTTGTCATTTTTGTAAATTGCATGCCTAAGCACCAATGTTATTTTGAGGAAAAAGTTGCTTGTTGTCAATAACATATATTGCAGTCTAGTTAAAACAACATTTGTTAAGATTTAATCGCAAATGTAATCCTCCTTTAAAGTTTAGACAGAATGCTCACAGAAATTCAAAGGACAGATAATAAATCATTTTCTTCATCTTGGGTGTGAACAAGGTAGGTCTGATTCATTCAGGTATGTCATTTTCACAACGAATGATATAAATTCTCTCTTATGAAACAATGAGGGCTCCACACTCTGTCAGAGACTGCTAGGTGATACTACCTACCACCCCTAAATCAAAATTTTTTTTATTATCAGCATTGTTTACATCTATGTATGTCACATGAAAACGAAGCCAAAGAATTACACCATTTTTTCTCATAAATAGTAAAATATATCTGCAAAGATTGGAAAGCTCTTGCTAAAACCTAGGATGGATTGTTAGAACTCTCAACATGACCTTTGCATTAGCAACTTCTGCTTAGCCTCAGTTTTACACAGTGTGAGATTCCTGTAATGATTATGTCAGGTACTTTTATGCATGCTACTGCTTTAGGAAAAAAACACGAATCTGATATTTTTGGCATAAGCAAAAGTCATGTATTTCTGCAATGCTGTTACCTTCCCCACCCCTCATTGGTTCCTGTCACCTCTAGTTTCTTTGTTTTCTATTAACTCATCCCACTCTTTGTATAACCATGCAATAACACAGGACAAAGGGCAAACAAGACATTATTTTTCTTGACACTAATGCCTATAGATTCTATTCTACTGTGATACCTCTCCCTATCACAAGCTATCTCAGCTAACGGGATCTTCCAAAGTCAGAACTGGCATTGTAGAAGTGAGGGAGAATACTACCCACTGATGATACCTGGGATTAGCTTTCCAGGTATATATAATACACAGTAGCTCTAGGCGCAGGATTTACTTATCTGTCACAGTTCCTTCTTCTGCATGGCAGCTTCTTACCTTTAAAAAAATTATTCCATGCCTGCTGACTGCTAGATAAAAGTGCACATCCACAGTATCCTGTTTATTGGATGATTAATAAATGAATTGGTTATTGAGTAGTTACAGAGTGTCAGCCTGAGGTCCAATCTATTGGTATCTATTCCATTAGCCATACTATACTGCAATCAACATTTCTATATCATTTTCTGCTTTTTTTTCTTATGTAAAGTGTAGAAGTATGTGAGGGAGAGAGGGCAAGATGTCATTTGTTAAATATGACCAATTTTGTTAATTTTTAAAAGCAATTCTATATTCAAAGATGACTCTAACGTTTAGTTGGAAAACCTAACAAAAACAAGTTATCAGAGACAAAGTTTGACTAACAGTATTTTTTTCTTTTCCAAATTTGTCATTGGAAAGGGGATATAAATACATTAACACTAATCAGCCAAAATAGTGTGACTCATTGCTTAATTTCATCATATTCAGCTATAAATTACATGAAAGCTGGTGCAACTAATTTTTGTGGTGCTGTACTAAATGACAAATGGAATGTCCAAACACCTACAAGTGAAAAGCTTCCATCTTTCTTCCTTGACTGCATTTACTTACTCTAATGATGTATAATAGCTTGCAACTACACTTAACCTGTGCATTAGATGGCAGCAACACTGTTTACCTAGAGTTATGAAGAAGCAAACAGAAAATCAACAAAGAATCTAAAGTGAATACATTAACCTCCTATATGTCAACTTAATTTTCCCCTAGAGATGATATATAACCACGTCTCTAAATTGTTTTTCCCATCTATACAATAGCAATAAACACCAATGTGTGTGATAAAATGATGACAAAATGTACATAGTTAATATAAGTGTTTAGAACCAAACTGTATTTTGGTTTTGTAAAGGAACTTGCACTCTTAAAAAATAACCAATTTATTCCCCCAATAAAACCAATCTTTAAAAAAATCCATAGAAACTCACAGAGTAACAAATGTAATAATTTTCACTAGCTTTTAATATGTATCAGTGACCAAGAGTACACTGAATATGCCCTCTAAATATACACTTACAAACACATTTAGAGTACATCCACTGATTAGCCTGCTTACAAGTGAGCTGCACATTTCACATTGGACCACAGGACACTGACACATAACTGTAACACTACCTGGCTTCTCACTACACAAGGCCATTTTAAATCATTTCCAAATAAGTAAAGATAAACTCTGATTACCAGGATTATAGCAGTCTGACTAGTCATTGCAGCTCTTGCCATGCTATCACACTGGATAAATATGAAGAAAATATAAAAAATAATAGTTTCACTATAAATATTATGCATATAGTTTAATGTGATTATTTCTCAGGGGTCAGAGAAAGGAGAGGGAAAGAGGGCATAACTTCTTATCACTCTGTTTCTGTTAAAGATGATATATACCATGGGAAGCCATTCACAGTAAAACTACAGAGAGAAAATTCTCTCCTTTTGAAGAAAGTTTCGGAGAATCTGATTAGGTCTCCTGCTGAGATTCTAGGTACTCCATTTTTGCCAAAGGGCCAGCTATTATGATTAACGTCATTTGTCTGAATCATTACTCTGCACCTTGGTTCAGCAAACACTATGAAGATGGCATGGTAATAAATGACCGCAGGATTCTTTCCTGCTTTGGCCTCTTTTTATCTGCCACCTCTCTACCGTCAGCTCCATCTTTCTGAACCTCTCTGAATCCCCAAAAGGGACGGGGTGTCTATTTGTTTTCCACTAGGTTACCGCTCTGTCTATCGTTGTTTGCACTAAAGGGTACAAATTCAATTCATTCTTGTGACATAAAAGCACTGATACAGTAAATTTTTTGCCCAGGAGAAAAGAAAAACAAAGTTGCTGAATATAGAATAAGATCTGAAGCACTAGCATATATGTGAAGAGGCATTTTGGCTAGTCTTAGTTATTCAATATGATCTTTCTCCCACATGTTGTCTTGACGAGGCCACATGGCATGCTAACACATATGAAGCTTTTCAATGTGTATACGGGGCCCAAACTAGGGTTGTGCAGGCAGGTCTAGCCAAAATTTCAGACTCTGTACGTCTATGTTAATGTCAAAAGAAGAGAACACTAGAAAGCTATAATAATGATACATCATAAGATTTCAACTTTGTAATAAAGCAAAAACATGATAACATCTAGCAGTTCTCTTTGCCACTGTTACCGACAATGTTAATTAGTAAAGCCATAGTGAAAATCAGTATGGAGGTTCCTCAAAAATTTGAAAATAGAACTACCATATGATACAGTAATTCCACTACTGAATGCTTATCCAAAGCAATTATTAGTATGTCTAAGCTACACTGGCATGCCCTTGTTATTGTAGCACTAATCACAACAGTCAAGAAATGGAAACAATGTAAGTGCCCATTAACAGATAAATCAATAGAGAAAATATGGTACATATACATAACAGTAATTCAATCATGAAAAAGAATGAAATCTTGTCATTTGCAAAAACACGGATGGAAGTAGAGATCATTAAATTAAGTGAAATAAACCAGGCACAGAAAGACAAGTTCCACACGATCTCACTCATCTACAGATTCTAAAAAAGTTGATCTCATAGAAGCTGAGAGTATTCCGGTGGTTACTGGAGAGCACAGAGGGAAGGAAGCATGTTTCAGAAAGGGTGATTAGCGAGTACTAAGTCACAGTCAGATAGGGGTGAAAAGTTTTGGCACCTTGCTATGTAGTAGGATAACTGCAGATAAAGATAGTATACTATATATATATTTTTAAAAACTATAAAAAAAGCATTTTGAATATTTTACCATAAGGAAATGATAAATGTTTAAGAAGATAGATGTTTACTCTAATTTGAACATTATACAGTATATACAGATATAAAAATTTCACATAGTCCTCCTTAAATGTGGACATCTTTTAATAACAATATTGAGCAGTTCTGAGGGGAATGAGACTGGCAAGCTGATGGACACATGCAGAAATAAGGAAAAACAAATTAAATGAGTAAAAAGGAATTGAGGAAGCCATCAGGTAGAATTTTCTATGTGTTAAATTTTATATTATTGCGTATCTTAATTCTGGGAAATGAATGTGCTATCTAAGTCAGCAAATCTGAGCACAACACTTACTGTCCATCAAGTGACACATGCTCTGTGCTACAGGGAAGCCCTCATTTGACAGACAGCCTTTCAGAAGCCGATAGGGTGGCCAAAGAACTGGACGATGATCCCTCTGGAGGAAGAGACTTTCAAATGAGGTATTTAGGGTATAATTCTGCTGATCTCTGTTTCTTCTCTGGCTTCCATTTAAAGTACAAAATTACTGCCCTAAAATACATAAACACCCCATGTTTTAGGGAATTTAAATTATGTAAATATCCTCCCAGACCTTGCTTAGCAGTAACTTTTCTATGCCAAGGGTAACACATTTTCCTAGAAAGGCTGCTAAAAATGCCAAATGCTGTAAACCCTAAAGAATATTGCCAAGTACCTTCTCATCTAGGTCCAAGTCTTAAAAAACACTAATATAAAATGAATCTGAAATCCTGTAATTGCCCACAATTCTGGGAACATTACCTTGTGTACAACTTTGGTTATAATGAGAATGTTCTATACTCCTGCCAGAAGTTAAGAAGTTATCACTTGAAAATAACTGGCTAATCTAGCCTGTGCTAAGATGGATTTTTAATGAAAGTTTAATGAATGATAAATACTTGTTTCTTGATAAATGTTTAATTATGCCAATAATTACCAACTGCTGAAAACTACTGTTGTGTTAATAATGGCATTTTAGTACACAAGCAGTTTCATGAGTCATTTTGCTGTTAAAGATCAGAACTCCATCTGTCTAAAGCAAACTAGCAAAACAAAAGTCTAATTAATATTTTGATCAATTTTCTCCACATTCTAACTATCAATGTCCTTTTAAAAAAAGTTCCACTGTCTGTTACATAGGAAAAAGGTAAGAAAAACTGCAGAGCCACTGGGGGACTACTTCATGCAAAAAATCAGTCAAAAGAAGAGAAAATAAATACTATTGAAATCCAGCTATTAGGTCACTTTTCAGCATTATCTCTGTTGTTTGTTTGTGTTTGTTCTTGACAAAGAATTTTGCTTTGTAGCTTAGGGTAGCCTTGGACTACTGATCCTCCTGCCTCAGTCTACTGAGTCCTGGGACAGCCTGCCTGTGCCATTATGCCTGCCTCCACATTATCATTCTAATGACTGTTTTTGTATTATCTAAAGCTACTTTTAAATGATCATCATCACACTATTTAGTAGCACAGGAAATTCAACTTCCTTAATTAACTGGCTCACCATGGTCCTTAACAGGTAATGTAAAAGAGATCTACAATCTGTGTTATTATGACTTGTGTACAGGCTTGCAGGTGGGTGAACTGTTGCTACTTGTATGAAGAAATGACCAATTTTAAGGTCAGTAAGCCCACGATTCTAGAGAGTTGAAATGACCTTGGATTAATAAGGATGTGCTAGTGATGGCAAACTGCTAAATAAAAGACTTGTCTCCATGGTTTAGTGGGACAAAGAGTAGAGAGTGCTACTCTTTCGCATGCATGCTTGTTGCTAAGATCTTATACCCCAGGACATGGTGAGGGGAAAAGGTGGAGGGGATGCTGCTGCAAGGCAGGAAGGTGGTCTCCCCAGGCAGGACTGGGGCACCCCAGGCACCTCTCTTTCTACTTGGCCACACTGCTTTCTCCAAGGCCTTTCTCTCTTCCATTCATATACAAAGAATGTTTCCAAAGTTGCGTTCTTCCTGGGTCCTGCTACACTTGACTTCCTTCTGTGACAGGTAAGCTCCCTGAGGGCACGGAAATTCTGCCCCACACTTACTGCTGACTTTGCACCTAGTGCATTACATGGTTATAGCACACAGGGAGAAAGTTCACTGAATAGGATATACCTGTAAAGATTTCCCTTTCAGTATCTTTTTTTTTTTTTTGTACTGGGACTTGAACTCAGGACCCTGCACTTGCCAGGCAGGTGCTGTGCTGCTGAACTCTACCCCTGGCCCTTTTCAATACCTTATCCGACTACAGGAATCAGACAAGTATGGCACACTTAATAAATGCCAGGATAACAATTCATATTTCCAATAATTCACATTTTGAAAGCAACCCAAGTTAGGCAGACAATTCCAAATTATATTTCAGACAGAATCTATGAAGGCCTTAGTTTAATCCACACTGTGACTTGTGGAGATATAATCTCAACATTTAAGATAATAAGGGCTGGGGATTTAGCTTAGCAGCAAAGCGCCTGCCTGGCAAGCACAAGGTCATGAGTTCGGTTCCCGGTACCGGAGAAAAAAAACAAAACAAAAAAAAAAATTTAAGATAGTAATATATAATGCTAACATATAATCCTTTTCAATTGATGAGCAAGATCTAATGTATGGCTCTGATTGTTGTTGCTGGGAGCTACTAAGTCATGTGAAGATCACGGATAAAACTTTTAAATCTCTAACATGAAAATTCATAATTTAGGTAGACTGATGATCTTTTTTTTTGTCCATGGTTACCCCTGCCCAGATTACATGACTTTCAAAATTAACTTTTCTTCCAGGAATACTTGCTTTATATATCTCTTAATCTGGCATATACATTTTTACGAATGCTTTTTAGTATTTCATTGTTGCCATTTACATATACTTACATGATGATTTCTGGTGACTTGGACACACACTCATGCTCTTACTATTTCTTTAGAGGTAGTTCTGTTGCAAGAATTCACAGTTTGAAGCCATTTCTTGTTAGAACAATTATGGCTACACAATGTTTTTAAGTACTTGTTCACTAAACTCAAGTGGGTTGACAATGATTTGAACAAAATGTAACAAATCAAAGAAATAGACAATAAGCCACATGTTGAAACAGCTTCCCCCAGCCTCCACACACTCTCCTCTGCATGAAGGTGGCAAGTGCCCTCCTCCACCCAATGCACAGGGCAGCATGACATCTCTGCAGACAGAACAAAACCCAGTGGGCTCTCATCAGTGTCCACAAGCTATTAGTACTTCCTTGTTGGTAGAAAAAGGATCCATGAAGATAATGTTATATCTATTGAAACCTCTGTCTTCTGAAACCAAACTCGACATGCTACTGTTTGGGTTAATTTAAAATGAAGCTAATCAGGCTGTATAAAAATTCCTAACAAACAATGTCTGAGATATAATACTGTTTGATAACTTTCTGAAACATCTTCTGAATTTTTCTTTACCTCATTTATGTATGTGGATACTTGTGTATACACATGTGAACACAAGATCAAGCCAGAAGAACATAGAGAGAATGGAATTTTAGCTATGGACTTCATGAGTCAAACTAAAAGCAACCCTCTGTTATATGCATTTAGAGAAAAGAGCCACTCTATTCTGCCTTCTGAGACACTAGCTGTACTAACTGTATTAGTAACCACAACAAACACCCCTGAAAATTTAGCAGCAGGAACATACTAACTGATTGATTTTTGTGGGTAGAATATCCTGACACAGATTCTTAATAATTCTACCAATCAAACTGTCTAACCTCTAAGTAAAGTCTAATATAAGAGGCGGCTGCTTGTAGCACATGAATGATTCATGTTTATGTAATACAGCACCCCCTAAATTTTGCTTACTTTGGGAGCTAAACAAAAATATAAAGACAGGATGTGATAACCCAAACATATCTAAGACACATGAGAACACATTCTCAAAGGCACATAGGATGGTGTTCTCTTCAGCTCTCATCTTTTTCCTATAGAGATAACAGCCTCTTAAGTGCAAGGGCCACACTGGGCCCCTCTGTCACAGTATCCAGCAGTTGCCTGCACATTGAAATTCAGCATTTCTTAAAGTTGGTTTGAGGCCCAACAGTATCAATCAGTTGGGGCATTTGTTTACTGTGTATCTTTGGCCTTTTAGAGGCTGAACAGTGATCTAGAAATGCATTGTATTAATTCCTAACCCCTAGTACTTCAGAATGTGACTATATTTGGAAATAGACTTTTAAAGAGGTAATCAAGGTAAAATGAGGTAATTAGGGTGGGCCAAAATCCAATGTGACTGGTATCCTCAGACAAAGATATCACCACACAGATGCATTCAGAAGGACAAACATGTGAAGGCAGAAAAGACAGCCATCCACAAGCCAAAGAAAGAAGCCTCATGAGAAAGCAATCCTATGGACTGCTTAAATATCATGGATATAAGACTCAGGAAGCTTGAGTTTTGCACTTCTTTTCTCCAGGACTGTGACAAAATAAACATCTGTTAAGCTTCTCTGATTGTGGAACATTATTATAGCAGCCCTAGGATCCTCCCTTAAGATTTCTAGTATAATGAATGGTATTATTTTGCAAATACAATACGGTTTATTGAACGAATAAGCACTCAAGATTGGGTTCCTCCACAGCCATAGTGGACTAGCCGAGTGTAGGACAGAAAATTCTTGGGCTCATCTCACTGCCAACATGAACCCCATTACCAAGCAACGAGATGTTTATTTATAGGTTCTACACATGGTTCTTCCTTCTTGAAGCCTAGTCCTTCCCTGACTTTCACACAGCTCCCTCTAAACTCCTCCTACCACACTGAACATTCCTTCTTGATCCCCTGGGGTGACTCAGTGGCTTCAGGCTCACTCTGAATCTTGTGGTCATTCTACCCTGGGGCCTCCTGTGTTTCCTCACACCCTCTCCTAAGTCTGCTATCTGTGCCAAATAAGAGAAGATCAAAAGGCATCCATAATGGTCCATCACTCCAGATGGAAACTGAGCAGGCATCTTCAGTCTACCTGTTCTACCCTGACTTCCACATCTAATTTACTGGTGAGTTCTGCAAACAGTTCGTAGAGTAGTGGTGGCAAACTCATAGCATGCGTGCTGCAGTGGTCTGTTTTTATTTAAAAGGTTCGTCATCACTGCTCTGGAGTATATGCTGTACCCCCCGCTGCCGTTTGCTTTGTCTATGTGTCTACAATCTTAGTACAGGCCCTCTGTACCTTTATTATCTTGATTATGACAACTGTTTCCTAACTAGTTTCCTAATTTTAGCCTTGCTCTTCCCAACCCATTCTACATAGAGATCAATTCCTAAAATTAAAATTGCTCTTGGAAGTCCATGATGAGCTCCAAAGCTCTCCTATGGTCTAGTTGATGCTTTTCCTTCCCTATTCTTAGCCATGTTGGTCTGGCCCTTCATACCCTTCAGTGGGCTGCACGGCTCTCTCCTTTGAAGGTCCTTGAAGGGTGGTGTTCTCTTCAGCTCTCATCTTTTTCCTGTAGAGACAGCAGCCTCCTAAGCGCAAGAGCCACACTAGGCCCCTCTGTCACAGTATCCAGCAGTTGCCTGCACATTGAAATTCAGCATTTCTTAAAGTTGGTTTGAGGCCCAACAGTATCACAATCAGTTGGGGCATTTGTTTACTGTGTATCTTTGGCCTTTTAGAAGCCAAAGGTAGGGTCTTTGTCCTCCATCATCCTCTGCTTGTAATGTTTTTGAGCCCTCCTTTCCTTGACTAGCTTTGTCCCCAGTGAAGGTACAATATAATTCCTTGATCTTGTCCAAGTGTTTGCAACTCCCCATTACAGGCCCTCCACCATTGACTTTCATGATAATAGTCATTTTAGTTTTTCTATGGAGAACACAAGCTCCACAAGCACAGAGATGCCCAAGTTGACTGATGGAGTTGTGCCCTGAGCGCTATGAATGACATCCTGCAGGTATTCCATAAATGTCCCCAGAATGAATGGATAGACTGTGTGGTTAGCTAGGACTGCTACTGCAAAGTTTTGTACAAGTGGTCATCCATGTAGGCAAGGAAATTTTTTTTACTGACAGATAAATTTATGCTCAAAATATTTACTGAAGGTGTGCATGTGGCCCCTGTTTAAGATTAATGAACACTGCAGTTATTTGGAAGCTATAATAGCTCAATCAACATCACTACCTCTTGAACTACATTTCAGAATTGGTTTATAAGAGTTGCTGGTCACTGAAAATATCTTAGATCAATGGGTTATTGAATCAAGCTGTTGTGGTTTGGAACTGCTGTAGGTTTATTCAACTAAACAATTTATGCCTATGTCTTATATAGCAAACTTTACTGAAATAAAGAATACAATTAATAACCACTTCTGATATGGTGCTAGTAACAGACTATACCTTATCAATGCAAATATTTAACTTGATGTTCTTTGGGGATGGACAAAGAACATGTATAATAACCAGAAATACAAAAATTTGGACTCAGGAGATTTATATTATAAAGTATAATTCTGTGGGATTATGCCAACTAAAGCTGTTTTTATATTTTGCTGTTATTTGTTTAACGGTACTAATAGTGCTTTTGGTTTTAATACTAAGGATATGCTCAATGTAAACATTAGCAAGATTAAGGAGATTTTAGGCACACATTTTTAGACATTTATGGTCAAGCATTACAATATATTAAAATATGCCTTTGCTATCTCTTTACTTAACAGAATGTTATAGAATTTTCTGTTTGGGTAAGGCAGAACTGCTCATTTTCCCCTCATAGCCCATCTGGTTTTTGCCTAAGCTGCTGTGAGACAACACTCTAAAGAAAGAAACATGTTATTTGTAATGGATATTAATTCACTTACCACTGTGATTTATAACAAACTGAAAATCTTACACATCTCATGGACCATATAGAACAATCACTCTGCTCTGAACAACACAGCTAAAAAGAAGTATTTGAAAGAAACCCAGTCTACTAGGACTTCATCTAGGAGGTCTAAGGGGAATAAATATACTTGGAAACAAAGGTTCAAAGGTTGAAAAAAAATGCTGAAGAAATATAGGGGAACCTACACCATTGTAGTACTTTGAGAAACTGCCACTCAGAGCATTCCATACTAGCAGTAGCTATTTTTATTTTATTTTATCTTTATTTTATTGTTTTTTGTTTTTTGTTTTCCTTCCAGTACCAGGAATCGAACTCATGACCTTGCGCTTGCCAGGCAGGCGCTGTGCCGCTGAGCTAAATGACCAGCCCCAGTAGCTATTTTTAAAAGCATTTCTCTCACACCAAAGAAAATCTTCAAAGGAACTGTTTTTACAAAACAAAATACTTTTACATTAATGCCTTTGGGGAAGGAGTGGTGGGGAAAAGGGAAGGGAAGAAAAAATACCGGTTAAAAGTGCAAAGCGAAATGTTCCATATATTGCGCAGATCTGCTCCTTAAAAATCAACATGGAGCACACCATGTGAACTGCCACATTTATAACCCTATGCTGATATTCAAATTTTCTGTCTTAAGCTAAAGAAAGATTGAATACCCTGCTGTTGTGTGGCCAAGATTGAAGAGGTATCTCACTGACATTGTTCAAAGTTTATGAAAATATATGAATGCTCAAATGTCATTGGCTTTGTGCCTCCAACAGACTGTGGTTTTATGAGAAATCAGTCTTTTAATCAAAATGATTGAATACCTTAAGGTCGAATCCAAAGATATCAGTTAATATCTAGAAACGTGCTATTTCTGCAAATTTTGCCAAGCTGTACATATTGTGGTGCATTTTAAAGTGTTAATTTGTGCATTCCATATTGAAAATTGATCTTGAGTTTTAGCTTTTTGTCAAGCAAAAACATATGGTTACAAGCTCTATGCATTTTACGTGATGGCTGTTGAAGCTGTCACATGTGCAAACTTGATAACCGATGTGACACATACGCAAATAATTTGCTTGTTTAGTAACAATTCAAAGATTCATTATTCATGCAAACACACATTTTGAAAAATGATCAGATGGAAATAGTCTTCGTTTTGTACAACCTAGCCTGGTTGGTGTGCAAACTTAGATAAAATAAAGCTGGGAAATAAGTGGTATTAAACAAATCCAAGAATATGGGTATTTTCAGATAATTATTGAACCAGATGGTGTTTTTTGTTAATTCTGCCATCAGTCTGGGAACTTGATGTCTTACATCTGCACTTGGTAAAATAAATTTTACCACTGACATTATTTTAGTTTTCTTAAAATACTTCAATCAGTTTTAAACCAAGATTTGCAAACATCTGCCACAGTGTATGCTTATGAGATGAAATTATCTGAGATAATTCCTTTAAAAACACATACCATTACATAGAGCTTTAAATTTATCAACCTTTAAACTAAATTTTAAGAATTACTAGTTTGAATATTTCATAGCTAGAAAAATAGTATGATTGCACATTTGAAAATAAATGGATAATAGGTCACAAAAAAGTGTGGGCTCATTTGGTGGAGATTCCATCTTGAAGTTTTGGCACTATATTATTTCATTATCTTGACTAAACGTAGAAAGAAAACTGTAATACTTTTTTTCTACATACTTTAGATAAATTTTCTACATGGTATAATTAAAGGATAGGACTATATGATGAATTAATCAAAAGACACAGATCATAAAGAAATTTTCTCAGCAAGTAAGGTGTCAGCACCAACAGAATTCTTCCTCAGCATCACTGCAGAAGTATTCTGCCCTATTAAGTGAGTGGGGCTTCAAATACACACCTGAAACCAGCCTACTGGTTTAAGTTCTTCTGGAGCCTCATGTAGAGTACTTGAAAACATAAAAATTCTCAAAATGGCTTGATTACTTTAAGGTAAAACTCAATAGAGCACAGAAGCAAAATCTTATTTTCAAATGTTACATTAATTCACATCCTTTCATAATTAGATTGCATTTGTGTAACAGTCTTCAGCTCTTTGGTTAGATGAATTCTGAGAGAAAGCTTGAGATTCCTACCACATCCCCTTCCCTTTTAATTCCCAATCATCAGACTCTGAATTTAAAATTGGTTCAATGTTAACACAGTACTTTCTGACAAAAACATGGCCAACATAAGTTGCAAACTGACTAAAACAAACCAAGCAACCAATTAAATACCAATATACACAGTAACAACTAATTTTGCACTATTCTAACTGCAATAGTTGGAAGAAATATAAAATGAGTTAAATGAGGTAACCTAACAAAGAGTTTTCTATTTCAAATAAGTTCTACTCAATAAGGAGATTGATTAAATAAATTAAGCCACGAATACTTGCAATCAAACAGGTACCCAGATAGTTACAGTAGCTGACAACATTTCATGACTATGCCTCTTTAACCATGGACACCTTTGAATCTTCCCACCCCCATAGAAAGCTGTCAAAATAGAAGTAATCTTAAGAGAATACCAAGTGTCTTGGTTACCTTTCTCTCCTTGCTGAGACAAAATACCCAACGCCCAAAATGAAGGAAGGAAAGGTTTATTTAGCTTACAGTTTGTGGAAGTTTCAGTCCATATTTGGCTGGCTCAGAGGCAGAAGATAGCAAAGCAACAAGAACAAAGGGGGGAATGGCAGCTGAACAGCAAAGCAGCCAGAGCAAACAGGCAGAATGGCGCCAAACAGCTTCTTTTCCCTGCCTTAGATTGTAAACAGGCTACCCCCACCTAAGGGACATGTAGCTCTCACATAATCTCCATGCCCTCCTCTTCCACAGGCTCAGGATGTATACAAAGTAAGCACCCTGGCTTCCTGCTGAGTCATTTAGTCAAACCTCTAGACTCCCTAAGTTGACACAATGTATCAACCATAACACCAAGAGAGCCAATTTCTGGTTGCTCTTGGAGGAAAAAGTTAGTAGTCAACAGTCAAAGCAAAGGGTAGCTCAGATTAGTTAGACCCAAGAATTCAGCTCATTAATTGGCTGATTTACCCCCAATTTACTTAGGGGGTTATTAAGGTGTGAACTCATTAACTGATTAATTACACTTATCTGATACATTATTAACTATAACACATATAAGTATAATAAGTTATAATTATGAATATATCATATTCAGTTTATAATAATATAACTATAATTAATGACACCATATTAATAGTAAATTCAAGGCTTATTTGACATATGCTGATTGGTAATTTTCACATGTATTTTACTCATATATGCTTCGGTAGCACATTCTACTCTTATTGCCATCTTTCCTAAGTAAATTCAACTTTAGAGAGTTTAGGCTATTGCTGTTGGCCACATAACTGCAAAATGTTATGTCCAGAATTTTAACCCAGGTCTATGTCATGCCTGTTGTGTGCTCTGAACCACTCTGCAGTATGGTGGACTCAAGGCTGAATAGCACTGAAATGATTGGGCTGTGGCCCCAACCCTTGATGTTCCATAAACAGCACTGTGGACATAGCTCTCTATCTTTCTCACCAAAGGATAAGAAAAAAATTTAAGGTACTTTATTCATATCAGCAGTTATTTTCCAAAAAACTGAAACCAGTTAAAACTGTTACCTTCAGTCTATGCACATTATAGCAAGCTATTTATATATAAAAGGTATATAATTGATTTCTTTTAAAAAGTTTGCATTTAATTTCTAGTGATTGTGAACACCTTTCAGATGTTTGTTTTTAAGTTTTATTTCCTATTTTATGATTGATCTGTCATTGTTTTTACTAAGTTTATAGTGTTGCTCCTTTTAATTTGTATGAGCTCTTTATATAAAAGGCTACTATACAATTTTAATGTGTTATTTGATGAAACAATACTTTATCAGTGTTCTTATTTTCTTATTTGGAAAACTTCTATAAAATGTAGCTTATCACACAACTAAATCTATTAATCCTTCCTTCCTTCCTTCCTTCCATCCCTCCCTCCTTCCTTCCATCCCTCCCTCCTTCCCATATGGGGAATTGAACACAGGGCCTTCATACTGAACTACATCCACAGCCATGTTTATTTCTTATTATTTTTAATTCTTGAGACAGAGTGTCTCTAAGTCATTGGGTTTCTTGGCCTGTGCTCAAACTTGTGATCTTCCTGCCTCAGCTTCTTGGAGCACTAGGATGATTTGTTCTTTTGTTATTTCTTTGATTTGTTCAAATTTTGAGAAAGTTCTGTCAAAATTTTGACTGAATTCTATTTCTTTATAGACTTTTATGATTTTATTTTTGTATTTAACTCTTTAGTGCATCACATGTATTGTCTTTGTGAGCTGTCCAATGAACTAAATTGACTGTCAAATTGCTATCTCCGTAAGTCTGACACAGTTTATTACATATTAAATAGTACTTCTATTCTACATGATTTGCAAGTCTTTAGGAATGTGTATATATGTATGTGCATACATGTATATGCAAATATAAATACACTGTTAACTGACTAATGTAGTAGAGTTCACTTTTTGATCATTCTAATGTGTTGCATTTCCTTACATTTTCCTAGAGCTTTGGAATCAGATGTACTTTGCATTGAATCGTGGTTCTGTCATTCAACAGGCTCTCAGAAAAGGCTCTGTTTTCTCATCTTAAAAGTGGAGGATAGCATCTACCTCATATGCTTCATGTGAGAACTGAAGCAAGTGAAATACATAAAACCTCAGAGTGTTGTGTTCAGTACAGAATGTGCTCGCAGTAATGACAATCACACAAATTGCTATCTTCTTAGCCATGGCCCTATTGGAAATTTGTTCTCCTATCTTATAACACCAGCTTCTCTCTTCAGGTCTTATTAGGATCACATCTATAGATTAGGTGAGGAAGGATGGCTGTCCTCTCATTCTGAACATTTCAATTCATCTTCTATACTTATCAACAAAAACTTGGTTTTTAAAATGTAACAGTGAATTTTAAAAACACGTAGGGACAATGTAATCTATTATTCATCTATGTTGGAACTCTGAGAGGGATTTTCCTCTGCTATTTTTCTAATGTTTTATAGTAATAATATGGGAAGGCTCTTCATATTGCATATTAATCATGTATTCAGCCAATTCACTAAGCTATTATTTCTGTAGTTTAAAACTCAGAAAATTTTCAAAGCCCAGAATAGTTTTTGAGCAAATAACTTCCCTCAGTTCAATAGCTTACTTTGGCTTCAATTTTACTTTCTATTAACCATAACCTTCAGAACTATTTAAAATAATGATGGTAATTGCATGGAACCTTCTTGATTCCAAGGGGGATGTTTCACATTGCACAGTTTTGAGTTATGTTGTTAGCTGATTTATATTAAGTAAAGAAACTCATTACGTTCTCTTGGACTTTACGCAAACTTTATCCATATTTGATACTGGTAGATTTTATGTATTCTGTATGCATTTTTATACTTTATGTAAACTTCCAATTTTTGGTAGGATGAGGAAAATACACAAATGTTAGTATATTCATTTAGTTAAATTTCTGGGTTATACATCAAATGTCTCCTTTTGGCATCTATTAAGGTAATCATTTTATCTTTTTATTTAACCTGATGGTATAATTAAGAGACTTAAAAATATTTTACAATCTCTTTAGTTGGCTTGAATGGGCTTTAGTGGGCTCATTCTATTTACTAGGTTCTACTGAGGATCTTCTGACCTATAATGCAAGTGAGGATTATGAAACTGGTAACTGAGAAAGGGATGGAGAAAATTTTAAAAATTATTGTACACAAGAGCACACAAATATGATTGGACTAAAAAATTTTAAGTTTTTAAACTTGCAAAAATTACAATTTTTATTGACCATACAAATTCCTTGAACACTAAGGAACAAAACAGAAAACTGTCCCAATTTATTCTTGCATTATTTCACTGATACATTTAAGATGTGTCAATCTTAAATTACATTGCTTCTTAAAAGCAGTATCTTATCAACTGCTACATAACATATTCTCTTCTAATTTTTGTTGATTTCTCCGGTTTGCCTAATTTCCACTCACATTTTCTTGAATTTATTAATTTTTTCTGTTTCCTAAATCATTTATTTCAGCTTTTACTTTATTATCCAACCATTTATTAAATAAATCGCTTATGTCAGCTTTTACTTTAATATCCAACTGCTCTTTTGGTAATGGTATGTGATGGTTAGGGTGGGTTTTCAACTTCACTGGCTTCAAAATCGTTCTTAGGGATTGGTGGAGCACACTTCTATGTGACTGGGTTGGTCATGGAGGTGTGGTCTTCAGGTCTTGTTTACTCTCCTCCCATTCTGTTCTGGCAGTCTTACCCTGCTGTGCTTCCTGGATGCCGGAAACTAAGCACCTTCGCTCCGTCAAGCCTTTCCACCAGGATGTTTCTGCCTTGGAGTCATCCAATTGTGGACCAAAACTGTGAGCAAATTAAATCTTTCCTCCTTTAAGCTGTGGGTACTGGGTATGGTGCCTCAGCAATGACAGAGCTGACTAACATATGGCACTTCTGGACTGTTATTTTCAACAATGCAATTTACTTTTGCCTTCTACTTTTTCATTTATCAGAGAAAATAACAGTAATTCCTAGTTTCTTTTCTTTCTTTCTTTCTTTTTTAAACTGAGACAAGGTATTGCTATATAGTTCAGGCTGGCCTTGAACTCATTATGTAGCCCAAGCTGGCCTCAAAGTCCAGGCAATTCTTCTGCTTCAGCCTCCTAGGTGCTGGGATTACAGGTATGAGCGGCCATGGCCAGCAGCTCAGTTTCTTAAACTTACTGAATTTTCTTTTATAGCCAAGCATATATTCTACATGTTTTCCATGGAAACTAGATTATAAAGTTCATGCTGTTTAAATAATTCCAAATTAGTATCTATTAACTGCATTATTAATTATATCATTCAAATATGTGTATTAGTCAAACATCAACTGTTGAAAGAAAATGATTATTCTCATTTTGATTTATCACAGACTGCTATGGTTTACACTCTCACATCTCTGCTGTGTTCACAGCATTTTCTTTTTAATTTAATTGTAGTTTGCTTAGGGGCCCTTTGCTAGATTATCTTTAATGCTGTATCTTTATATACTCGTTTAATTATCAATACTTCGTTAAACCTATCATGTGCCAGATATTTTTCTTGGATTTGCTGATCTGAGGAAAATAATACAAGTTACACAAATAAAGTGTTTCAGATGATTTTAGAGACATTTTGAAGGTTAGCCAAGAGCATTTATGGACACCCTAGCTACGGATCTGATGAAATATTGTTCACTAATTGGATTTCCTCAACCCTGTGTAATCACCTTTGTAGAGTAGAATCACCTAGAACATGAAAGGGGATGATACTGTTTAAATAAGACCATCAGGAAAGGCCTTGCTGAACGTGCCACTCAGCAAAGGCTGGAGCAGTGAGGGAGCAGACTACATGGCCGGCCACAGGAGGAGAGAAGCACTGTGGAGCAAGCTTGCATGGGAGGACAAGCAAGGAGTAGTGTGGCTACAGCAGAATGGGCAGCGGACAAGCAGTGGGAGATGCAGGCTGGGAGCCATGCTTCTGCTGTGAAATGCTGGCTCTTACTGTGAGTAAAAGCATAAGCTCTAAGAGAGTTCTGAGCAGAAAAGGGACAGAAATTGAAATGTCACAAACCTGTACTACCCATTAGCCAAGGTGAATTAATTTACAGTAATTACAATTTACTTAAATTAATTAAAAATTTTAATTTAAGACTCTGTTCCTTTGTCACACTAGCCACATTTCATGTGCTCCCAAACCCTATACGGTGAGTGGCCATCGCTGGATAGCACCAATAGGAGAAAATACTCTCAGACAGGGCTGTTTGAGAAGGACGATGACTCTGAAAGTACTGAAAACAGCAGAGTGGAAGCAGGACAGGTGAAGAAGAGGCTACCAATGAGGGATCATGGCCTCTGGGACCACAGCCTACATACAGTGTGAGGAGGGAAAAGTGCCTTGGTTTCAGCTGTGTTTTGATAATCTGTCATGAGCATTTCCTGGACAATGTGTGGAGCTAAATAGTTCTCCAAAAATGAAGTATTATGCACCTCCAATCTGGTTTCACCAATCATTATTTGAGGAATGATATAAATTGGGTGGTTGTTGGATAGTACAGGTTCAGCATTTCTAATATAAAAATACAAAATACTGTACTAAATGCACCAAGATCCAAAACTTGGTGAGCCACAGGTGAAAATTCCACAACTCACCTCATGTGACTGGTCACAGTCAAAATGAAGGTACACTAAAAATATTGGGTGAAATTACTTTCATGTTATGTGTATATAGAGTAAAGGGAAAAAATTATTTCTTTATTTAGGCTTGGATCTCTCCCTCAGAATAACTCATATAGAAGCGAACATTTCAAAGTCTGACAAATTCCAAAGCCAAAACACTTCTGGTCCTAAGTATTTTAGAAAAGAGATTATCAACCTGAACTGACATCATGACTACTCCATGTAAAATATTGAAAAACCTCATGGTGTGGTGGCATATGCGTGTAATCCCAGCACTCAGGAGGCCGAGGTAGGAGGGTCTCAGCGAGTTTGGGGCCGGCCTGCATTATACAGTGAGATCCTGTCTCAAAAGAAAAAAAAAAAAAAAAAGCTGGGGATGTCTCAAAGAAAAAAAAAGCTGGGAATGTGGTTCAGTGATAGAGCTCTCACATGCACCAGGCCTTGGGTTCAATCCTCAGTACTACACACACAAACACACACACAAATTCCCCCAAGCCCCCCAAACCAAAGAAAACTTCACTCTATCAATTTCTTCCTTAAAATCAATGGATGTCTAATTCTCTTACAAGGTAAGGTCACATGGGAACTGGAAAAAACTTTCAAACTTTCCTTAAACTGAAATAACACATAAATTACTAAGTGTAAAACACAAAGCAATTAATCTTTCACAAGGTTGCAAAGTATCCTTTTAGCAGATATGCAAAATATGAGTGAAGGGACTACACCCATTTAATTATGTGAGTACTGTACGAAAAATAAAAATCTACTCATAATATTATGCTTGTTTAAATGTAGTCCGTGTCCATTGTCAGATTGTTGAACATTTTTTTTTAGCTGACAAAAACGGCTTTCAAAATACAGCTTGTTGAGACTATCAGTTTACGGTCTGTTTTATTTCTTGCCAATAGACACCATTAAAAGTTATAAAACTAACAACTGAATTCACTTATATCTCTCTCTGATTACCCTGATGGATGCAATGGCAGGAGAAGCTCAAACTCTGCAAAGCCTGTCACATTACAGAAACATGTCTCCTTAAACTCAATGTGAAATTCCAGTAATTGAAGTGATAAATCTAGTGGTTTTTTTGCCAAGTACCTTTGATGAGAACCACAGTAGTAAATTAGGAAGTATTCTGTGCTGTTATAACACAGTAAAAGCCTTTCCATTATTTGTTGTCAGTCACTAGGGAAGGGCAAATAACTCAGCTGTCAATCTAGCTAGGAAGCTGAAATTTTGTGAATGATCAATAAAGAAAAAAAATGTATAAAATCTCCATTATCTTCATATAATTCCTCAGATAACTCAAAGTTGTTTTCTTCCCCTTTACTGCAGCACATCTCATTTATTCAGAAATACAGTAGAGATCTTAGAATATTTCATTTTTTTATAGTCATTATGTGTCATCTTGTTTTCAAATGGTATACGAGTGTTACATTTCAGTAAGTATGAGCATCTATCCCCTGGCTGCTGACAGTGATTTTATACATGATATAGACTTAATTAAATTACTAGTAACTATTATGTCCATTTTGTTACTGATTTTTCAGTTAAAATATTTATTGCTTACATTTCTACCTTAAAAGTCTATTCTTCAGATCACACAAAAATATTATAGAAGTTATATCTTTACAACTACTCTTGAGTACCAACAAAAGCAAAAGGTGAACATTAGTATTCTTACTCAAGTCAGCTTGCTCATAGGATATATGCACAGAGGAAAATGTATACCCTACTGTTTAAAAGAAGCCATTCAGGTCCCATCGATTTCCATTGAAGAATGTTCATTTCAGTTCTTAAAAATAGATAGCAGGAAGCCTGTTTCTTAAATTACCTGTACTATGAAATTTCCACCTCACTCCTGTGGAATAGCTGTGATTATTGGAACATGGCACCCATAAAGTAGCTCTCATCTACACAGTTCTATTCATTCCTTAGATTTTTAAAGAAAAGAATAGCAATATGAGTAAATGAATTTCAAGTTTTACTTTCAACTGGGATGAAAGAAAATAAGTAAAAGTACCTGACAGATCAATGAAAAAGATTAATGAAGACAAAGTAACTTGGGTTCCTTATTCTCAATAGATTAAACTTATTTATTATATAGTTTATTTTGGTATATGGCTTAAAAATGGTCAAAAGAAACAAGAATTTGACTCCCTAAGAAGGATAAGTGACAAGACTGAGAGATTATTAATCTGCAAGAAAAGTCCTAATTTGGCCAATAATGTGCTGTTGCATGCATCTTGGTTAAAAGCAAACTTCATTTACTTGGAGGATGATAAAAGGACAAACAAAGAAGAAAACTGACCTTCAGGAAGGTAGTGGCAATGTCTTGATTAGAAGAAATTACAGTGGGGGCATTTAGTGTCAGCTAGAAGCAGAGAAAAGGACAAAGGACTGTCCCTGAAGAAACAGTAAAAGGTTATATAGTTGGAACACCAAACCTCTCAGAAAGTTAAACTGGGAAGCAGGTACTTAACTGATATATGAAAGCATAATTTCTTTAGACCCCAGATTTTGAAGTAAATCCTTTACATATTTTCTTTAGAAAGTAATATTTAAAAAATTAAGTAAAGGTAAACATTAGAAGAACATGTTGAAACTTATTTTTCCTCTCTCTGTCTTATATCTTCTATAAGCTGGGAACCAAGTTACCCAAAACAAACACCACTATTCATCTGGTAGCAGTTATGTAGAGTTCAAGGCTTTTTTTCCCTAGAAAATTTAAAGCTCCTACAGAATTTGACCCACAATCTAAAGTCTTTTTGGCAGTAGAAATGTCGAACACTGAACATATTTTTTCAAGAACTCAAGCTAAATAGAAACAGGACTCAGCACAGTGAGGTACTGAACCTAAACAGGCCAACTTAATGTTCTGGATGTCATTTATCTGTAATTACAGAAGATAAAAATTGAGAAAACCCGATAGACAAAAACATGAAAACAAATGCCATACCACTTAATTTATTTTTAGAAATTATATGCACCTTAGAGAAAGTTTTACAGGAGCCTTTTAGGAGAAGTACAGAGAGACTCTGAAACGACTTGGGCACATGCTAGCCAGTGGTGCACTGAACACTCTGCCTTTGTACTTTGATGGAATAAATTATGCTCCCTTAGCCATGGTACTAAGTCTCTCCAATTAACACCCATTTCTCTACAACAGAATGCTTCTGCCTTCACCTTGCTTCATGGGCAAAAATCCAGACAATATTTCTCACATTTTTTTTTCTTTTAGACTAACCTCTTAGGAGCTTTTTATTAGGGAAAGATAAAAAGAGACAGAAACAGGTGTGCTCCAAGTAAGTAGGCATTATTTTTTCTGCTGCCATTTAAATTTATCATTAAAAGTGCAAAGGAAAAAAAAGTACTCATCACTTAATATGGATCTACAATCCCTGCTATGAAACACTGCATCTTCTCTAAGAGATAAAAACGAATTTCTCTCCAGTCTGTATTTGAATTTGTACAGAACACACTTTCCTAAAATTGCCCACATGTCACTGAATCTATTTTTCTTTTTAAATCAGGCATTAAATATGCATCCTGACACCCACATAGATGATCTGCAGCACAGGAAAATGGCTGTGTACTCAATTGTAGGCTACAAAAATATAACAAACATAAAGGAAAAAAGTTTCAAACTCTATGGGCATCAGGCCCTGTCTCCCTTTTCTCACTATAGGCTTGGGCGCTCTATGCCTATTATCACAGTGGCCGAACAGGCTGTGCTAAGCCTATTATGAAACACATACACATATACCCACAGAGTACCCTTCTGATATCCCTTACTGATACTGAATTAATTTGGGGGAAACAAGACATTCTCAAGCAAGTAGCTGAACTTAGAAAAATACATGGATATAACATGAATAGAAGGTTTATTTTAATGAGTAAAATAAGTCACTTGTGAATAAAGAAGGTATACCCTTCCCTATACACTCCTCTCTTACTATTATAAATTGAATCACAAGATGGCAAGCTCACAAGAAAGTCAGGACTTTCCCCCTTCATTTCTGTTCTACCACAGAGGTCTTAGGATAGTCCCATTCTTCGCAATACATTAACAGCTGAGATCATGGGGTAAGAACTGCTTCTAACCATTATTATCACCCTAATTCAGATTTTTAATAATTTGGAATATTTCCATTGGAAGCTATAGCTATGAGCTTTCTCCCAAGTGTGGGAAAACTGGGAAATAAAACATTAGAGGTTAAAATGAATAAAAATCACATAAGCACCAAATACTCTAGATCTTCCCAGCCTGTTCTTCACTGTTCTGATGGGCTTTAAATTGCAGTGAGTTCATCTCAGGTAATGCTCAAATCATATGGAAATGGATTTCAGTATACATGCCCAAGGATACTATAAATAGAAAATATTGATGATACTCTGAATGTGAGAGCTCAATTGTCATATCAAACAACTGTAATAGAGTGCTAATATTAAGAGATTTACTTAATATTTAAATATATCAATAACTAGCTGGAAACATTTCTGCAGGTTAAAAAAGGTTCAATATGTTACACAATAAATAGTTAAACACAAAGTATTAACTTAAATTCCACTATTCTCAATAAATATCTATATAAATTTAACTGGGTTATAAAGTCTTCTTGAACACTTGCCAGAAAAAGTCGGTTTGTCATTGGATATAATTTAAACAGAAAAGAATTAAAACAAATGCATAAAATTTGCCTCAGTAGCTTATAATTTCCTCTTATAAACCTTTTCAAAGTGGAATTATAATGCAAGTTAAGACACATTCAGTGGTATTTACAGAAATACCACTTAAGCAGACTGTTTGACATTTTAAGAATACTAAGACCAAAACCAAAACTAACATTTATTCATTCAACAAAAATTAATTTTTTACTATAAGCATTGCCTGATTTTGGAAAAAAAATTTTAGTGTCTATTGTTCTGTATCACATGGACTCAAGCTGTAAGTGAAGACCCTCACATGCATACCACTTCATACAACATTGTTTGTAGCAGCAGGGTAGAAATAACTCAAATGTGCATACATAAGGATCACTGGAAGTGGCTGAATAAACTATGGTATGTCCACTCTATTACATGCTATGCATTCATTCAGATGAATAGTTAGATCTATACCTATTGATCTGGAGGAAAAAGGCAAATTATAGAATGAAGCTATAGTACTACTCGCAACCCCTCCCCCAAAATGTTTAAAGGACACATGCTTTTTACTCATGGAGGAACGTAAGGGGCACATCTAGCTACAAACAATGATTTGCAGGAATCTAAGGAAGCTATCTGCTTTATTGTTATTTGTATTTGTATTGTTTTACCTGTATAAGTCCATTATTACTTTGGTAGATTTAAAATACCTAAGAAAGAAAATACAACCCAATAGTGACAAAAGATTTAATCACTGAGACAGATTTTCACCTGATTCCACAAATTGTTTCATTCTCACTTGAGTTTCCTACTCACAGTTTGAAAACATACAGTGGAAACTGGATGGTTTCTTTTGGGCCATTCAGTGGTATTGCATCCTTTGTTATTTTTACAGGGATTTGACTGATTTCACAAAGGACCACTCTTGTGAATATAAAAGAACAGTGTTTCATAGACTTAAGACCTGTTTGCTAACCAAACATGTAGCTTTCTCTTCAAGAAAACCATTTACTTAGCTAGATCGATAAACAGGAGGCAGGTGAGACCTGCGTTAGTCCAATATATGAGAGGGGGATGTATACAACATAACACACTTCCAATTTTCAGCTCAAACAAAAGAATGGCAGGGACTGGTCCTTGTGGATCCACCATAGCTGTACTTTAAATGCATCCAGGGAGTCCATGATGCTTTTAATACAGCAGTGTCCATATAACTGCACTGATTCTGCTGTGAGTGAAATTTTAGCATGCCCACTTCACCATACCTGATTGTGCAAGCAGCTGAGATTTAAAAAAAAAAATCTACATGGCTGGCCTATGCTTGGGAGATACAAGGAAGTGGTAGTAGTAGAAAACTACCCCCAGTGACCCACTCATTATTTTGCTGACACATGACTCTGTTGTACTTTTCAGAAATTTAGCTGTGCACATGGCTCTGGAGTGAGTCATGTGCCTCATTTGTTGTTCTAACAGCTGGCACAAATCTCTGCACACCCCATTTCACTTGTTGAGACTTCCAAAATATTCCACACTTAACCTGGCCAGTTATAGAGAAGTCTTAGGCATACACAACCCTGGTCTTTCTCTCAGCAAATCTTACAAGCTGGGAACAAGTAAATGAATGAGCATCACAGGGAGCCAGAGCACAGTTTCCCCTGACTAGCAAACACATAGAATTAGAAAAAACAGAAATGGGGACTAGTCTGATTACAATGGTATCCAGGGCAGTGGTCAACATAAAAGTACCATGCAAACCCAAGTATATATAAGGTCCCTTTTTGAAGGTTCCTCCTACTTTATGCCTTTCAGCGTTCCTGTATTGTAATACCATTCCTCATTTGAAGACATTTTACTCTCATTTCTATTGACTGATTGATTGACTGACTGATTGTTTTTAGGTACTGGAGATTGAATCCAGGGCTACCAAGCTACATCCTCAGCCTTTCTTTTTTTTGACACAATGTCTTACTAAGTTGCTAAGCTGCCCAGGCTGGGCTTCACCTTGCAATCATCCTGCCTCAGCCTCCCAGAAAGCTAGGATTACAAGTGTATACCATGATGCCTGGCACTTAGCCTATTTCTTTAGGCACTGACTGTAAGATGTAATTCTGATTTTAAATAAATTATTAGAATTTAATAAATAATAAAATTCACAACAAAATTCCCTTGTGGTTCTGGAAATACATTTGCTTTCTTGCCAGGATAGTACAGTGGTGAAGAGCTGGGGCCTCAAATTGAACTGAATGAGTCCAAACCCAGGATTTGTAACTCACACCTTCAAAAAGTGGTCTTCAACCACCTGTATCTGGGTTTACTCTACAGCACTGTTCAAGAGTTATTGTGAAGATGAAATGATTATATATTTGTGAAAAGCATACAACAGTATCCAGCACCTGAGTGTCTCATGAATACCAGCTATTACTTTGCTTGCATTGTTCACACAATTCTTTTTCTCACTTAACCCACCCTTGTAAGAGCGCTTATTTCACTATGCTATCAACAGTTAACCCTTGTAAGAGCACTTTTTCTTCACTATGTTATCAACACCTCGCTAAAGGAATAGAGTACATGGATTAATTTTCCCTGAGGCATTTACATTTAAGTATGAGTTTGCTGACAAACATGTGCTGTATCCTTAAGTGGTGAGATATATAGGGTGATATGTTTGAAATGGTAATTTTTATTTCTATTATTTGACCACATGTTAAATCTTATGGTTTGGTTATTGCTCTGTGTCTTGGTTACTATTCTCTCGCTGCTGAGACAAAATACCCAACGCTGAAAATGAAGGAAGGAAAGGTTTATTTAGCTCATAGTTTGTAGAGGTTTCAGTCTATACTCGGCTGGCTCCAAGGCAGAGTGGCACATGGCAGAGGGCAACCATTCATGTTGGTGAAACACAGCAAAAGCAACAACAGCAAAAGGGAGGAGCCATGGCAAGCAGCCTCTTTCTCTCCCTTACACTGTATGCAAACTACCCGCCCCAGGACCGGTGTAGCACATCTATAATCCCAGCACTGGACCATGGATCAATCATAAACTCTAGAAGCCCACCCTATGACTGCATGAGGCTTTGCAGGGACATCCAGACACAAACCATAACACTTACTGCCTAGGGGTTAAATACACATGACTACCTATAAGATGTAAAGTAACCAGGTCTGAATTAAAATGACAGAATACAGCAGTTTGATATAAAAAAAATAGGCAAAATCAATAGCTTCATATATAAAAATAAAAATAAAATAAAAAAGA
>NW_004955402.1:58380307-58450649 GCF_000276665.1 Chinchilla lanigera | reverse complement strand
CTGTACTCACAAGTGAAATAAACCAGACTCACGTGTGTAAACATTGTATTGTCTCCCTAGTGTAAGAAACTGAAAGAAAAAATAAAATAAAAAAGATACAATGGGAAAATTGTACAATTACCAAAAAATATTAACTACATAGGAAAAACTGGTTGAGAGACTTCAAAGTTGTGTAACTGGTGAGAAATAACATTGCTGTAACTGGAGTTTTAATATTATAAAATGACATTTTACTTAAAGTTTACTCTGGAAGAAACAAAAGAAAATAAAAAAACAGTACCTGTCTCAATACTAAGAGAGACTAGAACTGTTATAAGGAGAAGAATGAATACCTGAAGACTGAGAGAAGGGATATAAGTACAGATCAGAATAAGGAATCTGGAGAGGAAATCAAATATATGTGGAATTTGAACATGAGCTAAATATTTCCAAACAAAGGGAAAATATGGATTATTCAATAAATATATTGAGAAAGTAACATCTGTGGTTAAAAAAAATGACATTATATCTTTATGCCACTTGAAATATGTTCCAAATGGATTACAGGCTTGGATATATAAAAAGTAAAACTGAAAACTTATCAAAATGTATAGAAGTCTCCCTTATCCATGAGGGCTATCCCCCAACAGATGCCCAAAACACTAGATAGTACTGATACAAAATGTGTGTTTTTCTACACATACATATTTTTAATACAGTTAGTGTCAGAAGAGATTAACAACCATAATTAGTAAGACAGAACAATGGTAACACTATATTACAATAAAAGTTATATGAGTCTCTCTTTTGCTCTCTCAAAGTGTGCTATATATTCGCCCTTCTACCTCCGATGATCTGAAGTGAGACAAAGTGAGGTAAAGGAGTTAGGTGGTGTCAGAGTGTTAGGATACTGGGCATCGTTACTCGGACATCAGCAGCACAATATGGCAATGGTCCATCTGACTAATGAAGATGCTTATTAAGTAACTAACAGGCAGGTAGCATACTCCTAATGCTAGACAAATGGATATCTAGTCCCAGATGGGACTGAGAGAAACAGTGTAAGATTTCAAAATTGTGATTTAGAGTCACTTATATGGTGATCAGTCAGTATCCCATGTCCTCTACCCAACTGTAAGGTCAATGGCCGTTTCTGTCTTTTCTCAGTGTGACTAGATACAGTAAATATAATTGAAAGTATGCACTGTTCTAGGTACTATACCTTGTGCTGCAAACACAGCACTGAGAAAAGACAGAAATGACCATGGCATAGTTC
The DNA here is from genome assembly GCF_000276665.1 of Chinchilla lanigera. Lineage (NCBI taxonomy): Eukaryota > Metazoa > Chordata > Mammalia > Rodentia > Chinchillidae > Chinchilla > Chinchilla lanigera. The sequence continues at coordinate 58,449,394 of NW_004955402.1, read as the reverse complement.
CTAGAACAGTGCATACTTTCAATTATATTTACTGTATCTAGTCACTTACAATGAAGTGACCAATAAAACCCCGATGGATCACCCACTGCCCTCAGGTTAAGTCTAAACTCCTCAGCAAGGGGGCTGGGGATTTAGCTCAGCGGCAAAGTGCCTGCCTGGCAAGCGCAAGGTCCTGAGTTCGGTTCCTGGTACCAGAGAAAAACCAAAAAAAAATAAAAAATAAAAAAAAAATAAACTCCTCAGCAAGGCACACAGTGACTTTCATAATTTGCTTCCTATTTGTTTGTTTTGTTTTTTTTTGTTTTGTTTTTCTCCGGTACCGGGAACCGAACTCACGACCTTGCACTTGCTAGGCAGGCGCTTTGCCGCTGAGCTAAATCCCCAGCCCCTTTGCTTCCTATTTGAACCTCCAGTCTCAGCTCCAGTCACTTCCAAACACAGTCCAGATTAAACAGATCCTCCTTGACTCTGTCCATTTCAGTCAGTTATTCTTCCTCCTTAGAACTCCATTTGTCCCTTGACTGTATGAGCTGAGTGATGAACTGTCTCTTTGTGTGCCTACAGCATCTAAGTTTCTTTCGGGCACTTCCGGTGTGGTAGTATAATTACCTAGTCACATATTCTCTTCTGCCAGATTGAGAACTCCTTGAGGTCAGCAGCTGTTCTTTTTATTCTTGGTTCTGAGCAAAGCTTCAGGCACAATGGTATGAGATACACCAAATAAAGTATTTGATGGGGCTGAAGGTATTGCCCAGTGGGAGAGTGCTTGCCTAACATGAGAGGTCCTGGACTTGATCTCTATCATCAAAAAAACAAAAACAAAAAAGAATGAAACAACAACAACAATGAAACTAAAAGTATTTGTTAATGCTACTGGACCAATTATTTAGATACTGATCCTAGTAAGTTAGAGTTCATAGCAATGAAATTCCTTGTTTATAGGAGTGGAGCTAATAGACTCCAGGGCCCAGGTACTGGGTGAGGGGGCAAACCTCTTCACTGACCACATCTATACACTGTCACTTGCATGTTAAAACTTCTAAGGTAATAACTCAAGGAACAACAAAAAGAGAATGTGTAGAAGGAAAAAGAATTTTTGTTCAGGAGGAGGATGTCTTAAATCTCAAAGGACACAAGAAAGGCAAAGAAAAAAAGGAAACAACTCTTTCCAGGTGGAACTATAAAATAAGTCAGCTCTATGCAATTTTCAAGAGATCTACTTTAAATTTAAAGCAAACTTGAAGAGGAAAAGATATATGGTTACAAAACAGGACAATATTTATATGATATAGGATAGATATTTAGGTAAAAAGTTCTAGACACAGTTTGATAAAATGTCAATTAGTAGGAATAAATAAATTTCGGAACATAACTTGTATCTCACAGCATAGCTTTAAACTATACAAATCAAAGCAATTCAAAAACAATAACAACAACAAAAAAGCTGGGTGTGGTGGTGCATATCTGTAATCCCAGCATTTGGGAGGCTGAGGCAGGAGGATCACTGTGAGTTCAAGGCCAGCCTGAACTACAGAGTAAGACCCTAACTAAAAAAACAAAAAAACAGAGAGAGAGGAAAAAAAAAATAACAACACCAAAACAAAATAAAAAATAACCAAAAACCTAAGAAATCGACAAATATACAACTGTAGTAGAAAACTTAAACCTATCTTTCTCAGTATTTGGTGAGCATTAGACAAATCAGTAAGGAGAAAGATTTGAATGATACAATTGTGAAACTTAATTTTGTATCAATTCTCCACAATGAATGTAATCAGTATTATTGCAAACATATATAGAAATTTTAAAATGAAAAAAAAAAATCACACAAATAAATCACATACAGAACATGGTATCCAAAAATAGGTAAATACAATTTCCTTGACAGGTCACACAGAACGTTTATAAAAATGTCTACTCTATACCAAAAGGCAAACTTCAACACAAAGAACTGACTTTTAGAGACTGCATTTTCTCACGGCAATTTCTATTAAAAGAAAAATAAGAAGAAGTAGAAAAATTTTAAAACTTCAGAAAGTATAAGAAAAATTTAAAATAATTTAGGATATTAAAGAAGAAATCAAAAGGGAAATCAGAAAAATATTTAGAAGTAAATGATTACAAAAATTCTAAAATATTAAAACTTGTAGGATGCAGCTAATTCAGAATATTTCAGTGTTAGTGTCTATAGAAGAAAGGAGGTTTATTAACTAAATATTTTACCTAAGAAGTCAGAAAAAAAGAGTAAATGAAAACACAACAGCAGAAATTATTGATCAAAAAACAAAGATGTAATAGCACCAACAAAGTTAAAGCTATTATTTTGAAAAGTTATAAAATAAACATATCACTCTCATGAAATGAGAGGGAACACAGACAATATTAGGAAGGCAAAGGGGACATAGCAAAGGAGTACAGTCAGAAGCACACACCTAAACACACCTTCCCAGAGATAGTTCACAGGTCCAGTGTTCCCAACATGACACTTGTCACAAATGACTTCATCACAACATTGAAGAGACTCAACAGACCACAGACTTTAAAGAGACCCAACAAATGGAAATCCTTACAAAAAGTAAGTGCTATGTTCAAAACTCCCACACACCCAATATCACTGCAGTCTGCACATTCCCAAGCTAGAGGTTCATCACAGGCTGACCAGACATCAAAGTAAGTCATCCATTGCAATAAGCTGGACAATATCACAGGAGCATGGGGACCAAAAACTTTCTAAAGTTTCCAACTTACTCGAGGGCACTAACTTAGCCAGAGTGTGTATGATTGATGAGAAAGTAGTTCTAAGTATAAGTTAGGGCAAAAAGACATCTTTAAGGTCTTAATTTAAGAAGGCAAGAATTTAATAGTCTGTTTTATGCAGCAGAAATGAGGATGTGCTTTTATACTGAAATGAGTGAATAGCTGTGATAATCTTGCGGGGTGGGTCATGACACTCTATGTCCAAGGTTTTCTGCCAATCTCAGTAAAAGTAAATTTTCCGAAGTGTATGTGTGTGTGTGTTTGTTTTGGTAAATCTCTCTTAAGGAAAAAACCAATACTACACATTCAATAAAAACATGCTAGGCTAACTTTGGGAGACAGTCTGTGCTGAATCAGATTGTTCACTGGCTTCAACATAAAACCTTGTAAAAACAATAGCTCTTGAGGGAAAAAAAAAGGTAAGTTCTTTTGTTTTAGAGACCAGAAATGAAACAGAAACAAAATATAATAAAAAATGAAAATTCAGGTACAGGAATTATGCATTTCATACTGAATAATTATTTCTGTACTGCCCGTAAATCCTCTCTGGTAAGCTGTGCATCTAAAACTCATCGAACTGCCAAGGGGTAAACGCAGCTCCATCCATCAAGCAGCCACTTGACAAATACATTCCATAATAGAAGTTTATTTTTATGGGAGGCTGAATCAAGGACTTTCCCATGCATACAAAAACTTGTCAAAATTATTTATGAGTCTTGCTGAGACACACAATATGTCATATCAAACTCCTATTTTCCTTCCAAGCACAGACTGTCAATATCTATGCTACTATCAATAACAGGGACACTGCTGATAGCAGCCCTCAGGAGCCTGAGGTCATGTGCCCATCAGGTGTCCGGTGCAGCTGAGAAGAGCCCTCCCCAGCTCTATGGGGAGTAGCCAAGCTGAGCACTTGCCTTACTTACATCTAAGGTCTTGCCACACAAAGTGAAAACATGTGCTTGAAAAATTACGGTTGAAGTAAAACAAAAATAGAAGATATTTCATCTTTATTCTTGCACACGAAGTATTAATTAAGTGTGATAAAACAAGCACCTAAAAATCATGAAAACAGCCCATCCTTGGTGAAGTTTCAGTTTTGCAAGATGAGCTTGATGGAATGAATCAGATGGGAGGAGAGATATCTCAGAAAGGGGGAAACCTGTTTTGCGACGAGGGCCAACATAGGCTGGTTCTATGTCCTTTACTTCCAAAGGGAGTACCACTGATAAACACAGTGGCAGTTTTCATTTTAGTGACAAGGGCCTTTCTTGCTCTGGCATGTCACTTTCCCAACAAAGAGAACTTACTGAAAACAACAAAAATGGCGAAGGACCCTTGAGATAACACAGCAACAGGGAAATACTATTACTCTTGACTTCCGTGGGCAATGGAATCTAAATCGGTTTTAAGAACTAGCTAGACAGCAAAAGCACTTCTGAGAAGAATCCCTATTCCCTGAGAAAGGGTGCTTCACCACTGCCACGTCAGTTGAGGCGATGGGCACAGGGCACGGAAAGAAAGACCAAGAAGCACAGGATGAATAAAACCAACAAGGTGGTTCTGCAGGGTGAGTAGAGCCAGAAAAGAGGTAGTTAAACACTTAGTTTCTCAACACAGAAAGAGAATACTTGTGAATTTTGCTTTATGATCTCACTGCTGCCATTGGCTTCTACATATGGAGCCAGACCTTTGGGGTAATGGGAAGATAAACAGATGCCAGAATTCTCATAGGTCTCAGGGTACCATTCAACACTCTGTGGCCAAAGGAGCAGATAGTATGGGGTATCTTCTGTAATTCTAGGGAGTGACTGACCCGAGATGGCTCATGGAGGGCCCTCTCACTTAGGGTCAAGAAAGCAACTTAAAATTTGTTTTCTGAAATGCTTAAATTCAGAAAATTTATTTGTTTTTTCCCTGAAAGGACAAGGAATAATAGGAAAGGGAAAAGAGCTACTTTTAAAAATTCAGCTCTCTAATGTTCCTAGTACTTTTTTGAAACAAATTTTAAACACTATGTAGAACCCTATCCAAGGCTACAACAACTTGTCCAAGTGTTGCAAACGATTCCCATCCATTAATAACATAAAAATAGCCTCCTTGAAGGAAAGAGAGAAATAGTGTTATTTAGCAAATTCTGTGTATAGTCTAAAGCTGTCAAACAAACTGAGTCACAGTGGTACATTCTGAGTAGTAGGACTATAACTCCAACTCAGACATACAACTGGAAACATTACTCTTCACGCATTTGCCAGAAAGTCACTCCTTCAATGTGAAACTTCAATGATAAGCTACTTTTAGGCTTTAAAAATAATTATTTGAAATAATTAGAATATGTTTCAATCAGGAAAGCCCTATTGTTTCCAAAAACATTGACAGCATGTAGTTAATGTCTACTGTTTCGGGATATAAACAAGAAAGAATTTGGCTTTTGCTCCAAAGATAAAGCACATTGTGACTGACGTCATCTTGTTAAGATGTTAAAGCTGAATTTCCAACAAAGTGCCGAAAAAGAAACCCTGCCTGGGAAAGCAGTGATATCCACACTCTGCTGAATTTGTAAAACACTGACTAGCTATTCAACTTCATATGCACAGCAACTGTGAAACAGGGAGAGTGCAATTCCTGACCTCCTCTTAACAAAAAGAGCAGAAGGGGCTTAGAGGTTGGTGACTTCTCCAAGGTCATACAGCTTGTGGGTGACTCAGTGAGAACTAGAACCAAATCTTCCTCTTATCAGGGCTACAGCTGCCTGAAGACTGAGGAGGGCTCCTGGAGAGGGAGAGGTGAGATTCGAAGGAGAGTATGAAGAGGAAAGGAAAATCTATTACTGATAGTTGTTTCACCTTAGAAAATCTACATTCAGAAACCCCCACTTACAATATCTATTGCATTATTTCAATCATGAAGGGCTCAACAGTCAAACTGCTAAAGGATCCACATCAAAAAGGTCATAGATTTTTAAACATACAATCCCCGTAAAATGAAAAGCTGGAAGAACTGGTTTTGAACTCTGCAGCTGTATTCACCAGGCAAATTGAGTCCTTTAGCAACAGGGGTGCTCCTCAGGTGAATCATCTCTGAGAGGTCACCCAAGGATTTCCCAGCCAGAATTCACTCTTCCATCCACTCATACACAGTCACTCTGAGTGGTATCAACCTGTTTTATATATCAGCTCCATCACTTTCCAAGAACTAGGATATGTGCTACACATGGTCACTGAAGCAAACTAATTTTATTTCTTTCAGTCCTTCAGACCTTCTGCAGAACAGCTTTATTTCAGTTTTGAGAAAATTGAGGTTCAGAGGTTAAGTGGAGATTTGAATCCAATTTGCTATCACCATCGGTCACTGTCTCTCACTCAATCAGTCTAGCTCAAGTTCTCTCACTGTGGCACTGCTAACACCTAGGGTGGAGGATCCTTTGTAGTAGGAACTGTTCTGGGCACTCAAGGACATTCCTCAGCATGCCTCACCCCCACCTGTCTTCAGATACTGCCAAATATTCCCAGGGGGGAAAACTCAATCCCACTGAGAACCATGGTCTAATCATTAATTCAGCACCAGACAACCTACCACATTTCACTTTCTATTCTCTGTTCCATGTTTATAATATATGCTTATGAAATTCTGAATTCTCTTTTGCTACTGCTCTATATATGGTTTCTTCAGGCTGGCAAGAGCAGATACCAGAGTAGGATTACTGGATAAAATACTAGGTAATTTGAGTTTCACATACACAATAACACATGTGTGCTTACACTAAAGAATTGTTATCTATATCTAGAATTCAAACTGAATGGAGCATTCTGTACTTTTATTTGCTGAATCTGGTGAGCTTGTTTGCATGAGGTTCAGAAAAACAGACCTCACCTTTTTCTTATATGTTGATGGTGGCCAGAGGTACTTCACATTTTAGACAACTTGTGAGGACAATTCTATATGCAATTAAATATACTTTGCTTTCTTTCTGCTCTATTCATTTTGTTTTATACTCTTTAGTACCTTAGCCTCTGTCACTTTTCATTCCAATTTGACTTTAAAATGTGCTCTCTCTCCAGAGAGGGTCATTAACCCTTGTATACCAACAGTCGGTCACAAGAGAAATCTTCCTACCCAATACCCACTAGTTGTACAACTTTTTGACTCAAAATTTATTAACACCTCAAGGTTCTCACTCCAGTGCCAACTTGGAAGCATTTCACATTATCATGATGTTCTGTTTATGCTATTATGACTCACTTACTACTCTTCCCAACTTTCCTTATAATTTAAGGATGATCTTCATTACTCTCAGAAAAGTACAAGCTGCCTAAGCTTTTGGTTAATTTGTTCTCCATTGCATTCAGTTATTTTCTCAATACTCTTCTTTACACTAAACCATTGTTGACCCACACACACACACTTGATGAAGGGCCCACATGAATATATGACACAATGATAATTCCAACAGTACAGATGTGTATCAGTATCTGTATCCATTCAAAGTCCCATGCAGTCAGCCTGTATGCAAATACACCAGCAAATATATGTACATATACCAGGTTTGCATTTTTATAAGGATCATGGGGGTATTACACATACTTTGGGGATTCCTTTCTCTATTGTGTTACACACATCCCTGAAGTCTTGCTTGCTTTACTTTCTTCACAAAGCCTGTTTAATATACCCAACTCACGCAGATATTTGCCTGTGCTCAACTCTTGTTGTTACAGTTAGCGGTTCAGACCCATCTCCTCCTCCTCTACTAGAAACTCAATCAGACTTAGAGGAAGAAAGGACTGAGGGCCTGGATCTTGCTCTGGAAGCTCATGGTCTGCTGAGACCCCATGTGTTTAGCACTGAGGATGCTGAACAGAAATGATGCATTTTTAACCAGGGCACAGAGGGGCATCAAAAAGACAATTTTAAGTGATGAATAATAAGCAATGAGGCATGAGCACAGAGATATAATCTGGTAGGGTATGTTACTGTACCATCCAAAAGGTGATAAATTTCTTCATTTGGTGCTGATGGCATCATTTTGATCATTTAATTATTCCCCAAGTGGTTTACATATGTATATATTATCTTTCCAGTTGAAGCACAAGTAGTTTATACTTGTTTTCCACAATACTTTCAGTATAAGGTTGAGCCACAGTAAACAGATAAATATTAATTATAATTAATAGGAAATACAATTTCACATTCATAAAATGTACAAAAACTTCACACAGATAAAAGGAAACACAGCACAAATGGATGATCTTTCATGAACTTAAACCAAATAGGTACTTTCTAGCACTGTTACTCCTTCAGCCACTTGAAGAGATGCTGTCCTTGTCTTCCAGGGAAAAGTTATCTAATATCAATTTTGACACAAACAGAAATTTTATTTCAGAAGATGGCATCTGTTGAAGTTTTACCAGACTGGTCATGCTTGAAGAATACTCCCCCCAAAAAACATGCCTCAACTAATATGAATATTTCAACTTGTGATTACAGAAATCATTCTGTAGCTGCATAACATCAGCCCATTGCAATTATAATACCTTCACCAATTGCAGTGCACTTCACAGCCATTTTCTCCTCATATTTTCACAAGAATCATCTGAGCTAGGACTATAGCCCATCAATTAAGCCAATTAAAAAGTAACTGGTTTTGAGTAAGTACTATATTTGCTTGGCTCAAAATGCCAAAGTTACAAAAAGGCTCCTGGTAAAACTCTCCATCTTATGTCCGCAGACACCAAGTTGCCCTTCCCAAACCTAACTTGCGTGTCATAACTTGTGGACCCTTCCATAGATTTTTAATGTAAATAAAAGCAGATACACATTAATTTACTCTTTCTCTCCTTCTAATGTGAATAGTAGCACACTGCACCTTCAGTTCTTCACTTCGCTTTTTTCACTTAAGTGCATCTGCTATTAATTTCTATCAATATCTAAAGAGCTTTCTTATTCCTCCCTGCAACTGCATAAGTCCTCTGTGCATACCTCAGAGAGATCACTGGCTATCATGTAAAAGTCATGGGAAGAGCTAGGGGTCTGCAGGTGCTTGGATTCATGCTCTCTGATCAGAGTTACTTTATTCCCTGCATTAATGGTATCAGACATGAGTTACTTTGTTCTCTGAGTCAAACTATCATAATCTCATTGAAAATGGAATAAAAATGCAATGTTGAACTGTAGGCACAATGACCTAGCCAAACCTTTCAAGAATAGAAAGATAACTGCTTTTCATATAAATTTGTTTTTTTCATGGGCATCAAGGTATATGAAACACTCTCTTTTATACCATTAACAATCTTTATGAGATTTGAATTTACTGTTATTCTTTAATGTAAAGACTCAGAAATGAGAAATTTTTGTTGGCACACACCTGTAATCCCAGTACCTAGGAGGCTGACATAGGAGGACTACCACGAATTCGAGGATGGCCTGGAGGGTGCCACAGTGAATTCAAGGCCAGCCTAAACTACATAGCCAGACCCTGTCTCAAGCTCCCCACCACCCCACCCGAAAGAAAAAAAGAAAAGAAAAGAATTTTACTTTTAGATGACTGGCATATTCTGGAGTAATATAGATATAACACATATTCATCATTGTGCTTATAGTAGTAAAAGAAAGAAGTCCAAAAGGTTAAACTAGGGGGAACAAACACCAGAATATTAGTGTGGGTGAACAAACTAGGGCAACTTTAAGACACTTATGTTTTACTTTTGTTAACTGAAAATGTATTTGTATCAGTTGGAAGGGTCAAAATCACCCTGTCGTGGGATCAAAAGGATTGCAAGGGAAATAATTCCCAACAGACACAGTATTTTTTTTGTTGTTATTGTTGTCTTAATTTTTTAAATATGCCAAATCTTACCCTGCAAGACTCCTAAGCAAACATTTTTCTTTTCCTTTTGTGGGCTGAGAAACTCCATTGGTCCTGCCTTAGGGCAGGCATTCACTATGGAGCTACTGGAGGCCCCTAATTGTTAAGCCCTTACCAGGACTGAACCTGATCATTCACTGAATTGTTGAGTTGATGGGATTCGTGTAGCTGGTTATAAATTGATAATCTAAATTAATTCATTCAAGCAGAAATCGATTCTGTAACTCCTTGAGAGCTTGTAATAATGCTTACCTCCCACTGCTAGCTGCATTCTCTGCTTCATAAAGCTGGTTGGAAACAGCTGGATTCAGGTGACCTGCTAGCTCATTAAATCTGCTACATGTTCCTTCTGGTAAATGATATTAAGCTGAAATGTCCTAACGTTGATTTTTTTCTTTAATTTTATGACAGAAATAACCTAATTTGTAACACAAAATAACAATCTCCTTAGATTACTATGCCTTGTTAAAATATTTTATGCATTTTTCATTTACACAAAGGTAATGGAAAAACACTTAAACTATCTGTTATTTAAACCACAAGAGATATGTTACTGAAAGTCTGATAGCTGCAAAAATGATTGTCTCTTCATAGTCTTTACTTTATATCTGTAATAAAAGGCAGACAATTCAATTCATTGGTTAGTAAATAAAGTACGATAGTTTTTATTTTATTTTCTCTGCCTTGCAAGAACTAAAATCAGATTGCTTTTTAACTTCATTTAGAACTAGGACTCATTACTTTCCTTTCCTCTTTCTAAACCAAACAGTCTAATGTCCGTTTGGAGCCTCACATTTTCTTCATCAACAGAAGTTGTAACCTAATTCTACATCTCATACTAAAAGAATCATTTTACAAGTGGTTCTCTCCCCCTGCACAAAGGCTGAATAATGAAATCAGAGCACCTGCCTTCTGTGCACCTGAGACTATTAAATACTAATTCCTAGCAACCTTCTAACTTCAATGCCTTTTTATAAATACATTTCAAAATAACACCAGACAACACAGGTAAAATGTTTCCTAAGAGTTACCCATGACCAGTTTTTTTTTAAAAACATTTTAAGTGGTGTTTGTCAAATCATGGAAGGTAACTGACTGACACCCCAAATCTCTGTCTCTTCACTTGCTCTATCATTTACCCAGAGGCCAGAATAATCATTTTATGGCCTCAAAAACTATCACTACTATAAACTAGGATAATATTTGTTATTTCCAGAGGGAATCACCTTATGGCAAAAATTTTAAACCAAGTTGGCAGGTATAAAATAACATCATGTAACTTATAAACATTTTCATACTGAACATTTATTTAGTATTAAAAATGGACTTATGTATTTGTCTAAATACAATCCCTAGCACTACACTTATTGGATGGCATTTCAAGGAATTTACTTTGAAAGTTTCTAAGAACCATAACTATTCATATCACAGTACTTTAAATAGAATTTCAATATATTAAGATTAAGTGGCCTTATAATCTTACTCTTTAAAACTTAATTTTTATTTTGAGGTGCACATTTCAACATAAAAAAATCAATATCAAATCACTTGAAATTCATAATGGATTTCTTTTATCTAACGTAGAGTTTCTTAAGGGGGATAAAAGAGAGAGGAAAAGAGAAAGCTCTCGGATCCCGTTGGGTGGGTCTGGAGCACAGTCCCAGACTCTGGCAGTGGTGCAGGGGGAAAGTACTTTGCCTTCCATCTTGCCTTCTGCATCTCCCATTCTGCCCTCTTCTTGCCTTTTTAAATAAGGGAGCACAGGCTTTCTTGACACAAGATCTCTAAAAATGTCTACCTGAATCATTTTTGCGATTCTTCTCAGTCATTCTTCATGATAACTGCATGCTTTGGGGCCAGAAACATTTTCACACAACCTGGTTTTAGTTTATTTTGGGGGGCAACTTTTTAATTATAATTTATAAGGAAAGAATACAGAACTCTCTAATATTTTTATCTCATTCCTCACTGTAAGCAATTTGTAATCACTGTAAACATTTTATAATATTTCTTCTATCTATACTCGTTATCATTTCTTTTATGAACCATTTGATAGTAAACTGCAGAACATATGCTTTTTCTCATATATGTCTTCCTTAAGGATATGGACCTTTTTTTACATAACCAGAAAAGAACTTTCAAAAGCAAAGAATTTAAAATGAGACAATAAAAATATAAGAAAAAGAAAATAAGAACAATCTAGTCCAGGAATCCAATCAGAGCCAACACATTAAGTGGCACATCTCCTAATCTCCTTTAATCTGCAGCGGTTCCCCTATCTTCCTTTGTCTCTCATGCTCTTACCATTTATTAAAACTACGTCATTTAGTACGATGTTTTTAAGTATGGATTTATCTGATACAAATTGTTTTTCTATTTCTTATACATGCAAAGAATTTTTCAGTTATTTCAAACATTTAAAACACAGCTTCAAATACATTTTTCTAAAGTCTTCCTTACATGAAAGAACACTACTTGATGAATATTTCTTGTTTCACTCTTTAAGACACTGTCTTCCTTCGATGTTTTAGGAATGACTTTATTGGAGTATAATATATAGTCAATTAATGGACACATTTAAAATGTATAGCTCAAAAAAAAAAATAAAAATAAAATGTATAGCTCAATGAATTTTGACAAATACACCCCACCACTGTCATCACTACCACAAAAATACATAAATTTTTGTTTATTTTTGAGCCAGGGTCTCACTATGTAGCTCAGGCTGGCTTCATGCCTCAGTCTCTTGAGTGCTGAGATTACAGGGGTGTGTCACCACGCCCAGCACAAAAAAGATGTAATTTTATTGCTTCAAAAAGTTTCCTCCTATTCAACCCTAGGAAACCACAAATCTGACTATATTCTATATATTAGGATGCCTATTCTAAGTCATAAAATAAGTGAAATTGTACGGTAAGATGCTTTTGTGTCTGCTTTTGTTCAGTGTAATATTTTTGAGCATTCTCCATGCTGTTTTACATCTTATTAGTTCACTTTTATCACAGAGTACTACTCCAGTTTAGAAATAGTTTGTCTATCCATTTATTTGGGCAGTGAGATTATTTTTAGCTTCTGGCTATTATGAATGGAACTAGTGTAAACATTTATATATAAGCCTTTGCATGAACATATTGTTTATTCATTTTATTGTTCTCAGGTAAATTCCTATGGGTGGAACTGTTACATCACATGGTAAGTATATGCTTAATTTCATAAGAAACTATTAAACTGTTTTCCAAACTGGCTGCACCACTTTTCCCATCAGCAACGTCTGAGAATTCCAGATGCTCAACATCTTCACTAACATTTGGCATTCTCAGTCTTTTTAATATTAGCCATTCCAGTGGGTATGCAGTAGCATGACTTTATGGGTTTAGTTTGCATTTCTCTGATGACTGATGGTGTGTACAATCATTTCATGTGTTTTTTGAGTTGCTTAAATAGCTTCCTTTACATAGTCCTTATTTGGTTCTTTGCTTAATATCAAGTTGTAGATTGTTCTCTGTATATTCTGGATTTAACCATCTTTCTAAACATGTTTAGTAAATATTAATGTCTAGCTTGCCTTTTTTTGAATAGTATTTTTAAAGGTTATAAGTTATCAAGTCCAAATAATGTTTGTTTCTATAACTTTTCCTATGTGTGTCCCCAGTAGGAAGCTCTGGCCTATACCAAGGTTAGTCAGACAGGCTTTCTTCTCCATTTTCTTCTAGCAGTTTTATAGATTTAGCCTCTATATTTACTTCCACTGTCCATTCCAAATTGAATTTTGTGGCTAGCATGAGGTAAAGCCAAAGGTTCATTTTTTTTCTTTATGAATGACCAAATATTCCAACACTATTTGTCAAAAATACTATCCTTTTCATTTGATACCTTTACAGAAAATCAACCAGCCACACAGTTATGGGTTTTTCTGTTTTTGCACCGAAATTGTCCTATACTTTCATAATAAGACTTGAAATCAGCAATAGTAAACTGTTTACTTTTTCTTCCCTTCTATTTTTTTTCACTGTCTTGTCTTTTCTGAGCTTCCATTTGGACAGTTTTTGGCCTATGTCTTCATATTCACTGTAATTTTCTTTTAAGGCATTTACTACCCTGTTATCCGATTTAGAAAACTTTTCATTTCACATTATTTTTTCATTTTTAGAAGTTCCAGTGGTTCTTCACTGTTTTTCATTTCATCTCATATTCTGCTCATATTTCTCTGTAAATCATTACTAATAGGTTAAAGTTTTTATATGAAATTCTATCACTGCTAACTTTCCAGTATACTAATTTTTTTTTCCTGATTATGCATCATGTTATATACTTCTTTGCAGATCAGGTAGGTTTTTACTGGTGACAGATATCAGAAATGTATGATATTGGATGAACTTTTTATTTTTGTGTTTACTTAAGAGTACAGAGATTTGCTTTGACCACATTTACATTTACTCACAGATAAACTTGATTATTCTGAGGCTGTTCACAAGCTTTGCTAGGTAAGCTATAGAACAGACCTATTACTGAGCATGATTCTTCTGGGTTCACTGGTGAATGTCTGGGACAGTCAACCAACTTACTCCAACCTAGCTGGTAGTGCCTGAATGAGGCCACCCGGTAGGCACTGCAAGCTTATGGTTCCCCAGCAGTTGTTCCTTGCTCCTGGACTTGTCACCTGTGTATAGATCAGCATTCAGCTAAAGCCTCTAGAAAAGCCTCATCAGATCTCCAGAGCTCTCCAACTGCACAGCAACTTCCTTCATGTGGGCTCCCCTGCCCTTGCAAATCACAGCGACCCAAGACTTATAAGCTCCTCCGTTAAGTGAGCCTGGCAAGTTCTCTTGGATGTTTCTCCTTGAACAGTGGTAAGGAAGTTTCCCATAGATTTCTTCTCTTAGGGATCACAAACTTGTACTATTGTTGTCCAACACTGGTGAACAGTTGCTGGGGCATTCTATATAGTGCTCTAGGTTCTTTGTCTGAACGGTGAGAAGGTAGGTCTTACTCTCTAGCTCCTCCTTCCTGGGCAAAGGGGCAAGTAATCTTCTGTTTAATCTTTACTTATGTAAACATTTTTTCCACGGACATGGACTTTGTTTCACTGATTTTTGTATACAGCAGAATACCTTATATAGGGCACTGTATAGGATCAATGTTCAACAACGGACTGCTCAACAAGGGAATGTGTGGCACTTTGTATCACAGAAGGCTTACACTGCCTCTGTACATGGTCTAGCAGAACTGAAGTTGCCTGCTGAAGTGGGCACAGTTTCTCACTGACATTGCTGTCATTTATATTTGCTAACACTTGAAAGGTTATTGTTAAGACCTTAATGTACAGAGCCCCAAACTATAACATCACCTGATCTAAAAAAAAGAAATTAAGAAACAACACGAATTTTCCCAGTAGCAGGATCTATCAGCTGCAGTGTCTTTTGATAGAGGTCTGAGGTTCCACTTTATGCTGCTTACAGCATTTCTTGACATACAGCTTTTGCACATGAATCTTTATCTTGCCATACAAATAAACTGATTTCCCCTCTCAGTCTGTCCTAATTACACTGTCTTTTGCAGTGGCTCTCCTGTCTGCCCAGAACACTCTTGGACTACAAAGACCCATGAGAGTTCTCTTATTTTCTTCAACTCTTGGCTCAGACGCCCCCACCCCAATAAGGCATAACTGAACACCGTAATTGCCTATCTCCTCTACCCATGGCCACCTCAAGGACTCCCATCCCATGTCCACTGTTCTTCTCCACCCTTCTTTCCTCCCTAGCACCTCACCTTTCATTTATTTACCTTTCTATTAGCTGGCTGTGCCTTTGTTCCCTGATATCTTCCTCTGCTAGAACAGATGCTGCACAGGTCAAGAAGCTTTGTTTTACTCACAAATGTAGCCCAGGAAGTCACGCTAATATCTGGCTGAAGGTTCAGTAAATTTTGTCTAGGTAAATGAATCCACTCTCCAGATATGGTTATTGCTAGGACAAACATGAACTCAGCACTCTCACTGGATATAATAGTTCTCAGGTATGAGGAGGGGAGAAGTCCTGAAACCTCAACATCCTTACCAGCTTTTCTGCTTTCACTCTAAGCTGAGAAGTACAAGCTTATATGTGGTTCATATATAGAAATGAGCTGCAGATTGATTCTTTTCTTTCAAAACTGCATGATAAGACTAACCAGAGTCAGTGAACTTTGAAGGGACTCTGCTGGACATTGTGAGGTTCTAAACTCTTGAGTCCAGGACGTATCTGAGAGTACCTAAGAGGATGAAGTGGGTTAAGTTTTGTAGTGATGGCCACAAGTAAAGATTTAATGGGCTCAGAATGTTAGAGAAATCACTGCTCATAAAACTCAACCTATTTCATCATATCTGTGGAAAGCCCATTAAGATAAGGATAAATTTTAGGAAACATTAAATAGCCATTTAAATTTAGTGACTGAGTACTTATTGATTTTAAAGGAAAAATATACGCATATGCTATTATGATAGTACCCCATTTTGAACAGAAAAATTGCCACTCATGACTCATCTTCTCTTTACTGAAAGTGAGTACTTATTTTAAAATACAATTGCCTAATTGCTATTAGATATGTAATTCTCTAACAGTTCTAGAAATCAAAGATATTACAAAGGGTAAACTAGTGTCAAATAGCATCTTTTAATTTGTTTGAGGCACCTCTCTCTGCCAATATAACCCAAGCTGAAGTGTGTGTATGAAGCAGCTAAGGTAATATTACAGAGGGAGGAGTCCCTTCTACTTCCTTCAGATTTTTGTCTCCAAGTGTTTACTTATGTGGACTCAGTTTCCCAGCTTTGCAAGTTACAATTTTCTCAAGATTTGGTTGAATGGTTACAGGTAGTTAATTAAACAAACTTTAAAAAAATTTAACTGAAGACTCGACATGGAAGTAAACTGAGCTAGAATAACAGACACTGGTGTCAAATACCAATGCCCGTGGTTTTTTGTCAGTCCTGTCTCCTGAATTTCTCAGATTTGAATTTCATCCTTCTTTGCTGAATGGCAGCTCAGCAGCTCCCTAACCTGCACTGAGCCACAGACATATCTGGGCCATCTGTGTCCTGAAGATAAAGGAGGATATATTAGCACTTCCCCTTGCCCCACGAGCACAGCTGACATTCTTTAGAAGAATACACAGAAGAACAGATTGCAGTTCATCCTTAGGGCCAGCCCACTCTATGGTGCACAAATCCCGTCCATACACATCTGAGGTCCTCTGGAGACTGGATGCGAAGCCAAGAGCACAGTGTGAGGTTTTAATTGCATCTATAAGAACAGTTAATGTGGTACTTATAAAAGCTCATGGCAAAGTCTCCCACAAATCACTTCTGCAAAACAAGTTCAAAGGAGCTCAGCCCTTATCATTTTACATTGTGTATGAGTCATCTGTGGAAATAAAAGTATAAAAATTTTAGTTGAAATTTTCAGAAAATTGTCAATTATTTTTCTTTGGAAAGAGATTTCTGTTGTCATACACATGATTTTATATGTTTAACACAATGCAGAAATGGAATATAATCAGAAGAAAGTCGAAGTGACTCAAATCAAAGAATTTTAAGGGGAAAAACAAAACTTACTTTAATAAGCCCAACTTTGCTGTAATATTTGAAGACTCCTTTGCCAATTCCCCAAGTTAACCAAAACTTGGTTATGTTAAACTTGATTGAGCAGGGTTAGCTACTTAAGCATACCATTTGGTGATGGACTTCAGGTTCACAAAAGGGATTAACTGAAATAAGCACAGGGAGTAGTTCATTTTTGTATGCTTAATACTCTGTAACCCCCAGTGACACCAAAGCTTCACTGGTGTTTATTGCCTCCCCCAATTCTGCAATCTTTTTTAAAAACTATATCAATAATATGTCATAAAACCCACTGACACTCTTCCTAGAAATAATACATTTGAGTCTGATAAAGCCTAAAAATTTTATGCAACTCAGGATATATCCAAGCTACTGAATAACAGATGTCTAATTTTCAGGAGAATTTATAGGGGACTATCACTTTGTAATTAAATTCACAGATTCAACATATAAAAAGGTAAATAAGTGGTACAAGGAAATAAAGTAAATATGGAAAATACCTAAAATGCCAAGTTTATAGAATTTTCAAAAGAATAGGTTAATTATCCGTCTTCTTTTCTTCCTCCCTTCCTCCTTTCCTTCCTTCCTTTTTCCCTCCCTTTCTCCTTCCCTCCCTTGCCACTCTCCTTCCTTTTCCTTTTATTTTGAGATAGAGTCTTGTTAAGTCACTAACTGTCCAGGCTGGGCTTGAGTTTGGTGATACTCCTGTATCAGCCTTCCACAGTCCTGGGATTACAGGCATGCACCACTACATCCATCTGCCTTTTCTTGGCTGCTTTTTGAATAATCTGTGACGTATAGGTTGTATATAAGCAATAGGGCCTATGTTGATGGTACATTATACTGAATTTTAGGAACTCCAAACAGTGCTGTAATTATATCACCACAATCAAGATATATCATACTTCCAGCACTCCAGAAAGTTCCTTATGGCTTCTTTTAGTCAGTAACTCCTGCAAGTCTAAGATTTTTTTCTGTCACTAGAAATTTGTCTTTTGTCGTTTCATAAACTGAATCACAGAGAATGTATTTGTTTGTATCTGGCTTTTTTCACTGAGGATAATGTTGCAAAGGTTCATCTGCATTGTTAGTTCAGGAGTTTTTCTTACTAAGCAGCATTTCATTGGCTACAATTAGTTTATGGACTCACCTTTTGACAGACATTTGAGTTATTTCTATTTTTTTATTATGTTGTACAAAGCTGCCATAAGCATTTGTAGACAAGGTTTTGTGTGGGTGGATGTTTTTGTTTCTTTTGAGTAAATACTGCTGGGTTTTAAATAGGTGCATATTTAATTTACAACACTTTGTCAAATTTTTTCCAAAGTGGCTGTACCATTTTATATCTCCACCAACAAAGGCCAACTATTCCAAATGACCACATCCTCACTAACATTTGGTATTGTCAGTCCTTACATTTTTAGCTATTTTAATGGACATGTGGTATGTCTTTGTAGTTTGAACTGTACTTCCCTGATGACAGTCACAGTGAGCACTACTTCATATACTTGTTGCCACTTGTGTACTGTCTTTTGCCTGCTTTAATTGTGGCTTTTGCATTGAATTGAATAGTGATGTGTTATCTGAGTATTCTGGATCAAGAATTAAGATATATTATAGATATTTACATATCTTTCTATATATAATGCATACAAAACATCTACCTTATTTTACATACATATATATATACCTATATAACCTCACCATATATGTAGAACACACTCACATATATATTCTCTTAATTATTTTAATACTGTCTAGAGCAAACAGTTTCAACTTTGATAAAGCTCAATATAGCAATTCTTTCTTTCACATACTATTTGTGCTCTTTATATCTCCTCTAGGAAATCTTTGACTATCCCAAGGCCAGAAAGTTTTTCTTCTACATTTTGTTGAAGAATGTTTAGAGTTTCAACATGTATTTTGAGTTAATTCTGAAAATGATGTCGGATATACAAATATCCCATAACCATTTGTTAAAATGACCATTTGTTCCTTCCTGCACCTTGCTGAAATTCACCTGACCACATGCATACCCATGTAGGTCTGTTTCTGGACCCTCTACTGTGTTCCATGCCTCTACCCATCCGGAGTATGTACAGTAAGGTCTTAGAATTAGGTATGTACGTCTTTCAAATCTGTTTTCTTTTTCAAAAATTTTTTGGTTATTACAGATATTTTGCACTCCCATACAAATTTCAAAATAGCCTATCAATTACTATTGAAAGCCTCCTTGGATTTTGACTGGGATGAGGTTGACTCTAGATCAATTTAGAGAGAACTGACGGTAACTCAAGTCCTCTCATCTGTAAATGTGGAATCTCTACTATCTAGGTTTTCTCTAATGCCTGAGTGATATTTGATAGTTTTTACTGTACAGGTCTTGAATATATTTTTTAAAATGTATCCCACAGTATTTCAATTTTCTCCTCATCTAATTTCTTTCTAGTTTTGCTTTAAAATTTAATTTTGTTGGCTATATTTTTCCACCTTTTAATTAGGCCACAGGGACTCAAGACAGGCAGCTTCACCATCCCCTTTAGAGTTCCCGTCATACACTCTTCTCTTCAAGAATTTATTTCTGTCACTGAGAGAAGACGTTCTTATGTTGCTTAAGCAGAGCATGATTAATAGAGAAGGGCTGTGTGATGTTCCTGCCAGTGTGGCTTTCTTTCCAACACACGTTCTCACAGAGAAAAAGGATGTAGACTCTATACTTGAGCTCTGGTTTCTCATGTACAGAATCGCTGGGTTTAGACATATGGTGACTAATAATAATAATTCTACCATTCTCTTCATATTGCTATAATAAACTTGACAGACATTGATTATATTATCATCTATCAAAGGAGCTACAAAATCAATGTTATTTCAACACCTTTGTACTTATCTATATGCAGATTAAAAACTTGAAAAAATTCACTTGCATGGGTATAATCACATGCTTTCTAAGTAGTATTAACTTTATAAAGTAAAATGCATTTTAGGAGTGTGTATTTCTAATATATTTGTGTTGCTTTATCAACTACAATGTTTAATCTGTCATTGAAACAGAAATATATAATATTTGGACAAAACAGTTGATATTCAAGTTGCCATCTAATACAGAAAATATTTTAAAACTTCAAAAATGTCTTCACATAAATGTTATTAGTCTGAATATTTTAAAAACAATTTTATTCATGCAAATTAACTTGTAAAAGACTGAACGAGAAAGATAAATGTATTACATTAAAAAAAATTTTTTTCTTGGCCAGGGATGTAGCTTGGTATAGCACCTGCCTGGGCAAGTGCAAGGCCCTGGGTTCAATTCCCAGTATCCGCCCCACCTGCCAAAAAACCAAAACACCTTTTTCTGCTTTCTTTCTCTTGAGAATGTATTAACTAAAAGGAAAAATAAATAGAATTTTTATCCACAATATACAGGATATATTACATGCTTTATTTACAGACTCATGTAAAATATCTTCAGTGTATATGTGTATATCTTAAGGTTTTAAGAACTAAGGAAAATCTCAGTTTAGTATCTGCTTTATATAACTAACAAAATCTGGCTGAAGATTTATTATTTTGAGAGTAAAAAACCTGAGATGTTTACAAAATCACACTGCAGTTGTTAAATAGGAACTTAAATTGAAACTGTGATAGAGATGGAAACTGTGAAACAGATGACGTTCACTGATGAGTGCTTCTATTAAATATCCAGAATGATTCTACTCTTACTTTTTCATGTATTACATTAATAATTCATAAACTAATAATGTATAAACTAATGCTGCCCAGAAAACAATATTAGCTAAGTTGCTTCTTTGGAATATTTAAATTTTATTTTTATGACAATTCTTCTTCTTCTTATTATTATTATTATCATTATTATTTTGAGACAGATTTCACTAGGAAGTTTAGGCTGGCCTCGAAAATCCTAAGATTCTCCTGCCTCAGCCTTCTTACTGTGGAATGACAGGCATGTGGCACCATACCTGGCAATGCTGACAATTTTTACTTTGAGAGTAGTGCCATATTAACATCATGTGTCAAAATGCTTCCTTTGGTAACAAACGGAGCATAATATAACAGTAAGTTTTCAATTAAAGTTTTCTGGTAGTACACAGAGTATCCTGAAGTATGTTACATATTTCCATGGAGTGCTCATGTTTGTTCCTATTTTGTATTATTTAAATTGTAGAATTTGCACTTGGAAATCTATACTAGCTGTTCTTATATTTCCTAGTTTGTAAGGCAGAATCTATCATGTGTTGAAATTGTTGTGTACTATGACATGCTGGGATGCAATGAGTGGCCATGAGCAGGACACATAATGACACTGACAGGATAGCGATGCTTTGTGATCACACTGCATACTAAAGCTCACAATCTGCTTTCACCTTTCCTCTGAACAACTATTCTATCAGTCACTTAAGACAAAATTATTTTCTTTTTACAAAGAAGAGACTTGAAATTTAAACAGGTAAATAAGTTCCTGATGCTATAGCAGGGTTGGACCAGAAGATCTAAGGTTTGTTGTTGCTGCTATCAATCAACAAACAGTAGGCTCCAATTGTCCTCATTTTAATAACATCATTAAGAAAAAAAGGCTGAATCAATATGCCTTAAGAAATATAATAACTTTAAAGAAACTTGCATACATAAACACAAAAATACTAGTCTTTGAGAAGTTGATTTACATATTAGTATAGTTTTCAACCTACTTAACCTTATAAGTAAACTAATTCTCTGTATTGAAAGATGAGCAACATTTATCCGATTTTCTTGTGTTTTATTTTTTTCCTTAGACAGGAAGACATTAATGCTTAAAAGGTATTTTAAGAAAGTGAAAATAAGCAGAGTAGTGAACTAGGTGAAATGTTAAACTCTTTAGAGAGACTGAAATAAAGAGGTCAAAATTATAGTGACAAAATTTACCAACGAAGCAATACTCTTTTATTAATATCAGATCTAATCTGAATTATGCTCAAATATTGACAATATATTATCTTCGGGGTCACTAATGTATCACTGCATATATCAGTAAAGGCAATTTACATGGCTGAAATTTAGCACAATATAACAGTCTGAAGATATTGTAATAGATTTTTCTAAGTTGACTATGCAGCTAAAATAAATGAATATACCTTCATTCAGAAGGTAAATAATTCAACTTCACTGTCCAGAGTGGATCATATCTGCTTCAATAAGTTTGCACTGTGTAATTGATTTCTGTCCAAAGACAGCATTGACTAAGTCACAGAAATGGTATGGGATTTTCTTGACTGTCATTTAAATCACTAAGGTTGAACACTCATGGCATTTGGTTCGTTTTCATTATTCATTTGATGGATGCTGAATGGATAACACAAAGCATACACAATAATAAACTGAAATTATGTTTTAAGACCTATAAAAAGTACATAAATGTATTTATATGCTGAAACTAAGTGAGCTCTAAATATAAAGGACACACAATTTGGTGCTGAATTAAATATTGGACATAAAACAATATCTCATACTGTAAGTAAAATTACACATTTAATTTGCCAGTCTTGTTAAATTTTAGGACAGCTTTTGGTGAGGTTGGTTAGGAGTTCAGGTAGCTGTCAATGGGATGTGATGCCTTCTCTCTCAGTATCTTTATGTGCTGTAAGCAGGGGCATTAAAACTTACATCATTCACCTCAGGGATATGCTCAAGCTAGCATGGGCTAAGTGAACTGGTATAACTAATGGTGACACTAAGGTATACAAAGGAAAGAACACAAGTTACATACCTAGTTTGGTTAGTTACTAGTTATGGAAATGTAGACAAATCATGTAAACTTTTAAAATCCAATTTTACTTGCTGTAAAATAAAAATATACAATTTACCTCCAAGGGTTGTTATCAAATAATGTGATAAAAGCTGTTTATGAACTGTCAAACACAAGACAAATATTAAAATAGACTGATGTAATTTTTGAAAACAAGTATAAAAATCAAAAGATCTAGGCCTGCCATTTCTTTTTTTCTTATCTTTACTAGCTCTCAGCTGCAGGTAGAGTTGCTCAATATTAGGCCAGCAGCAACAGAACCAAGAAACATAACTATCAAGCTCCTGCTCTTATTTTTTGGTTCCATAGCCACTGTGGCCCCTCTGTCACAGGCCTGTAGTGGAAGAAGTGGTGAAACCAACATGGATTCCCATGGAACATGTATTTTCTATTATTCCTCTCCACATCTATGCTAGAAGTCCTCTTCTTTCCCTATAATGTCTATGTTTGTAAAACAAAATAATCTCACTTAACTTTGGGTATAGAAAATATTTCTTTTGTATGAAAGTCATACTTTTCATAATTACCCAAAACCTGCAGGATTAAATCATTCAAAATAATAGTATCAATAAAAGCAACAATATTAGACACTGGGTTTGTGCTAGATCCATAGGTACGGAGCAAATAAGAAAAGCTAGAGGATGCTATGTTTACTATTTGTAATTTTATAAGGTGATCCTAGTACTTGCTATTTAACTTGAGAAATTATAAAGTGAGCTACTAATTCTTTAGTATCATATGCTATAAGATCATTTAAACAGCTGAAGATGGCACCTGACTCCATCTGTCCTAACTTCACAATCCAGATGAAAGGACCATGACCAGGATGTGATTTTTCACCAGGAAAAAAGAAAGCCAATATGTAGTGAGCCCTGAAGGACAGGACAGAAAGTTGAAACAGCAGTAGCTGGGGCTGCACAAGTTCTGAAACTATTTAATACGACAGTGTGCTGTGGTAGTGTCTGTGAGGAGAAGGGTTGTGGTTAGATCTTAAATATCTCCCAAAGCCCACATGTTTGTTGAAGTCTTGGTTGTCAAGTTGTCTGTGCTGCAAGAAGGAGGTAGACCATTACGAGATGGGACCTGGTAAAAGAAAGGTAGGTCAATGGGTGCATGTTTCTGACAGGGATATGGAGACTCTAGCCCCTGCCTGCCCCCCACTCCTTGTTTCCTCCCAGCTGCCATGAGGTGAGAAGCTTTGCTTAACATGGCACTCCCTGCCATGATGTACTATGTCACCACAGGTCCAAAAACAATAGGACCAAGTGATCACGGACTGAACACTCTGAAATCCTAAGCCAAAGATAAATCTGTCCACTTTAAGTTACTCATATTTATTACAGCAGTAGAAAGCTAACTGTCACAGAGGTCATGAAATTACAAATCAGTTACTGAAACTAGAGGAAAGTGTTCCCGTGGTGTTTCCCTCCTTCTTACCCTCTGGCATAACTTGTTGGTTTGGTTTTTGAGAAAAAATATCATGTTCAAGGTTGATGAAAAGCTATTAGAGGTGCAGCATTCATTATTAGGGAAATTAAATGATGATAAAGGTAAAAAAATTCAGACAACTTCACACCTGTGAAGTAAGGTTTCCAGGAATAACAATGAGCAAGTTGATGAGTTTCTTTGGAAGAAAAAAGTTCTAATTCATCAATTAAAAAATGCTACTGAACAGAAATGACAAGACCTATCAGAGTTAAAAGTTTCTTTTTTTATTTTATACAACTTGGAACCACTAGAGACAGATTTAATTTGCCATTTTAGAACAAAATTTCAATGTCTGCTTGTTAGATGCTATAATATTTCTATCTATGTACCTGCCATCTGATGAAGAGAGGAAACAGGGTGTTCATAGAGACAGTGATGAGAATTTCTTCACTCTTTAGGCAACAACCTTGTTACTGGCCACTAGGGGATTCCTGGAAACTGCATCAACAGTAAACAGTGAAGGGGCTCAGTGATACAACCTGAGCTTTCACTTTGTCTAAACCAACACTGCCCATAGAAAAGGGTAATTACAGATTAACTCAATAGTTATTCTTCAATTTCCCATATTAATGTAGATTTTGTTCATTATTTCAGAGGAGATTTATTATTAATTTATATCTAGTTCAGAGGAGCTGATTTCCTATAAAGTAAAGATTCAGCAATAGCACTCTGCCAAGGAATTGTCTGGTCTTTTACAAACAGAGGTATTTTAATAACAGATTTTGAGGTTTGATTGCCAGTCATAGGATGCTTTGTGGTAAAGTTTAATATTGATCCCAAAGGCAGGCAGTTTCCACATCTTTAAAGGTGCCCAGGGAGGAATCTTGCACAATGCTAGCTAGCAAGGCTCCCTTGCAGGCACAGGGCTTAAAGATCCCTTCAAAATGGAGCTTGAGCTTGCATCTCGATGAAGACCTGGTTCTCCTTTCTCTGAGATTCATCTTGTGAAGCCCATCATAAAGGCTCAAAAACATTTTGTGGTATGCTCAGCTCCCATTTTAAGCCAAGAGAAAGAGTGGAAAGTGGGGAAATGTGCTGTTTTAGAGCTCTGTTACAAAGCCACTAAATCCTCAAAGTCTCACACCAGCATTGGATATGTTTCGATTTTATGTGGCATAGATCTTAGAATACATTTATAGCCTACGTTTATAGTGTTTATAGCTTAAGGCAAAGTCAAGTTGTAACTGGAAAATAAACTGCTTGTGAAATCCAAGTACCCTGCTCATGAGTCTTCTCAGACCCAGACCTGAGTATGGGAGTCCTGGTTTGCTTTGGCTCACATCCTCTCCTGTCACCTACCTGCCCCTTCCCCAGTACCCAACAACATTCCCTCCTCTTCAGAAAGCCTTTTTAGACTCTTCTAGTGCTTACTGTCATCTTCTCCCTGAACTACTGAAGGATTTTCCAGCTTCCATCACAGGACTTAGTATTTATTCTATACAATTCATTCTGTTCTCCCTTGGCCTTCCACAGAGACATTAACCTCCCACAGAAAAACTGTAAGCTTCATGGAAGTCCAGTGCTTGCCTACACTTAACCTTGATACCCACCATGTTTAGAGCAGAGTGATAGCATGCAATAGGCACTTGATGAACAACTGCTTTAACTAATGACTGGAAAGTCTTGCCTACAAGGGCTCATCCACAGATAGCACTTTCAGGATGCCAAAGCTGTGTGTACATTCACTGCATGTGGTTCCCACTCTGCCTTTCACAGCCTGCCCTAAAGGTGGCACACCTATGTATGTAGCTCTTCTGTGCCTTGATACACGTGTACATATATAGCTATTTTTTCTACAGCTGACTGCTCTTGCTAATGGAGAAAGGGGCCCAAGGTCAGTAACAACAGTTCCACGTGTTCACACCATGGCTTTTACCCATCAGACATTACTCAAGTTACTGGCTCCAGAGAAACCTCCTTCCCCCTTTCTCCCTTTACCCTCAAATCTTGACAGCACAGAGTAACAGTGACAGATACCCATGTCACCTATGACAAGTTACCTTAAGATTACAAATGCCCAGAGTCCCTGTGAGCCTAGATGGCAAACAACAGACCTTTTAAATTGTCTCTCTGGGCTGGGGGGCTGTCACAGCTCACCTCCTAGCCATATGCCACAGAGCCTACGGTGGCCGCACTGGTGTTCTCATCTACCGCATGCTTAACTTCCCTTCATACCAGATCATTTTAGAAAATAAATGTCTCAAAGCATTCATGGGCAATGTACTTTTATCTAAACAATTTCTGTATCTAATGCTTCAAAATAAACCTTCTAAGTTGAAAACTATACCCTTTGAGAAAATACAAGAATCAAAAATTCAGCCATTAACATTGTATCCGGTGAATCTTAAAAAATAAATATATGAAGGAAGGAAGAAAGGAAGGAAGGAAGGAAGGAAGGAAGGAAGGAAGGAAGGGAAGAAGGAAGGAAAGAAGGAAAGAAGGAAAGAAGGAAAGAAGGAAAGAAGGAAAGAAGGAAAGAAAGAAAGAAAGAAAGAAAAAGAAAGAAAGAAAGAAAGAAGGAAAGAAGGAAAGAAAGGAACAAAGAAGGGAGGAAGGAAGATAGGGAGGGAAGGAAGGAAGAAGGGAGGGAGGGAAGGAGGAAGAAAGGAAGGAAGGGAAAAGTCACTGAGATAAGGACAACTTAGCTTTTATTTTAAAATTAGTTATTATCTAATAATTTATAAATAATTTACTTGAGATTTCAAATAATTTTAATGTTAAGAACATCCCTTTCCTTTAGAATAAAGAGGAAAACTTTCTTTAACTATAGAAGTAGTTGCAAGGATACAATTTTGTTAAAATCTATTATTTTAATGAAATACGTCCAGAATTTTTTGTGATTCCATGTGAAAATAGGCATATACTATTATGCTGCAGGATATCTAATTTGATACACAGTTAGAACAATGACAGAAATATAGTGAAAACTACTGGATGAATCCTTAACCAAGTCCCTTTTATAATGTGCCCCACCTTAAATTCAAATTTTTGATGAGAAAATATGGTAAAAATCATCACAGATAGGTGAAGTGGTGTTTTTGAATCAATTATTTCCTAAATTAAAAAATAGCATTACTAGATTTATTTTATAGATCTTCAGTTATTAGTAAGGTTATGTCCATATTATTTCAGTTCCTATTCATAAATCTTAGAATTGTGTCCTTTTTCTATTTATCAATCTTAGAATTCTCACACATTTTCATTTATGTGGCTTCAGCATATATTAGAAATATAATTATCCTACATATTTGTTATACATATTTGTTCATAGCTTAATATTTAATTATAATAACCAAAATTTGTAATGCTTATATTGTGCTGAGCAGGCAATTTTATAAGGACCATAAATCCGATGCCCCGAGTAGGCTCCCTTGGTGTGTGTATCTCAGTAATAACTCTTGCATCTTGGCTTCATTCTCTCTAATCTCATACAGAGGGAAGAGCCCACAGAGAAGGCTGAAACACAGTGTGCATTCTCTGTATCGGACTCACAGTTCCTCCACCCTTTTCTTTAAGATACACAGAAGCCTACATGGTTTTCATGTGTCACTTGTATATTTCACCTTTCCTTCATTGATCTTGCTGTTTCTCTGGCTCCTAAGTGTTGTCACCTTCCCATGGTTTTTATCTTGGAATCTTTAAACTATATACACAATCCAGGATTAAATTATTCCCTTTCACAACTGCTGCCTCTGTGCTCACAGTTCTTACATTTATATCGCTATTACTAACTGTTTCGTATCTTCAATTTTTAGCGTTCAGGTGACTACTAGATAGCTCTTGCTAGATGTTCTCTCTATCTGTATCACAAATTCTCTGTGTTTTAAACCGAAATGATTCCATCCTCCCTCCCTGATTGAAGACTCGGCCTCACTGTCTGATCAATCACAGGAGACACAGTTGCAGTCATCTTCAGCCTCCTTTCTCACGTTTTGTGCTTGAGGGTATTGACACTTGCAGGCTCACAAATATACTCCTGATTTCAATTCCCATCACTTCTTAACCAAAGCATCTTCAATTTTCTGAATCTTTCTTAGCCACAGCAGTACTATCTTTCCAAACTATTTGTCTAATCATGCCACTCCTCCAAACACCAAATGGCTCCTGCCTACTAGTCAACTGAAGTCCAGACCATTTAAGGTGAATCCAAGACTTCTTCAGCCAACACTACTCTCCTCTGAGGGCCAGCACTACATGATTGTTCACTCTCCCTCGTGAGAGGTGTCCAAATCTTTTCTCATGTTATTCTATGGAACAAGATCTTGTTTTAACCCACTTCCTGCTCACCCAGTATCAATGAGTTGTAAGGCTTTGTTGGTCTACCTCCCTTCTGAGGACCTCACCTTATACAATCTGATATGTTAAAAACAAAAGATGTCACAAGCATAGTCAACACAGAATAGACAAATCTTGAATATGCATTTAAAAGACCACAATAAAATGTTCACATTTTAATATACAGAAATTTTAAAATGCATAGGTGAAGTAGAAAAAATGAAAAAAGACTATAAGGAGAAAATTCACAAAATTAAACTCCAAATTCCCGTAAATATATTAAAAGGTTTTCTGATTCAGTACTTGCTAGAAAAATGCTAAATAAAGAGTAATTTAGTTAGATTGGTACAGATTTTGGAAAAAGAGTTAACCATTTTGATTGTAGTGACGTAGAGAAGAGAGTACCATAGTTTTCCCTTATCCATAGTTTCATATTCCACAGTTTTGTTTACCCATGCTCAATGGAAATCCAAAAATAATAAGCGGAAAATTCCAAAAATAAACAGTTCTTAAGGTTTAAATTGCATACCCTCTGAGTAGCATCACATCTTGTAAATCTTCCCTTCGTCTGGCTCACCCATGCTGAGTCCACTACTTGCCCATTTGTCACCTGCTAGCTGACTTAGTTATCAGTGAATGGGTATGCTCAAGTGACCCTTTTTTTTACTTAACAGTGGCCCCAAAGCATAACAATAGTGCAATATTCAGATGCGCTAACAATAGTGGAAATTCAGACATGCTAAAAAGAAGAGAAAGTGTTTATGTGAAAAGGTAAAAGTTCTTGATTTAGGTGAGAAAAAAATCATAATTTGAGGTTGCTCAAATGTACAATAAGAATGAATTTTCGATCTGTGATATTTATAAAGAATGAAAATGATGGGGCTGGGGATTTAGCTCAGTGGCACAGCGCCTCCCTGGCAAGTGCAAGATCATGAGTTCAATTCCCCGGTACCGGGGCGGAGGGGAGGGGAATATGTGTGCCAGTCTTGCTGTCATACTTCACCTGCAAGAGATATGGCCACAGTGAGTGATAAGGACAGAGTTAATATGGAAGACATTAAATTACAGGCATCCACAGGGTATCTTGGAATGCCCCCCCTCCATAGGATAAAGGAAACAACTGGACCTGCTCCAAAGCTGAAGCACTTTATGTGGCCAATAAGCAGCACCACACTTGTCTCAAAATGCTAGGGAATCAGCTAGGACTCTGTAGACAACTGGTTTTCTACTTAAGATATATATTCTATACTCTATTACACACTTGTGATTAATCCCCTCATTCTTAGTATCAGGTTGATACAAATTCAGGACGGAGTTTTAACTGAGCTCATGTAGGTGAAAATGTATTTGATATACCTTATTATAAGTTGCTATGAAACACATAATCAAGAAACACATGGACGTAGCTTACACCTAACTATGTAACTGCTTCCTCATGCTGATATTCGAAACATCTGACCACAGTGTATGTGGTGGTAGTTGAGATTTGTAGGCAGGCACAACTTTTCTGTTGGTTGAGTGGCTAACAGTTCTTCCTCTACTTGACTGGGGAGGTAAGAGGAAGGAGTTGGTAGAAGTAGATTTAGACTGATTCAAGTTATTTGACTTCAACTTGTAGGACTTTTTTGTTTGCTTTGAAACATGAAGAGTCACATAAATGGCTCTTGCAAGTATTATGCAGACTATCAGCAAAGCCCTTAAATGTGTGAGAAGGTAAACAAATTAAATTTAGAACAATAAACATAAGGCTTTAAACAAAAAATAATTGTCTAAATGGCTAAAATTCCAGGATTTCCAGCATAGCCCTTTTATTTTCTGTCTGTCCAGCCTGCACTATTTTTACATAGTACTTTAAGCATTAGCATTTAAGTCTACTTGGAACAGCTCTAAGGCTTGAACTTGTCAAAGGAGATGTTTTCTTCATAGATCGGGGTAAATACGCAATTTAGTTAATCCACCAATTTCAAGTAATCTGATGCTCCAGATCAGAAACCCATATGACACCCACATGTGACAGGATGCAAATGTGGCTGTCTGTCCTAATACAACTGCTTAGTCTTCATGGGAAAGTACAGAACTGTCAAGGACTCCATGGACCTCAGAGGAAGATTATATGGGGAGATACTGGCAGAACATGGCAAGATAGAATGTTAGATTTCATATTTTGCAGACATCTTAATTGATGCTTTGTAGTCAAAGGCTGTTAAATTACTTGTAAAGGGCTACTGGCAGCCTCGAATGTTTTTCTCATTGTTTATTTAGTTCCCAAAGCTCTTGGTCTTTGTGCTGATTGTGCTGACAGCACAGGAAATCTGGGCTTTGTAAACAGGGTGGTGCTCAATTGAATTACAGGTCGCAGGTCTGTAATCAACCTGTAGGGATGGACCTGTATAGAGAAATCCTTCCTTGCAAAACAAAGGAGCTTAATGTAAGCAAAACATTATTTCTATAAATTTCACAAAACAGATGAACTTGGAAGAGGGGCATAGGGACACACAAACTCTTATCCCTGTGAAAAAAGTATCCTAATGTGTCAGAACGAGTACATTACTGATGAGGAAAATGGGGTTATTCCTGGCTATAAGGGGACTGCCTGACACCTGGGATCAATCAGGAATGAGAATGTAAGTGACTCTGTGTAAAAACTGGCCTGAAATACACATATAAGTCAGTAGCATGTACTTTCGTAAAAGAGACATAAACTGAAATGACTAGAATCAGATTATATGTTTATGTGTGAAATATTTTATGTTGTTGTTTATAAAAACACATAAATAAAAAGAAGGTTCCTAAGCTGAATGGGAGCCAATAAATTGGCATAAGGAGAAATCTTTCCATCATTACTGTCTAGTTCATCCTTGTTTGTGGGCATTAAATATAATAGCTTACAGTAAAAATGTAAACCTTACACAGGACTTCAGAATGCATTTGTATCAGGCACTATTTCTTGTCTGAACATTACTTATTAAAACAGATACCATATGTCATCACATTATCATGCCCCAAAGACCTCCTTTTCCAGGTTGAAATTAGAAAATCAAGGTTTCATTAGCATGCTCATAGATGTTGATCATTTTAGGCTCCTATTTTTGAACATTAAGATTTAATCTACAGGGAAATGGCAAAATCTATAAGCTATATTTTCCCTTGACTTATTATGAAAAGTATTAATTATAATTTAATAAAATTATGAAAGTAAACAAAAAGTATTGTCAGTGAATATTTTATTTCTGTTATTTTGTTATTCCAAAAGCTCAAACAGAAATAAAGCTTCTATTAAACAATGCCTATTTTATGAATGACTTTCAATCACTGGTAAATACAACTACTACTAACACATTGTTTTCAGAACTGTCTGGCTACAAGATGCATTTTCCATAAGATAACATATAATTAGATAACACTACATCAAACAATTTATACATACTATTAAATACTTAAATGCCAAACCACTACATATGGGCTACTATACAGTTCTCATAGAGCAAAGAGCTACTGTACAAGCCAATGCTGTGTTATAATCAGACTCACATGGGTAATATATCGCCATAATTCGCTTCAATTAAAAGCATATTTCAGCAGAAGCCCAGGATGTCAGCTCTATGCATTTTAATTATGCCAGCCTACAACTCTGCTTATGTTAAATGTACATTACTCAAATGGATTCAGAATTATGTTTTACATAAATAAGGACTGAGCATATTAAGACAAAATTCTGCACACCCTAAGTACATATTAATGGACACAGTTCCAGGATATGCTGGTAGTTCTACATGTTGTGCATAAAAAATCAGGAAATCAATATCTAAGATTGTACTAATACTTTCACTTGATGCTGTTCTTCATTCTTATCTCTTCAAAGACAGAATAAAGTAGAAGCTGAAGAGCAGAAAGACTGCCTGAATGCTCTAAATTTCACTATATATAGTATATACATAGGATATGCCTCGGGAGTTATTATAACCATAATGATTTATCCTACATTTGTAGTGATAATATTAGAAGCATACAAATTTCATTCCATAAACAACTATGACAGTCCTAAATCAGTATCTCTTCATGCTCTGCTCAAGACTTCCTTATGGGGTTTTACAAACTTCTCAGAATTAAAAAAAAAAAGTCTAGGGCCTTATTGGTAGCTTTCAGCATGTAAGTTGTAGTGAATGTGACTGAAATGTATAAATATAGCTTCTGTAAATGTTAACACCTCAAAGTAAGACAGTTGCATATTTAGCATGATTAACATAATCAGGTAGAAGTTGCCTAGGGTAATTTGATACTTAGGGGGAAAAGTGAGATGTCATTAGAACCAACATCAAACAAGTAGCAAACTAATCTATGACAATGCCATTATATTGAAGCTCTTTCTTGCTTTCATTTCTTTTAGCTCTTTATTAAGATTTACATGGGTATTAAGATTTTTCAGAATTGAAGGTTGAAACCCTGATGCTTACTAAATGTGACTAAAGAACTTTAAGGGAAGGTTTTGAGCAGTAGCAAATCACAGGAACAAAACTGTGAAATCAGGTGTTTGATACACTAGGACAAAGTCAAATCATCTACTTCATAGGCATACAGTATTCAAGTTCTGCAGGTTAATTCCCATCTTACATTTGTATAGAGCTTATAAAGACCTCTCATATACCTGTTAGAATATATATCTGAATTGTCATATATTATAGGTTGAACCATATCCCTCAAAAATTTATGTGTTCAAGTTCTAACTGCAAGAAACTCAGAATGTATTTGGAATAGGGTCCAGTTTGGAAATAGGGTCATTGCGAATGCAAGTTAAGATGAGGTCATACTGGAGGAAAGCAGGAACCTAATTCAATATGACTGGTGCCCTTATTGAAAGGCAACAACTGGACACAGACATACACATAAGAAAGATGTTACGTGGAGACTGGAGTGATGCTGCCACAGGCCAAGGAACCACCAAAAGGTGGCAGAGAGGCAGCTCATATTAGTACTGACTCTAGTGGCCATAGCCCTACCAACACCATGACCTTAGACGTGACCGCTCCAGCATTTGAGACAATAGGTTTCTGTTGTTTAAACACCCCAGTGTGTGAAACTGCGCCTTAACAAACTAAAACACCATGTTGGTTCATTTATTATTATTATTTTTATGATAATAGCATTATATAGTAAATATTACTATACTAGAAATGTGTAAAAGGATACTCAGTCACTTATGCCTTTCTTGGCTGCCTCTAAGAGAGATGTTTTTATAGAACTGCATGTTATACTGGCACCTACAGTAGGCAACATTGACAAGTATCAATCAAAAATCTACAGTATTTACACACAGCTATTTAGTGTGTGTGTGTTACAATCTTCTTGAGTTTTCCAAATTATGTGAAATGACTGAAACAAAAATGATACCATCTAATATGGTTCTCAATGTGTACAGTAGTTATAAACATATATATTACAAATGGGGGATGGTAAAGAACACTAAGCAGAGGTGAAGTTCCATATTTCATTCACAGTAATAAAAACACTGACACAAATAGACTATGGTAAGTTATGTATAATATAATACATGAAATTACACTAAAAAGTGCTGAAGTGATATAAAATTTTTTTTAAATGTTCAAGAAAACTATAAAGGAGAAAGAAAACTGAAAATGCAAGACAGAATAAATAGAATACAAAAATAAAATGGCAAACTTAAGCCTTAACATATCAAATATTATATGTAAATCATTGGACATACTAACTAAAAGGCAGAGATTGGCAAACAGAATTTTAAAAATATGGCCTAGTCATATACTCCATACAAGAAGAGCATTTCAACTATAATGATACCTGTAGGTTCAAAGTTAAAACATACATTTTAAAGTAGGATTGGCTATACCATTACCAAATAAAGTAGACTTCCATACAAATAAAAATCACTAGGGATGGAAATGACATCACATAAAAATAAAAGGTAGGAGGTGCATCAACTGAAATTTGGATGAAGCAGGCAATAGATCAGTTAATATGTGAAGCACAAGGTGATCAAGGTATGAATTTAGGCAGCAGAAATAGGAAGATGTAGAGAACCTTTGAGCAAACTGGACATGGGGGGAGAAAGGTAACTGGGGAAAAAATGAAGGATTGAAAGATAAAGCTAAGTTTCTAGGTTCCATCACTGGTGATGCCAGCTTAAAGCAGATGGAGGAGGAAAAGCAGATCTAGGGGAAGGATACATGTGGGAGTAAGAAATAAATCACCACTGTCTCCTGGAACTGAGCTAAGTTTTTTCGCATGTGTTCCACTTGAAGAAACCTTGGAATTATGGTTGTGAATACGCTGACTCCAACAGAACGAATCAGTGAAGTACCCAGCATTAGAATGACAGGAGGGAGAGTGGGGTGAGGGGAAAAAAGCCCGGAAATGATGGTAATCACAATGCTGAAAAGTTGGCAAAGGAAGAGATGAGAGAAAGAAGAAAAACAGGTGAAAGGGAAAAAAATACCTAGAAGACATGGTCTCTTACCCAAATGAGTTAAGAGCATTTAACCAAAACTTTTAAGAAAAGATGTCTGATTGAAAAGTATATGGCGTACTTTTCACCTTGAAGTCCCAGTGTAGGAAAAAGACCTAGTCACAACAAGCAATCTAGTCTGGGAGGCCTCTTCGGCCTCATGGCTCAAGATATTCTTTCCCTTTCCCAGTAGCACTGAGGCAACCAGGGGCACTGGTTGCAGATGCTACTATATCCTTCCTCCAAGATCCTAGCTGTCTGCCTGGCTGGGAAAACTTTTTCTGGCCCTGACAAGCAGTCAGTGGATTCAGTAGGGGGCTCCTGCAACTTCAGAAAAGCCAAGCAAACGGAACTACTGCTGCAAAAGCATAAAAAGTCAACTACCAATAGAAGCATAGCTTATAAAAACAGGTTAAGGTCCACATGCTAAATCTAGACAAGAGGGGCTGGGGATTTAGCTCAGCGGCAAAGCGCCTGCCTGGCAAGCGCAAGGTCGTGAGTTCGGTTCCCGGTACTGGAGAAAAACCAAAAAAAAAAAAAAAAAAAATCTAGACAAGATATCTGCTTATCAAAATAAAATATCTAAATATGACCTATAATCTCCCAACACAACAGACAAGATGTCCTGCAAATAATACAAAAATCATCTATAATACCTACAACAAAAAAATTCACAATGCGAGTCTGACAAGAATTTTAAAGCAGGTGTTTCAAAAATGCTTTCACCATAAATTGTAAATCTACTCAAATAAATGGAAAACTAGTAAACCTCAAAAAGAAACAAAAATTACAAAAAAGAAGCAAATGGAAATTGTAGAACAGAAAAACACAATAAAGACTTTAAAATTTATTGATTGGGCTCAAAAGCTGAGTGGCAGTTGCAGAGGATAATATCAGAGAATGTGGGGCAAAAATGGAAGAACCTAGCCCCTCCTCGATGCCCTCTTTGGATGATAGAGAAAAGGCACGCTAGAAAAAAATTAAAGAGAACCTGTGGGACCAGTGGGACAATAATAAAAGACCTATCTGGCTTGTCATTAGAGTTCAGGAATAAGGAGAAAAAGGGACTGAAAAATATCTAAAGGCTGAAACTCTATAAATTTGGTTTAAGATAGATCCCTACAGAACAAGAAGCTGGGTGAACCTAAAAGAAAACTCAGAGAAATCTACATGAAGATAGTGTAATCAAACTTTCAAACATTAAGACAAATTAGAAACCTTTAAACCATCTAGAAAGAAGTAACACATTATGTACCTGAGAATACCAATTCAAATGACAGCAGATTTCTCATCTGAACCTATAAACATCAGAGGAAAAGGAATGATATCTATCAAGTGGTAAACAATAAGAACCATCAACAGTGAATTCTTCCCCTGGAGAAAACCATGCTTCAGGAATGAAGAAGAAATAAAAATATTTCTATATACTGAAGTTACTGCTAGCAGATCTACTCTAAAATCTTAAAGGGTGTTCTTAAAGCAGAAAAGAAAAGACCAAAGAATCTCATACCTTCTGGAAAGAGCAGAAATATGGCTACCACTGTCTTCCTCCTCATGAACTTAGATGACTGAAACAAACTGTATTTAAAACAATGAAATTTGCTCGGTGTGGTGGCGCATGCCTGCACTCCGGAGGCTAAGGCAAGAGGATCATTGCGAGTTCAAGGCTACAAAGTGAGTTCAAGATAAGCCCGAACTGCATAGTGAGACCCTGTCTCAAAAAGAGAAACAAACAAACAAATAAATAAATAAATGAAATTTAAGAGTTGGGAAGATAAAGGACCTAAATGAAAGTGAGTTTTCTATATCTCACTCTAACTGTTGAACATGATACAGGAGAATATGATAGGTCACTAAAGTATACAGTAATACCTATAGCAACCACCATAAAAACCAAAGAGGCACATTCAGAAAAACCAGCCTAACCTTTAGGACCACCATGTAATACACAAGTCATACTGGGGCCTTTCTGGATCACTGCCTTTCTGCCCATGACTTTCTTTTCAAATCACCTCTTTCCACTCCTAGTTAATTTAAGGGTTATTAGTTTTAGTACCAAGCAAGACAAAACAAAATTAAAACAAACGTGCAAAGAAACAAAAGCCCATACCCAACTGAAAAAGTGTCACAGTATGATATTTGGGAAGATGATAAAATATAAGCAACAGATTATGTATACTGGAGCCCAAAAAAGGGTTTGCAATATAGTACCAGATTAAAGGTATGAACATAGGGAAGCTGAGTTCTAATCTGATTACTGTCCATTCTAAGAAACAGTGTGCATATCACTTTGTAGTTTGTACATTATTCCCCTCAGTGAAATGAATAAAAGGGCTTTCATTTCTGAAAGTTTTGGTTCTATGTTGGCTTATCTGCTGGTTGAATTAGACCTGAAAAGAATAAGGTTGGTGACAAGTATGCACTTAGAAATTCCTTCTTGGGGCGGAGGAGGAACCCTGCTGATCTGCCTAAGATACAATCTCTTCAGAAATAGGAAGAAAGTAAGAACACCAATTGTGCAGACGAAAGAGGTAGAATAGGACCACAGTTCTGTACTATAATTCACTGTTAAAAATAAGTGGCAATTTTTAAATGCTAAAAGTAAAAATTTAAACAAGAGAGACAATGATACTTACTGATGTTAATATGGCCACTGACAACAACTTAAATTATAAGTTAGAACGTTTAATGATCTTTACCAAATTTAGAAAATGGAAGGCACTTTAAAGATTTATATTTCATCAGCAATTAAAACAGCCCTCCTTTTGTTAAAGAACAAAACAAAAGCCTACATAAACAATACATACAGCCCCCAAATGAAAAGTCTGTCTCTAATGCTATGATAACCACATGGACATAGGTGAAAGTGCAGAGCTCAGCCCTACAGGAAACCATTCTCATTCTGTGGGTAGCCCCTGAGTGTTAGCAGACATTCACTCTTCCCAAGCAGTTCTAGCTAACGTTAGCACACTTTGAGAAACACTGGGTTTAAATAAGAATCCTACAGATTTTACCAAGAGAAAAATTAACCTTTAGCTCTTGTTTACAGAAAGCAACTAAACGAAATTATGTAATAAAAGATAACAAAGAAATATTTAATATCAGGGAATAAAAAGGAAAAATCAAAAGAAAGTAATTTAAAAATCTGGTTATAAGATACTGGCTCAGAAAAAGTAAGTAAACAGAAAATAGATGATTGAAAATAGATGACTGAATCCAACACTTAAGATGCTGCATTCATAGAATCTTCTCACTTGAAAATGCAAGATGAACTACATTGTATTCTATTCTGTACAGAAGAAACTAAAAAGCTGCAAACAAACAGTAAGTACTTTTTAAATTATCAGTCTTTTCCTCATTTTCTTAGTATTTCTATTCCAAGCCAGCTCAAATCCTACTCGGAAGCTGATAAGTATAAAATTGAGGTACCTAAGATAAAATAAAGGGCGGGAAGAGATGTATGTGTGCTGTGTGTGCTGCTACCTATTCCTACTCCCTCCTCCTTCACAAAGACTGATTTGAGGTCTATGGTTATGCGCCAGACGACTGCATCCTGTCCATCTGGGGGCCAGGGGGGACTGTACATGGTAATGGGAGCTCTATACTGCCATCTGTTAGACAAGTACTGCACTTCCTTTTGGTAAACCTAATACTGGCCCCGGTGGGCTTGCCCTGATAGGTATGGCAACAGAGTTTCAGAAGTCTGACCTCGGCTGGAAAGACATTCCTGCTCCCCAAGAGGGCGCCACAAATATTTCTGTTCAACCCTGACCATGCAGATGCTGAGAGTGGAGCAATCCAAATGCAGTGAAGATGTGAACATTCTACCTATATATTGTAGACACAAACATTCTGTTTGGTGAGGAATTTCATTATTTTACATATTTTAATTTCTCCAGTGAAAAATCTGTAAAGTGCGGCAAAATATGACTATTATAAATCACTAAGATATAAGCCATCTGAAATTTCACACATTAAGTAACAAATATTTCTTTGTAATAAAAAATTTCTTTGTAAATTGTTTAAAAGATGAATTATGAACAAATACACAGTAATTTAAAATATAGATAACCCTATCAATTAACATTTCTTAACAAATTTTAAAACACATAAATGAGACTTTGCTATAAAATATGGATCTGCTACAATGCAGAAAACAAGTATTTTGCTAGTACGTAAAAAAATCTATTTAAAAAATGATCTGACCAATTTTTAACCTTTGTATCAGGATACGACCAAACTATAACAAAGATATAAAAACCACTGACATGAAAATGGTTAGAAAATATTACCCGGCAGATCCACAGCATCCTACCAAGTGAGTGCAGTTGTAAGGATACACTTTCAGTTGGACAAGAAATTGCTTCCAAAGTTATAAATTACTTTATTGCCCAGGAAAACACAACACTGGCTTTTACTTATACCCACATTGCAAATAATGTAAAAAATCAGATATGAAATAAGCTATTTAATTTTTGCACTGTAGCATTCTAAAATGCAGGAAAATGATCAAGGTTTGTAAAGAGAATCAGTAGCTACACTTCAGGATTTTTTTGAATAAACTGGATTTCAAAAGCAATATATAACCCAGTGGTTTTTGTTGCAGTGTGTGGAAATATTCTATTCAGGAGAAAAAAGAAATAAAGGTTAATTAATGGAAATGAAAGAAAAAGTAGAATTAAAGAAAGGGTAAAAGTAAAATTAAAGAAAGGGTGGTGGTATACAAAGGGTGGTGTAGAATACAAAGGAAGTCAAACTGCGGCACAATGAAGACTAGCTGCAGGACAGTGTCTGTGAAAAGGAGGCTATATTCCATCAGACAAGATGAGCATAAAAGAATGATGAGCAGTTGCCATTTAGGTGAATAATGAGCAGTCTGTGATCAATAAGGTTTCTAGCCAGGAATATAAGCATTAGTAATGTTCACTTATCAATTTATTAATTTATCCAACAAACCCCTCAACCAAGCACCTGGCCTTTACAGAGTTTAAAGCACGAGAGAATAGCTAGATAGGAAATAGTGAGGTAAGTGCTGAAACGGTAAATATAAGCATTGTAGAAGCAGAGGGACCTCCAGGCCTGGCCTTGGGGAAGCAGTTGGCTTAGCTTCCTGGTGGTGGGGAATACACTAAGGTGCAGCACATGCAAAAACACCCAGCACATGACAAGGGGTACGTTCATGTATCAGCATGGACTATCTGGTATGCTTGGTAGTTCAAGAGGACTAAAGCTCAAGATGTGAGAAGGAATTAGGGATGATGAGCACAGAGCAGCAGGGGTTAGTTCTCCAAGGGCCTTTACCCAACCATTCCCACAAGAGGTATCTGTGGAGTGTCTGAAGTATGTCAGTAACTATTCTGCTACTGGCTCTCCGACACTGGAGAAGAGAGTTGGGGTGCCCATTTCCATGGAATAAACGAATGTATATGTAACACACATATATATACACACACACATATATATAAAATATCATGTTAAATTAGAAAGAGTATGCTATAGCACATTACATTATGCATCATTTTGAACTGGTGTAGACATTTACAGTTTGAAATGGCTTAGTCTCTGAAGATAACAATTCAACAAAAATGATAAGGGAAAAATTCCATGCATTCGAAGTATTCAACAGAAAGTATCTATGTTGCTAACAATGATATGAAATATTACTGATGTGTAGGATACAGATATTTAGTAATAAGTAAGTCATATCACTGGTACTGTGTCAGCTGTCAATGCTACAATTATTGATAGACGTTTAATATGTAAAAAGGATCCTCTTCCTTCCAAAAGTGACATAACATGTTACTTTTCTTTGTTCAAGAACAGGAGAAACCACACACCTCAGCTAAAATCTTTGATTTCAGGCTCTACCATCACATAGCAAAATTAGTACACAGCTTTCCTGCTAGTTATTCTATTTATTCAGTCTCTTTATGACAATGATTCTTGCTCATGTCTGAAAATCTTTTGTTTATCCTTCAGTCTAGAAAGTTCTGCCCCTGGTCTTTGAATGGCTGATACCTCATGAGGCCCAGTTCTGCTCAGATAATCCCTCTTTAGAGAAGCCCTCTGTGATGAGTCAATTCAAAGAAACTTCTCTGGACTCTGTACCCACACTTACTTTCCTGCCTTTTGAACACTTACCATTAACTCCATCTGTTTTGCTTAGTGTTTGTTTCGGCCTGACTTTCCCAACCCATAGGCATGCATAATAAATGATGCTGCTGCTGATGATTGTGTGTTTCTCCCCTTGCTCATCTTTTTCACTATTGTGAAAGCACTTCCAATGGCCTTGCACATATCCTGAGCATTTTAACAAATAACTGACAAACCAATGACTACTCCAAAAGTTCACTCTATTGAATGCAGACAGGTACTTAGTTGCACAATGTAAGTGACACATATGATAGGCTCTCCAAATAAGGGAGACACTGACAATTATTATTTGAGAAGTTCATGGAAGGCTTCAAAAAAGCGTATCTCTGCTGTTATGGGACAGGCAAGTGGAAGAAGCAAAGCGTTCTAAACTCCTTATATAAAACAAAGTAGCCTTTTTCCCCACTCAGAGTACTCTTATGAGATACTACTTATTAAATACCCAGGATATGCCAGAAGCAGAGCTCTACACACAGCCCCACCAAACCCTCAAGTTTCATATACTTTCTATAGAAAAGACATTGGGCTCAGAGAGTTTAGAATACCTGCCCAACTGGTAAAAACTGTGGTGCTCTACCTTCTTCCCTTATACACTAGAATCCATGTTGAAATTGTCCTGTGAGTAAAATAGGAACTTTCGATGTAGATACGCATGGAATTCACTAATTAGATATTTACTACATAAATATCTTTATGTTTACACAAACTGACATTTTCAAGTTCCTAATCTATTAAGAATAACAGATTGTAACCCTCTCCTGTTTATTCCTCAGAACAATGTCAAAGCTTAATCCCACATCTAGAATCCTCTATTAGGAAGATATGGAAAGAAGACAATAAATCACTCCAAAAAAAAAAAAAAACCCCTGTAAATTAATATAATTAATGCCACACATGCTGAATAAACTGGCCCCAGGTAAGAGCATTACTCCAGGACCCACAGCAGACTGTGCTGGTTTGTAAGAGTTGTGGCATGGCACTGGAACTGCAACTATAGGAAGAGGGTATCAATAAAAGATAAACCCATCCAAAGCTCATACCTTCAGTACTACTCAGGATTAGAGGCACCTGGAGGCTGACTTCCAGCATCCAAGTGCCATTGACTGAGGTTAAAAAAAAAGGATATGGTCCGGGGTAGGGTGGATAGAGACCTTGTTTAAATTCAACACCATTACTCTGTTCAGGCTTTAAACTCAGTAAAGCAACATTATAATTATGATATGGTTTCACAGGTAGCTTTTCTATAACAAAATGTGTTAACTGTGGGCATGAGTGTTCCAGTCTATTTGGCAGTAACATTTCTCAACTTCAAAGGGAAACACTCCAATTTCTGTAACTCAATACCAATATTTATCTCAATATTTAGTGATTATGACTTTATTAGATTATCCCTGGTTACTAATTATCCCTGGTCATCCTGGGTATTTAATAAGTAGTACCTCATAAAAGTACTCTGAGTGGGGAAAAAAGCTACTGCCTTTCTTTTGCAAAAAAAATCTGAGAACCCACGTGAAAGCAATCCCCTTAGGCTGCCATGCCTTGGAACTCTCCACACAGGAGTACTACTGCATTCCCACATGCCCTTTCTTCTACCAGAACACATTTGTCCCCACCTTCCAGTCACTGTCCCAAACTAAAACAAACCAACTTTACCTCTCTCCTGTATCACAACTGCACATACTGCCTTTACCCCTATATCAACTATAGCTGGTTTCATAAAAAAATAGGATCACTGTGTTTGCACAGTAGAATGGAGAAATGGGGAAGTAACTAAGGAAATTTGATAGAGAGTTGCAGTCATATTTTGTTTTAAAAACATAAAATGAGTACAGTTTTGGGACAAATGTTGGAGAGGTTTTAGTTTTAAGAAGCTCTATTAAATCAAAATCTAAACCAATAAAACAAATGGCTGCCAAAAACCTTATTATCACCACAGAATATGAGGGCTGGATCAAGTCTCTGTTGCTAGCACACCTGACACCTCTGAGTTTGGGTCTGTTTGTTCCCTCCCTTATGATCAGTAGGGACACACTGGAGGATACCAGAAGGAACACTTAGCAGGGTGGTGAAAGACTGTGAGGCAAAAGTGATGAGGGAGTAGGGATGCTGGCAAAGACAAGTTGACACCCTATGCTTATTCAATTTAACAAATAATACAAACACCTACAACAGTATTAAGCTTGATGCTGGGGCCTCATTTTGTGTATATTGAGTTTATATTCCAATAAAACAGCAACCTTTCCAGATGAAATGAAAATGCTGGCCACTTAAAAAAGAAACTAGGGGCTGGGGATTTAGCTCAGTGGCAAAGCGCCTGCCTGGCAAGTGCAAGGTCGTGAGTTCGGTTCCCGGTACCAGAGAAAAAAAAAAAAAAGAAAAAAAAAAAAAAAAGAAACTAGACTTTTAGCACCAGAGAAAAGAACTAGGAAGAAGGGAGGTTACAAGGAAGAACAGGTGGGCTCATCTGTAGATGAACCTTTAAATTAGAGCTTTCAGGGAAGGAACAGTGTACTGCATGAAAAAGCAAGGCCCTTTCACTGACAGTTAAACATGAAGCCTGCCTGGCACACACAGTGCAGACAAGAACACTCAGGCCACCTCTGCAGATGACAAGACCACATGAAACTACTCCATGATGTGAGCAGCACGCAAGAGGTCAGAACACAGGCTGAGGAGTGAGACTGTGGGCCAGGCCCGTACTGACAGTTACACCCTGAACCCACTGCTTCTCGCTGCTTCCAACCACCCTGATACAGGTGATCACCAAGATCATCTTCTCCCCATGCAATCTCTTTTCCACACAGAGGCCAGAGTGGTTTTCTAAAAAACAAATCAATACAGGTTTCTCTCTTATTCACAGCGCTTCAGTGGCTTTCCCCTGGAGTCAGAAGAGAAATCTCTACCTGACTCCCCTAGCTCATCTCTGTGTCACCTAACCCCCCTGCCTCTACCTATTTCTTCTCTGCCTTCTCTCTGCTTCCCCTGCCTCTGTTACCTCCAGACCCTGCAGGTCTGTTTCACCTCCTCAGCAACTGTAACCCTGACTACATTCCATTTCACTTACACCACTCCAGCCCCACCCCCTGCCAGGAGCTCTCAACCTGCCAGATCATGCATTCTCGCTTGGTGGTTCCATATGCTGTTCTGGGCTTCTACTTCTGTCTCCACGGCTATGGCCTTGACGTTCTGTGAATTTCTGTTCAAAAGTTATTTCCTCACAACTTTCAGGACAGCTGGGATATATTCATTATTTTGGTCATCTTTATGTCAAAACATCACAACATATACATTAAATAAAGTGTTTTATTGTCAGTTAACCATGCTTCAATAAAACTGTTTCTTAAAGGCATTTTCTTAGATTTCACTAACCTTGGATGTACAATGATGCCGGCCCTCTGATACCCTCCCCTCAAATATAGCTG
This sequence comes from Chinchilla lanigera, assembly GCF_000276665.1. Lineage (NCBI taxonomy): Eukaryota > Metazoa > Chordata > Mammalia > Rodentia > Chinchillidae > Chinchilla > Chinchilla lanigera. The sequence continues at coordinate 58,404,562 of NW_004955402.1, read as the reverse complement.
TCTATGTTGTTTCTCCTCTTACCTCCCATGCCAACATGGCATTGCAATGTACACTGAGTAGCTTATATGCTCTTTATCTATACCCCTCCTATAGCTAGAATATATCTCCAGAGTCCAGAACAGTCAGTGGCTGCTGTCCAGAGAGCATTCCATAAATACTTGGTAAATGAATGGATGTGTGATTTTGGCCCAGGCCTGAACATAAAGCTCTCTGTGCCTGTGAACCCAGACAGTACAGCATCTGGGGCTGTGGTCAGGTTAAAAAGGATAACTATCATAGGGCAGAGAATACAGGGCCTGTCACAGCCTAGTATGAAACACATTTTGCTACCAATAGTTCAAATTTAAGGAAATTCAATGCTAAGTATTCTAGTCCTTTTGTTTTTAATGAGTTAGTCATTACTTTGAAATGATCAAATATTTCCTTTTTCCCTACCTCCTAGGCTGTGATACTTAATAGTTGATTTCTCATTAGTGAGAAGAGATAGGTACATCGCTTATGAATAGTGTCACCTAAGAAAACTTACTTCTTGTGGTTATTATAGCAATACTTCATGGGGCTAGGTCAGGGACACGAATATGCATTTTTACATGTCTACCTTAAGATGTTTTCATATGCTCTGTTTAATAAGACAATTTCCCAGCATTATCATATTATTGTGCTTGCTCTCTCTTTCCTCCTTTCTCTCTCTCACTCTCTCTCTGCCAGATCCTCTATTGTACAATTGTATTATTGTCAATTATCCTTTTTTCTATTAATAATTGAAAAAATTATGCTCTGGAATGTATTTATAATACCTTTTACAGTGAGTTTATTTCTGAACATTAGTAACTGTAAAGAAAGCATCCTATGAAAATGAATCAAAGGTAACAAATCTCTATATAAACTAAAGATATTTCATTGTAAAGATCAAATAAATCTGCAAATATGAAGCTCAATAATAGGGGAAATGAAAAACAGGAAATGAAAGATTCATATAAAAATGCCAAGGTTTCAAGGATTTTTCTGGCAGTTAAATAATTATAGGGAAGCTATGATAATCGTGAGGGTAGAGCTATCATAACATTCACACACAAGCATCCAATCAATGAGAAGACAAAGTGACAAAGGGGAGAGCTGTCAACAGTTAAGTTATTGAGAACTCACAATACATACGACACAGTATGCAGTGTTCTAGAGTATTCTCATTCTCTTAGAAGAACTCTGTTCAGAACTGTTCAGGCCAATCAAGAGTAGCAACGATCACTATAGCTTCAGGAGTTGAGAATCCAAGAGCAGAGACAACAGAAAAGGGTGGCCCTGGCCCCACACTAGAAATGTATATTACTCCTTCACTCTCCCTGCCTTGTGGGGATTTTCACTGTTTACAAGTAATTGGTGCACTGCTCATTTCCAGCTTAGCTCTATTTAAAATGGCTATATTATGTAGAAAAAAGTAAAGCTGGGCAGATTTGAATGTTTGGTGATATCTTGGAATCACAGTAGCTAGGGTCTTACAAAAAAAAAAAAAAGAAGAGTTCGACTCTTTTACTGCCCTGCTATTACATGAAAGAAATTAAGATTATTATTCCTCATTATACTTCTTAATATGTACCCATTCCAGAATCAAGGGGAAAAAGTTTTAAAATCAGAACTGTGGTAGAAAATATTCAGCATAGACAATCAATTTAGTTCCAGTAAAGGCAGTAGCAAAAGGTCAAAACAAAATCATTAAAGAAGTTTCTAAAGCATGTCGAAGCCTCATTAAAAACCATATCCTGGTAAAAGTATGGAAACCCTGGAGAGTCGGTGAGAGAGCACGGAGCATGCATTCGGAGTACTCCCATTAGTAAGAGAATGGGAGACAGTTGAGGGCTTCTGGAGCGCTGACTCCACTGCACAGTGAAGAGAAGGCCTTTAAATGCTCCCAAGAAGCTCTTATGAAAATAAGAGCTGGAGTTCTGATGATCTGGATGAAGACTAAGGCACACAGGATTTCCAGGTGCCTGGAAGAATAGAACAATCTTACAGAGAGACTCAAAACCTGCTCCTTCCTTGGTCAAGAGAAATTAGCAGCAAACAGAATTTCTCTTTTATCTTAGCCCTGGAACAGCACAAGTTCACACCCTGACAAGTGAGGCATTTGAACAAGGGCCACACAATTTTTCAAGATGGCACTGATCTCCACATGAAATCATACACCTTTCTTAGGGTCTCAGATTCCTTAAAAATTGCACATAAACGTTTAAAAAAGTATTGGTATGTTGGCATAGCAGGGATTTTGCTCATAATCTCAAAAGAGATAAACAAGTAAAATTTCTAAAAAAAGTTATCAGATTAGGGATCTACTTCTATTTGTGACTTCAGAGAATTACTGAACCAGCAAGCTCATCTACTAAATAAAGTATAGTCCTTTTATTTCACATTGAGGGAAAATCAAGCACAGAGAGGGTAAGAGGCAGGCTTCCTGGCACCTGACCATGAACAGTGGACTATTGTTCCATCAATTCCCAGTCTAATGAACTTTTATTTTTCTTTCTTTTTTCCTTTTATTTTTTCCCAATGGGCTTTTCAATTACCAAAATGCTAGTGCTGTTTGTAAGTTTCCAATGGTTTATATGAAGTATAAGATTTCAAGTGTTTGTGCCCGGTGGAAATGACAGAAATGATGGAAACATTATAAAATGGCTTCCTCTGTACTACTTCAAATTTTCTTGCCTGTTTACTGGTGACCTAATTCTATTTGCTGTTTTCTTCTATTAGTTTCCTATCTGTTCTAAAAAGTCAACACGGTAGCTGGCTGGACTTACTTGATTTTTTGACAGTTGGCTATAAGAACTTTTTTTTTTTAATGCTAGTATTTTTATTTTTGCTTTCTTTTGATTTTCTGAGACAGGATCTTGCTATAAGGTTCAGGCTGGCCTTGAATTTACTATGTAAGCCTGGCTGGCCTAGAATTCATAGTGATTTTCATAGTGCCTCAGTCTCTTGAGCATTGTGAATACAGGCATGCACCCCCACAAATGGCTTTGTTTTCTTATTTATGTACTGAAACAAAACCTTTACATAAGATGTTTTAAAAGTTATACAATGTTTCTTCTCTATTGCTTTAATTTTGACTCTGATTTCAAAAGCCAGATATTCTGTTGTTCTCTCTGATTACCAATTAGTTATGTGTATTTTTCTTAGTTATGTGCATTTTACACAGCCACCTTATTCAAGTCTGAAACACTTAAGAGAGTTACAGGTATTGATTTGTTTAAAATTGCAACCAACCGTTCAATTGTCTTCCCTCTCTCCCAAAAAGTCAACGTGAACCTTCCTTAGGATTGATAATACATGGATATTATGCTGGTGAATTGTTTTCTCATAAAATATATTTTCAAAAGCACAAATCAAGTATTTCAGAATGACACATTAAAGTGATAAATTAATTTGGCATTTCTGGAAATGTTTACTGTACTAGAAGTCAGCAGTAGACTAATAATTTCAACAGAACTGAATCTTCAAAAGTGATGTCTCTGGACACAAAGCTTTGTGTGTGAAAGAAAAGAATAAGGGAAAAGTCAGCTGAAAACCAGCAATCTGGAACATGTTGTTTTATAAATAAATGGTGCAGTCTGAATAATGACGGCTACATTGAGGTGAATATATTAACGAGCAGCCGGTTATAAGAAATAGTAAGATATAATATTCTCTCAGCATGTAAAATGAAAAAAGCAGCCACTGAGCAAAAGTTCCCATTAAAGAAAATTAGTGGACAAAGGATTATGAAAAGAACTCTCTCTTCTAAATAGGCAAAGCAACATAAGCTAAATGGGGAAACAGGCAAAAATGAATACTACCTTCTTGAAGACAGAAAAGAATACCTTCTTTAAAAAAAGTGATCGGCAATTCACACCTTTGACAGTACTCATAGTCCATTTCAGACTAGAAGAGAAGTGTGCTGCGTTCTGTTGTTAGCTTTGCACTTAATTATTTTACCTCTGAAGTCATTTTCTCTCTGACCCTTGGTTTTGTGGGTGTGAATTTATAGCACTTTTCTGCATTCTTGAGTAAGAGACAATAAAAAAGAGAAAGGGTTGAGAGGTCATAAGAAGAACTGAGAAAAGAAAGGACAGGAAGTAGAAACAAAAGGTGCAAGGAGGTGGCTGGGGCGGGGGAAGCCCTCTATTTTAAAAAAGGAGGCTGCGTGCAGTGTGTGATGAAGGTTTCCTTTTCACTGAATGAAAATGGCAGGCTGAGCAAGGGCGCAGCCTACCTGTCCGTACAGTGTCTTCTGTCATGGCGTGCATGGGGCTGACTCTGACCTCGCCCTGCTGCTGCCCAGAGAACTGTACCTGGTCCACCAGCAGAGAAGCATTCTCCCCTCAAGTGAGAGGGAGACTGCTGTAGTCTTTCTGGTGGGCATTTGTGTGCCTGAATGTACATTTTGCTGCTGCAGACTGACATGAGCTCTGTTACTTTCAGATTTTAAAGTTTTCTCAAAATTTAACTTATAGGATGGCATTTCACATCACATCCCCCTCCCTGAAAGCTGTCTGTGCACCTTGCCAAATGCAGCAGTACCAAAAATGATATTTTGAAATTCCCAAACATTTATTTCAGAAATAGCTCAGCAAAAGCTGGCATGGAAAACATCACTAACATGGATCTTCTTAACAATATTTTCAATTTTCCCAGGTCACATGAAACCAGTAATAATTTCAGCTAAAATTAGGAAACACTATTCATGGAAAGTGGGGCAGTGAACTACTGAGAAGAAAGAGGCTTGTGCAAAAGCCACAAAATTGCTTTTGCTCTTCCCAAGATTACACAAATACACCAGAGAAAACAAAATTCAATGTTAATGGCATTATTTTCAGCATGGTCTGGCATGGGACAAAGGGATGGGCAGAAGGAAGGTCACCTGTAGGGATCTACATGACTGGCTTCTTCTAGTAGTCAAAGGAACAAAATAAACCACTGGGGCTAGTGATCCTCATTTACAGAATTAAACAAAAAACACTTTTTCCTTGATTAAAAAAAAAAAACAAAACCTTGAGAACTATAATGGTATTACTCCATAAACTATCCCCTCATATTTTTAAACTCACCTAAAAAGAAATCATTAAAATATACTTATAAAGCTTCATTTTCCAAGACAGCAACATGGATTATGTTTTCCAAGATGAAGCTTAAACAGTAACATCATTTAGTGATTATTACTTACGATATTTTGTTGTTAGTGTTATTTTATTCAAAACTACATGTAGTTTTATTAAAAACTACATTTTTGTCTATCACATTTATACTTCATTTCTTGTATTTAATTTCTAATGCAAACCAAGTCATTAAAAATCATGATCGGTTTTCAGTTTTAATCTAAGAAAAACAAAAGCAAATAAGAAGCATATAAATTATTATAAAATATTTACTTCTGTTTTTAATGATAATTTTTAGACTGTTTTATTTACTATTAAAATATACACAAAGTAAAAGTAAATGAAACAATTTAAAATAAGGTTAAACATTTTCTCTTTGGTGACTGACATTTTCTAATAATTCACAAAATAAATTTCATCTTTTAAAAGGACGAATTTGTTTACTAAAAATCCAGTCAAACAGACACACAAAGAGTGTTCCAAAGGACTTTTTTAGCTCTTCCTGAGGGTGAGGCAGAGAATAAATTCCACAGTTATTAAAATCATCCTCTCCCTGATTCTACTATAAATCTTGCTTTGAGGAATTTGAAAATTCCACATTCAATCATAATGTTATTCACAAAACTCAAAATGATTCTCTAAATTAGAATAATTGGCCTACAAAAGGTTTTTATTTCCAGGTTTGTTCTATAAAACGTTTTCCTTGTGTAGGAAATTCAGTGCTTTTCTGTTGTATTCTCCTAGATAGCAAAGCCTAAATATATGGTAAATTATTTGATAATTTCATAAAACTATCTTCACACATCAGCCAATACCTTAGGTAATGACTGGTTTCGAGGTGAGGGTGTTACTTATGCCAATGCGTGACTATACCGAGGGATTTAATTTTAGAAATGAGGTGGAGTGTTGGGGATGCCTGTCACTTAGCTGTGGTCCACGGGTTCAGGGGTGGACAGTGGGGAAGCCAGAGAGGCAGGAGGGTTGTGATACTGCAGACCTATGCTGCACTCAATGTGTAACAACAGCGACAAGAGCAGTGGGAATGTTCTGAAGGAAACCGGTTTTAATTATTATGCTATTAGTGTAGACTTTGCCTGGTGAGGAAGAGAGAAAAGAATGAAATGAAGGACAGACCATTAAAAATCAAGCAAACAGGACTATTTAAACAATTAGACCCACAATGATAACATTTATGAAGACAATTTAAACAATATTATGAATAGAATTAAAAGAAAATGAATTTTTTGTAGAAAATATTTGATATGTTCAAGAGCTTTTAAACCATGGTTCAGAAACTTACTCTAAGCTTTTAAATTTTTTTTCAGTTTTAGAATTTTAATTGCCTTGTATTACAGTGATATTTCAGCTGTGATGTGATAGTAATTTTCTAGGCAATATACAGTTCCCTTTCAAGGAGAAAATTATTTTTCTCTAAATAAGCACAATGAATTGGGTAACTGTCTGAGAGGAAGGGTAAAAAACAAAACAAAAAAAGCACACATTGCTGGAATAAACATCAATTGAAAAATAGGAGACAGACAAAAGAGGATCTCAAAACATGTTTATAGAATGCACTGCAATCTATATACTGCTGGTCAAAGTAGTTTCTGTGTATGTCTGTGTTTTTAAGTCTTAGAATTTTCATTAAATCTCAAAGATAGGTGGAGTATTTTATTTTAATCAGTATTTGCACTCTAAGATCTTAGAGGCAAGGAAACAAGTTTCAACACACTATGGGTCAAAAAGTAATTAATAAATTGTCTTAATTCACCTGTTAATTACTGGATGGTATAAACAGCCAACTAAGTAATATAAATTACAAGTATATGCAAGAAAGCAAATGCATAAAAAGATTCAGTACTGCTAGCTGTTAGGTCAAGGGTTACATTTATGACAGAAAATATATGTGACAAACTCAGCACGTGCTAGTAATTTTTACTTCTAATCTGCAACTAGAGAATTAATTCATACTATGCACTGAGGTTTTTTTCCTTACATACATCTGAACACTGGTGTAACACTCCAACTGTTTCTTTAACAGTCCTTTAAAACTAAACACAGGCTTTCCCCCTTCTTTGCTAATTATATACTTTTTTGTTACAGAAGCAAGCCCTTTATTGCTCATAATTTCAGCTATCACTTGCTTGGGCATCTTTTCGGATCAATAGCATATAGTTAAGTAGAAAAAAAGGCTAGATGTGATTGCTGTCTGCAAAGCAAGAATTCATTTTTAGTTTTTAAGTGCTGTTATTATGTTTCACATTAAAATATTAAATTCCAGTCACAGGTTGAGAATAGCTACACATGCAGAGCTTTTTGTATTGAGTGAAACATTTGTCATTTAAAAAATCTAGAAAACTGGCATAGGTTACAATAAAATCTGGTGTGCGTCCTGCAGTTTTTACAGATTCCATTGCTGGTGGCCATACATCTTTGATGGCAAAACTACATTGGTTGTAGCACCATAAAAATCAATAAATATTAACCTTTTCTGACACTTTGTGCATGGATGCTTTATCAGTTGCTGTCAGGTAACAGAACAGTCAGTGATGAACTATATTTCTCAGCTAAGGAACCCAGAACAAATTAGAAATCAATATAGATTAACAGACTTTTTAAATAAAAAATCATCAATAGATTTTATTTCCTATGTAAGAACATAAAAGCTGGGAAGCTTACATTTTAAGTGGGTACCCTTTGGTAGGAAATAAATAGCAAGCAAGGCCCGAGTGCTGAGATACTGGTCCAGGCGTTACATATTGTTCTCAGCAAAACAATGACTGCAGGTTTGGAAGTTTGACAATATCTACACAAGGACGGTATTTTAGTGATGTTATGGTGAACACTCCTGTTCTTCCAAGACTGGTTTTACCATGTAGTTGTCGTTAAATTTCACCAAACTATTCAATGGATCAATCAACTGATGAGGTAAATTCTAAAGTAAACTGTTCTTTAATATCTATGAATTGGGTAAATAGCACAGTATAACCTCACTTGCAGTATAATTAATCTTTTTTTTTTTTTTTTGCTGGTACCTGGAATTGAGCTCACAACCTTGCACTTGCCAGGCAGGCGCTGTGCCGCTGAGCTAAATCTCCAGCCCTCTTTGTTTATGTTTTATGGATGACAAACAAACTGATTTCATGGTCCAGTTCTTTTTAAAAATACTGTAAAATTTTAGTAGGGTGTCAATCCAGACAAATAACTCACTCTTAAGATGGAAAATAAATGTTCCATACGTAGAGTAACAGCTGTAAGACAATTACAATGTGTAAAAAATTCTGTTGATAATAAAGCTTAGGAAAAATTACAATTCTTAAGAAAAGAACAATATATTAATTACAGCTCTTTGAGTTATAAATTTTAAAACTTAATTTCTGGAGAAAATAGCTCTAGTGAATCCATTTATCAATAAGCATTAACTGTTAGAGCTGATGATCTTTCAAAGTGATGGCTTTTGGGGTAGAATGAAGAAAATATTTAGAATAAAATAATATGTATCCTGCAAGAGGATCTAATACTTATTCATACTTATTCATTCCTTAAAAAAAAAAATAAAGCAAGTTCTTAGGTACTGGAAGCAAAGGAAAACATGGAAACAATCCCAAATGTAAGCATTCTGCATAATACTTCAGATTTACTGAGTAAGAATATGATTTCTATATAATGGATAGGAAACAAGCAGACATAGCAGGACAAACGTAAGGTGCTGAGTTACTCTGTGATCCAGAGCCCCCTACCAAAATGTTCTTTAGCTCTAAACACTAACTTCCTTCTAAAACATTGCTGACAGGATCTATTTATTTATTTATTTATTTATTATTTTTTAAGGACCAACATATTTAAAATTTTAAACTTCAGTTTAAAAAAATTTTTAGAAACTGCACAAAATAAGAAAAAATTGTCTTTCTGTTAAACTCAAGCTTGATTAGCCTCCTGTTTATGATCCCTGATGCCAGTCTATATTAGGGCTAGGCTCATTTCCGGTCTTCTCCCTTTTTGTCAACAACATTAGAGTTTCTAAAATCAACCCAGTCCACTCCCAAATAAGAACTCCTAAAGATAGGTGGGCTAATCTTATTTTTCTCTGGTCACAAGCATTGGTGAGCCTTCAGTACACTCCACAGCTTCAAAAGGCCCACTTTCCATGTTGCAGGGGTGATATGTATAAAAAGGACTCAAGTAGACATAAAAATTACCACCCACTTCTTCTCTGTAGTTTACACTAAGAACAGCTGATAGGTACATGACACTAAATGGTTTCTAAGCCTTCCCATACTATCTAGTTTACAGAGAAGGTGGTAGTTAGCAAATGTGCCTGCAGCCTCAGAGCCACACTTCTGTGATCTACAACCTCAGAGTTCCTGTATCAGAGATGAAAATACTAATTTTTTATTCTAACATTATGATGTTATCTTGCAGAAGTCACTGAAAATATGGAGAATCTATATTAGGGGAAAATAATTCAGGCCCCAGAACAGCTTTGTCCTCTTTCTATGTGAAAAATTAATTAATCATCAATGAATTATCACCATCACCATTGTTGGGGAAATGCGTTTTACACAGTTCAGTTTGAAGGGTAGGGATTTTCTGTTGTAAAAGTTCTATACTAACATCCTTATGTATAAGCTATGTAATAAGGAAGTATAAGGGAACAGCCTCACAGACTTCATTTATTACTTAAACAGGAAATAATTTATATGCTTAACCTTTTAAGTGCCACTCAGAGCAATTATGATTTATTATACCTGTTTATTTTTTAAATATTCAAATACTTGTTTTGCAATCTACTATAAGAACTTGTGCGTGAGTGCATTTGTTTTAGTTTTTCACTCCATGCCTGCATTGTATCTGATCCCTCAATCAATGTACCATACAAGCTTGTATTTCATGAACCAATTATTTGTGGAGTAAATGTGCTCAATGAGCCTCTCCAGCAGCAGGACCCCAGTGGTTAAGGGAAGGTAAGGGGTCAGGGAGCACAAGTGACATGCGTATGCTACAGGGATACCAGACTCCCTCAGATAACCAGGCAAGGTCAGCACTTAGATCAGCAAGCTATGAGGGGTTAGAAGAGGGCCCCTGTAGTTATAAAGTACATCAAAGAAGCTAGGAATACATTTTTTAAAAAGCAGTGTGAAAAAGCCACTCCACAGAAACCCTTGACTCAGGCAGCTGGGAGAAGAGGAGAGAGGTAGATATGTTAAGTACCCAGCTCTACTGCATGGATTCAGTTAGGGGATTACCTCTCCTTCCCACACTGTGCTTTGCTCATGGTGAGCTAACAAACATTATGAAAGAATGAAACATCATTTCATGCATGTGGTTCACAAATTCCAACTAAAACACAAATGAAAAAAAACTAAGCAACATACTCAAGAAATGTTAGTCCAGTCTCTTCCCTGCTCACCAGGGGCAGGGCTGGAGGTGAATGGAAGGATCCAGGTAAGCCAGGAAAAGGACCCTTCACTGAGTGAACTTTATGTATGAGATGCTAGGGTAGAAACTGTACTAGTCACCATTCTGTTGGTGGGACAAAATACCTGTTTAAATACAATTTAAAGGAGAAAACGTTTATCTTGGCTCACAGTTTCAGAAGCTTCAGCCCATAGTAAGCCCCAAGAGAGAAATAGAAGGGCTCATGCAGAGGAGAGCTGCTCACCTCATGGCAGCCAGGAAAAAAGGGAAAGAACCTGAGAAAAGATACACCCTTCAAAGGATGGTCTCAATGATCTACTTCCTCCAGCTAGGTCCCATTTCATAATAGTCTACTGAGCTGCGAACTTCTGGATGGTTAATCCACTGATAAGATTGGGGTAGGGCCCCTCCTGATGTGTCATGGTGGGAACTTTTTACAATGTAGCAGTATCAGCCTCTGTGTACACATGTGTAGTTCTGATGGAACTCTGTAACATAAACCATACCCCAACAGACTGCAGAATGTTAATGTATGCCCAAACAGACTTTTAAAATGTTAGTGTATGCTCATATAAGGGAGACACACAAAAATTAAACAAAAGGGTGCAATTATGCCATGTTTGGTGCTCAGCCTTTGGATACAAATCCACTGCATCAGTGTCAGCATGAATAAATGTGTTTCTTGGGAAAAAGGCCTCAGTGTCCCATCTCTGCACTAAAGTCCTACAGCATTTCTAGGAGCTAATGCCAGGATCCAGAGATGGTGTATTTCTACCTCCTTTGTCCCTGGAGCACCAGGAGATAAAACCTCACCTAGCACCAGTGGACCATTTGATCCCTAGAGGAGGTTGGCCCCTCGTGATGTGCCAGGATGAGAGCTCCAGGCACACAACAGAACCTGGAGGCCCAGAAACCAGTTCAGGAATTGCCACCCTCCAGATCTGGAAAGACTCCAGTTCGATTTGTTTTGCTAATCTTCCTTTTGAGAGGAAAAAGGGGGGACTGATCAATTCCCAGAGTTGCCAGAGTAAGTTTTACTGACACTGAAACCACAACTCTTGGGAGCTGGGCAGGGGACTGGAGTACTAGAATTGCCCAAATAAGTTCCATTGAAATTGAAACTGCAACTCTCAGGAACTAGGCTGCAGACCGAGTAGTTCTGCAAAGAAGAAAACTGTAGCCCAAAGGTGCTGGGTGGTGGGTTGGAGGAGTTGTCTTTGCATGTGAATGAGATGGGCAGGAAAGGTGGATGGAAAGGTTCCGACCTGACCACAGGACAGAAGCGAGTGTTGAGTCCCAATCCGCAGTTCCACAGAGACCCTCATAGGTGAACACAGGCCCCCAGGAATTCTGCCAATGCTAAAAGGTGCCTGAAATATCTCTGCAAGGTGAGTGCACAGGAATGGGTGAAGTGAGTCAGCCACTCTTCCAAATAAAACCCTCCTCCCTCTCTTGTGTGTGAAAGTTATCTGTTACAGGGAGGAAATGGGTGGAAAGCAGAGTAAACTGGCTCCCCCAGAATATACGTTAAGGAATCTTAAAAAGAGATATTCAGATGACTGTGGTATTAAGCTGACTCCCAGAAAGCTCTGGACTTTCTGGGAAACTGATTTGCTATTATTAGCTAAGAATTCAGGGTTGTTGCAAGGGGTTCCGGCCACCCTGACCAACTTCCTTACATTAACGGTTGGCAACACTTGGTCCTGTTTGAGCCACCTTGGCTGAAAGCTTGCAGAGGAAAACTGTAGAATGATGATGGCTACGGTAACAGTCAAAGTCAAAACCTATTCTATTCAGGGAATTAGAAGAAGTCCTACCTACATATGTCCTACAGCATCCATCACTGCCACTGCCACCTGTAGCCCCCACTGCAGAGGTTCTGCCAGAGCTCGTCAGAGCCCCAGAGGCTGCCCCTCTCCCAATGCCATCTGAGGCCTCCCCAGAGACCCCTCCAACAGTGGCCTGCCCTGAGCCACCCATTCTGGCTCCCCATGTGCCTGTGAGCCCTTGTTGAGAAAACCTATCCAGCAGCCCAATCCTTAGACCCCATCAAGGAGTCATGGAGATGTTATTTCAAGACAGGAAAGATGTGAGGACCTATTTACTATGACTCACAGGGGCAGATCCAAGGAGGGGAATGAGTGTTAGTATATTTACCCTTCACAACCACTGACCTCCTTTACTGTAAGAACCATAACTTTAATATACTGAGAAAGCCCAGGCAATGATCGACTTGGTAGAGTCCATTATTGAGACCCAAAGGCCCACATAGACTGACTGCCAGGAATTCCTCCTAACCCTGTTCAACACTGAGGAGCACCACTGGGTTACTCAAGCCACCCTATGATGATTGGAAGAAAGTGCCCTGGCCAGAATGCTGGATCCCCAGGAGATGAAGAAAGAAAAGGGGCATGAACATGGGCAAAACTTCAGAGGTGCTCCAGGGGCCAGAAAAAAGCCCAAGCCAAAAAAGGCTATGTGAAGTGTTTTATCTATATACCCACTATGACCCAGCAGTGGCTGAGAATCAACAGATGGTGAATGTGGCATTTGTCAGTCAGGCTCAAGGAGAGATCAGGCATAATTTAAAGAAACTGGACAGTTTCACTGAAATGAATGCCAACCAACTGTTAGAAGTTGCAACCAAGGTGTTTGTCAACCCAAGAGTAGGAGGCTCAGTGGGAGGAGAGTCCCAAGAGGAAAAAAAGAAGTCAGACTTGTTGACAGCTTCCCTGGTGGAAGGATGCACTGGGACAGCCTATAAAGGTTATACCTGGGGCAGAGCACAAGATCATATAGAAAGTGGCAAAGGAGTCAGTGGTGAAGCTGACAAAAGGCCAGAGAACAAAGCTAGACTGGGACCAATGTGCCTACTATCTCAGGTACGGACACTGGAAGGATGAAGGCCCCTACCAGGTAGAAAAATGTCCCAGACAAAACTAAGTCTTTCTATTTGTACATCCATGAACATACTAGCATAGCAGCGGGACTTTTAACCCAGATGCTGGGACCCTGGCATCGATGGTGGCATGTCTCTCCAAGCAACTTGATTCTGTCATCCAGGGATGGCTATCCTGTTTTCCAACACTTGTAGCTACAGTGCTCTTAGTGGCAGAGGGTGATAAACTGACTGTGGGATGAGAATGAACAGTCCAAGTGCTACACTCAGTGCTGATATTAATGGAGTACAAGGGATAATACTGGCCAACTAACACTGAGGTGGTCAGGTATCAGAAGATGTTACATGAAAACTTGCGTTATTCACTTAGAAGTGGTGCAGACCCTGGACCAGGCAACCCTACTGCCCAACCAACCCGATCATGACTGCACAGAGGTCATGAATGAGATACTCTCTGGCTGACCAGATTTAGGGGATCAGCCCCTCAAGGATCCTAATGCTGAGTATTTCACAGATAGAAGCAGTTTTGTGAAAGAGAGAGAACCTCTTTCAGAGAAAACCCTGAATTTCATCACTGAGGCAAAATCTCTGCCAGAAGAGACCTCAGCATAAAAAGTACAGCTCACTGCATTAATGTGAGCACTTCAGCCAGTGCAGGAATACATATCAACATATACACAGAAGTATGGCTTCACCACCCTTCATGTGCAGGGAGCTCTACATAAAGAAAAAGGCCTGATAAACTCAGGGGGTAAAAAACATAAAATATGGCAGGGAAATTGTTGAACCCTTGGATGCCATATGGGTCCCTAAAAACGTGGCAGTAATGCACTGTCCGGACATCAAAGGGAAGATACTTCAGCTGTTTGGGGAAACCACAAAACTGACCAGGAAGCTAAGCTGGCAACTGAAGGCCAAGGCTGGCGCACTATTAACAGAATGGGACCCTAATTACTCACAACATGAGATTGCTTAGTTTAAGACCGAGGATGGAAGCTATTTCCCAGGAGGATGGTGGAAGTTTAAGGATGGCTGTGTAGCAACCCTGGAGGCTCTGGCTCCAGCTTTTGTCACAAAGTTTTATCGGGACACCCATATGCGCCGTGGGCTGGACAGCTCTGAAGACTGCTGAGTCAACATTTCTGCATCCCCTGGCTCTCCAGCATACACCACTGGGTGGTGTGTGAACAATGTGAAATGTGTACCCACAATAACCCACGTCAAGGGCCTAGGGCCACTCCTGGGATACAAAGCATTAGGGGAGCCCCATTGAAAACGTGGTTGTGGATTTCACTGAGCTTTCCTGAGCCCATGACTGTAAGTATTTGCTACTTTTTATATGCACTTTCTCAGGCTGGGTATAGGCCTTCCATACTCACACAGAAAACACACCTGAGGTTGCCTGGATCCTTCTGAGAGAAATCATCCCCCATTTTGGAATTCCTGTTACCATAGGAGCAGGCAATGGGCCAGCTTTCCTCACAGAGGTGGCACAGCTAGTGGCCAAAGGACTAAAGATTACTTGGGAACTGCATATGGCATACTGTACCCAGAGCTCAGGGAAGATAGAGCAAATGAACTGGACTTTAAGGCTACAGCAGAGCAAGCTGTACCAGGAAACTCATCTCACTGGAACCAATTCTTGCCAATAGCTCTGCTAAGTAGATCTAGTCCCATTAAATAGACAGTGCTTTTCCCTTTGGAAAGTCTCTATGAGTGGCACCCTCCTCTTACTAAGGGGATAAGGGGGGATTTAAAGAGGCTGGGAACTTCATTCTGAGATAACAGATACAGGCATCAGGCTCAGCTTTAGCCACCCTGTACCAGTGGGTTAAGGAACTATTGCCCATGAGTTTGACCACAGGCACTCACTCTTTCAAGCCAGAGGATGTTGTATGGGTAAAAGAATGGAAGTCTAACCCCCTAAACCCCACTCTCTGTTACCTTAGCTATCCCCACTGTAGTAAAAGGGGATGAGATAGCACCCTGGAGTTACTATGGCACAGTAAAGCCAGCATCCTGAGACTGGGAGTTCCTCCTTGACTTGTGGATGCTGTCTGTGTAAGCTGACGATCCTGAAGAAGCAGACCATGACCCCAGGAAAACCACTGAACAGTCCTGCTCTAATCACTCTGGAGGCTGACTAGTCCATGAGTGGCAGAAGCCTGAGGATGCTGCCAACTGGCAACATAGACAGACTGCACCCTTTTGTGACTATCTGCAATGTACTGCCATCCCTTGCTCTTAACTGTATTTGGGTCTCTATCCCTGCTTTTTGTCTTAGCCCTTGCCAATACTGCCCCAGCCAACTGGAATGTGGAGGATGTGACTGCTGGCCCTAACCTTCCCCTTGTGGGTGGGATGTTTTGCTGGTATTGGCTGCTTTTACTAGGGGGCCCATCAGTAAACCTGAGTTCCCCGTCATGTGACCCTGGTATTCACCTAACCAGGTCAATCCAGGGAGTTACTTGGACCTTACTCTACCACACCCACTTCACATGCTTAGGAAGAATCCAAGCGACCTGCACACATAATAAGACAACCTATTCTGTATGCCAAAGTAAAAATTAGTACACCTGTTTTGACCCAAAGTACTCCCCAACTGAGAAGGTTGGGAGTCCAACACTCTCAAAGTGAAGAACTGTTAATTAACAAAAGCCAGGGCATAAATCCTCACCTGCCAGTATCGGTATTTTTTGATGTGTGTGCTGCCATTAGTAAAAATCACAGAATAGTCCTAAAATGAGGAAGGTTATCATGGGAATGAGAACACAGGCTCAATGATAAGTGAACAGGCCTTGGCTGGATCTGCCTGTTACAGTGACCACTGTGTTTATTGCCCCTATTGGAACTGTGTCTTGTGGGCCACTTGGAGGGTAAGGCAGAGAGCTCCTCCAAAAGGGGGCTGCCACACTTAGCTGTCAGTTGGAAATTGGTAACCCTGCTAATTTTACTATCTCTAATGTGGAGACCCAATGTGGGCAAATGGCCTCTGGACTGGGAAAGCAGGTATGTCCCTAGGCACTGACCTAGGGACAGCACTACAATTCAAAAGGGTCACTACATCAGAGTGGCTACGTCTCATCAGATTTTTCACTCATTTTATGAGGAAATAGAAAGTAACCCCTTCGTACCCTCACCACAATCAAAAACTTGTTCTTAGCCCTGTCAGAGACTGTAGCCTAGACTCTGAAGGTCTCTTTTTTTGCTATGTTTTTTTGGGCACCAACATTATGGATCAACGACTATAGGAAGTTAGACAATTAGATCCCTGTGAACCTTGTACTGGCACACAGTATCCCAGTTCTACCTCAGGGGTTTGGCTTCTCAAGGCCTTAATAACTGAAAGAAACTGTTATGCCCAGGGGAGAAGACTGTTTAATGCCTCTGTAGGGAGCCTAATGTATGGGTCAAAGGTCCTACAACTCAACTGCCTGGAAGACCCAGGGTGAAAGTCCCTTGACTACTTAGCACCAAACACTCACCCATTGTCCAAATTTTCTCATCGAAGGGGGGCATGGGTCCTGTATTGGATATGAGGAAGAACCCCACATGTTCTTTCACTCACTTCCCTCAAATAGGTCAGGGTCTTTCGTACTAGGGAGGTTCCACCTGTCTTTCTACTCCCACTTGCCAGGAGAGAACATCTGAGGGTCCAAGTGTATGAGGACAGGGGGATTCATAGGAAATGATGTACCATGCACATTGGCAATTAGAAAGATGATAAATGGCCCCCTGAATGTGTAATTCAGTATTATGGTCCTGCCACCTGAACAGAGGATGGGTCCTGGGGTACTGTACCCCCATTTATATGCTAAACCACATAATTAGATTGAAAGTAATTGTAGAAATTATAACTAATGAAACTGCCAAAACTCTTAACTTATTAGCCAAACAGGCCAAAATGCACACTACTATCGATCAAAATTATTTGGTCTTAGATGATCTGCTTGCTTCTGAGGGAGGGGTTTGTGCAAAATTTAACCTAAGCAGCTGCTGCCTACAACAGATGATGAGGAAACACTGGGAAATGGTTTTCAACTCTTGGGGGATTCAAAACCCTCAGGTGTATTACACTTCTGATTCTGGGAACCTGTTTGATCCTACCCTGCCTAGCTCTCTTGGTTATACATTATGACTCCAGACTCATTGAGATGATGGCCAAAAGAAGAACAGTTGCGTATGTGATGACATTATGGAAATATGAACCTTTGAACCAGGATGATGCTCTTTGACCCAAAATAGAATAAAATAGAATGGGATCCAAGCATAAACAGGGAAAATGTGGTAGTGGCCCTCCTGATGAGTCAGGGAAGGACTTTTTACAATGTAGTAATATCAGTCTCTGTGTACACATGTGTAGTTCTGATGTAACTCTGTAACCTAATCATACTGAATCAGACTGTAGAATATTAATGTATGCCCAACTAGACTGTAAAATGTTAGTGCTATGCCCATATAAGGGAGACAAAGACACAAAAATTATATAAAAGGGTGCAAGTGCACCATATTCCACACTCAGCATTTGGACACCAATCTGCTGAGTCAGTGCTGGCATGATAAATGTGCTACCTGGGGAAAAGGGATTGGTGTCCTGTTGCTCTGCACAAAATTATGCACAAGATCAGCACCCTCCCAATCATCATCCCTGCAGGTATTTCTTAACCTGATCATGGTGGCCCTAAAGATTAACCTTCATAGAAACCTACTTCACTTTCTTGTCCCACAAAACAATAGTCACTACTTTTGTATTTTTAAGGAAACAGAAGCATAGGAAAATTAAACATTGTAACAAAGAACAAAGCTAGTGAGTATTACAAATGTGATCATGTCACCTCTTTGCAATCTTCACTGATTCCCATATAAAAACTTCATATAAAATGCTCCACACCCTTTTACAATCTGTCACCTACTAAGTTCTCCAGCCTTATCTGGAGTCTCTCCCTCTAGCTTCCCAGGACTCTGCTCCCTCCAAGGAGTATGTTAATGGCCTACACCTGTGCCCAGCTACTCTTGAGGTCTCAGTCTGGTAGGACTTTCAAACCTACCCTCCCCAGCTCAGAGTGCTTTCTCTAGGCTTTATCCTAAGAGCCTTTTGCTCAAGCAGGCTTTACTCCTGCTGGTATAAACCCTGTTTGTGGCTTCTGTGTTATTTATGCTGTTCACTGCAGCAAGCTCCATGAGGGCCGTGATCATATAGATTCTACCCATATGTCTAGCCCTGCATGGAAGAAGTGAACTTACACGTTTCTTCCAATGTTCAGCATCTCAGGCAAAAGCTTATGACTTAATGGGTAACTATTATTTTAAAGGCATTGCAATAGAGACTACATATATAATTTCATTCTCATAATACACATTATACAAATAACTGTAAGTTTGTACATTCATTTTACACATAAAAAAGCTAAATCAGACCAATTTGGATTTATCCCATCATAAGAAAAAAATTTTTTCCGGTATACCACATTAGCAATCTTGATATAACTGAACAAGGTGGGGGAGGGTCCTATATCCTTAATTTCTATTACTGAGGCCTTCCAAATATTTTAATAGCATTTTCTGCTTTCTCTTTTTATTATAAAAGCAATAGAAAGTAGAAAATACAAAAAAGCTGTGCTTTTCTGTTTATTACTGTTTCTTAAAAAGAAAGAGTGAAACGGAAAAGCTTGCTTAAAATTTTAGTTACTTTTTTCTTTCCTTTTTTTCCTTCTGTTTTTTTGAGACATGGCTTTGTTATATACTTCACAATGGGCTTTACTTCATTATGTAGCCGAGGATCAGCCTTGAACTCATTACAATTCTCCCGCCTCATCCTCCTGAATATTAGGTCTATTTTCTAAAAATCACTTACATACAAAATATGTCATTTAATATTCCTTTTTAGAAGCCTGTAAGTAGAATAAGTATATCATTTTAAAAAGTCATTCCAAAAAGTTATATAAATGAAAATTAAGTAAGTAGTTATTTACCCTCTAAATCTATCCAGGAGATTATCAAAATCAGTAAATTAGGGCCTATTACCTATTTGATTCTTTATGCTCAAACACAATTTTATATTGATTTTATTGTTGGATTTTTATGACAAAATGATCACAGCAGGCACAGCAATCCACAGTTTTGTTTTTGCATGCAGCTATATACCATAGTCATATTAATACATTTATATCCAGTAGTTTTAACAACTGTATATTTGTCTATTGCATAAGCATGCTTCAATTTATTAAAACAGTCCCTCCAGATGACAATTATGGGGATTCTCTTCTTGCCTATTACATAAACTTACAATGCAGTATCCTTACATAGCAGTATATTAAATCTGCAAGGCTGACACTTAAAAACAGAATTGCTGAGTTAAATGGTACATGCATTTTTGATACTTAACATTAAGTCTAATTAAATATAATACACTGTATACAGGTATTGAAACATCACATGGTACCCCATAAATATGTACACAGTGATATATCAATTAAATATTTTTAAAGTTTAGCTGGCTTACTTTCCAATAAAGACTTAGCAGCATAGGATCCCATCAGTAATGCATGAGTCCCAGTTGTCCTAGTGAGCCCATCAAATCTGCAGGCTTTTGCCCATTGATAAAGTGGGCCTTTCATGGTCTTGATGCAGGTTCAATGATCCTGCACATACTTCTGGAAATCAGCATTTTTAAATGCCTACTCAAAGTTAGCTTTTTAAAAAGATCAATGGGAAGGAGATTTCTGTATAGCAGGAATACTGATCTTGTAGGAATACTAATTGTATTAATCCTGTATCTATCTGTTACATTTACTGTGTTTTCCCCTAATTGATTGTGAAACCTGTGCTTCTCCTTTCTGGTTGTTTTTCATGTCTTACGCTTCTCAGGGTTATATATAAATATGAAGGTATATCCATAATCTCTTAATCATGTAAGAGTTTAGAATAAAAATGCAATTCATGTGAAGATTTTTTTTAAAAGTACACTTATCTATTTTTATTAAATATTTGAAATCTTGAGCTTTCCTTCACATTTCAATTATAAGTGTCTGCATTGATAAATAAAAGATAGCTGTTTAAATAGTTTTATAGTGGTCTTCTGATATCAGAGAACATCATTATATATAAAAATCTACCTGCTATCTTATGCCTTATTTCTAAATAAAAAATATAGTGATTATCTGTGAATACATAAAAATCTAACTAAAATAATGAAGGTAAGTTTTCATATATTTCAATTCCAGTATTTCAATACATTTATTCTCAGGACTGTGGATTTCAGAATGAAAAATAATGCAAAAGGAAACTGGAATGCCTAAAACATGTGTTAGGTATGCAAGTTTAGATAAATGAATCCATATTAAAAGTAACTGAAATTATGACTTAAATAAACAGATTCTATGTGATCAAAAATGCACCTCTGGAATTCATTCCCATGATCAAAACCAATGTATCGGAAGTCTTGGAGCATGCTTAACCAGAAGTGTCTATGGGTTCTCTATTTCCTAACAATTATTTTCTCTTCAAGAGTTTTTATAACCTAGCCAAGGACAAGGGAGAGCTCTCTATCTCTGGTGGGGTAATTGCTGCCTACCCCTATTTGCTTGATGCAAATACTGGCAAGTTCTTTTGTGGATTAATCGTTTTCTAGAGGTCATGTGGACCATAATTTCAGACCCTAGCCACTATCCTGATGGTCCTTCTTAGGAAATTGGACCCAGTGGGAACGTTTTCCCCCTCTGCTTAGTCTATGGGTCAGCATTTTCCTTCCCCTTATAGTTCTTAATTCTTGTAAGTGGCAATTATTTAAGACACAGTAAGAGAAGGTGCAATCTACATTCATTCAATAAAACCTAAATATTAAACAGGACAGAAAAATTCAGCATGGTTACTGAGGATGAATGAGACAGCATTTAGCATTTGAAAGGGACCACTGGAGTGGTACATGAGTAAATGATTAAAATGAAAATGATTGGAGATTAAAAAAAATTAAGAACTAAACGGGCTTACTATGTGTCAAGGAGACAGAGCATCTTAATTACAAAAGGTTAATATCACAGCCAGAATAAAAAAATAGGTGGAAAGATCATTCTAATAAATGTTTCCTGGAAATGCACCCAAAGACAGCAGGTACATAAAATAGAAATTTTAGATTTTTAGCTATACTGATAAAATAATAGATCAGTAAAGAAGTACAAAAAATACACACCTCACAGAGGTAACCTATTTGTGCTAAAATCATGAGGTTTGGGAATGAGATCACCATGCTTATGGAAAAACTCTGAAGGAAAATCATGACAGCTACATGAGTTATAAATAACATTAAAAATTTTAAACGAAGCCAAAGGAAAAAGGTAAGAATTTTGAATTTGATGTGGCCTATTCATAAGTATACAACAATGCTACTACAATGAATAAAAAGAATGAAATAAATTAAAATGACATGAAACACAAATGCAAGTCATACAAATGCAACTATTATGCAGATAATGTTAATATGCAAGTTATGGATATTGTACAACAGTGCTTCCAGGTCTAGCACATATAATCTTTAAGATAACACTTTTCTCCATGATATTTACTTAACTGCCAGTAAATACAGTATCAGTAAAATTTTAGTGATTAAGTCAAATCCAGTTAAGTAATTAAAAGTTTTAAACTTAATATTGAGAATTTGGTCTTTGATTTAAGCTACCAGATATGCTGAAAAACAGCAGTTTGCCAAGAAATTCCAACAAGTGATATGCATATAACATGGCAAATACATTTGAAAATTTCTTGACATGGGTTTCACACATAAAACTGAAATCATTCCATTAGGACCACATTTAAGGTTTTAACTCTCTTAATCTAGTATCTATAATAAATTCCTTAGTGTATATAACTCAAAGTGGCTCTGCTTCTGCGATTGAAGCATGACTGATAGAACATACCTGGGATGGTAACATTTAATCTAAGTATCACATATAACACTATCAACTATCTGCCATCAAGAGGAGATGCATAACATTGTTCCACTACAATCATAGGCTAACATCAGACCATTACTAGTCTTACAAGTTTGTGTCAGCCACTTTGCCCCACTTCCCCCTTCACCATTAAATTAGAAATAACAGCATGGGTTAGTTCTGGAGATTAAATGAGATGAAGAATAATGTCTAGTTACTTTTCTCATTTCTGAGACAAAATACCCAACACCTAAAATTAAAGGGCAAAATATTTATTTAGCTCACATTTTGTAGAGGTTTTCAGTCCATGATGGGGTGGCTCCAAGGCAAGGCGGCACATGGCAGAGGGGTAACCATTCACGGTGGCAGAAGATAGCAAAATCAACAAGAGGGAAAGACAAGACTCTTTCTGTCCCTTATATTGTGTACAGGCTACCCGGGCTAGGGTGGGTGTAGCACTCATACCCTTAATCCTAGCCAGAACTATGCCACACCAGTCACTAATCACACACAAAATTAATTCCAGCATCACACACTTTAGACTCAGTCACTTCTGAATACCCCACCCCCCCCATGACTACATGAGGCTTTGTGAGGGGACAACTAGACACAAGCCATAACAGTTTAATATGAGGAAAATGGTAAGTGCTTGTACAAAACAGTTATCATATATATAGTATGGTATAATAAAATGGTCTTTGATTTAAGCTACCAGATATGCTGAAAAACAGCAGTTTGCCAAGAAATTCCCTCAACGCTACTTTCTAGGTATATTCTAGTGTTTGAAGTGGAAACAAGATGGCTGTAAGAAGCCTTCCCTGATGGTCCACACAGATCATTTTCCCTAAGTGTGCCTACCAAAACCACCTTAGGTTTTTTGTTATAACCCTCATACCTAGGACCATGCTTATTTGCTCACTGATGCCTGGTACTGTGTATGACAGCAAATTCTAATTAGGTGCCCTGAAAATATTTTCTGAATGTACAAAGTATGTTATGGGAATCTTCAAAGATATCACAAGAACAAAATATTCACTCAAATTTTGGTGACGATTCAGCATATCTCAACAGAAGAGCAGTTACATACTCTTAAAATTAATTTCTAGTTTTCTCGGAACTTTTAGAACATGTTTAGTAACATATGAAATAGAACACTACAATGAAATCAGAGAAGTTTATGAAACCTTTCTTACTAAAAAAGTTTAAAAATTATTAGTTCAACTTTTTATTAGCACTATAAACATGAAAACTGCTTTGTACAATCAGATCCTAGATTACTGTACCTGTGAAATGTGTATAAACACCTTCCTGTTCTGATCTCTCTGAGTTAACCCTACATCATGCAAATTTTCTAGAATTCTGTGAGTGGGGGTTTAAAAAAAAAACATCAGAGTCAAGGATTGTATCTGCTGTCTTGGCAACAGACAGAAATATCATATACTTATGGAAATGGTACAGGATTAGAAAATCTCTTTTCTCAGGAAGTAGAAATAATGGAGTGAGGATAACAGTCTTTTTTCTTCAATATTGCATCATGCTTCACAGAATAAGAAGTACAAGTGGCCAATCATCACATGGAAATGCTCAACATTGCTTGTCATTAGAGAAATGCATTCTAACAACATTACGAATCCATCTTACTCCACAAAGAATGACCATCATCAAAATAACAAACGCTGAAAAGCTGCAGGGGAAAAAGGAAACCTTTGGGGAATTCCTACTGTTGGTGGGAATGTAAACTAGTACAACCACTATGGAAATCAGCATGGAGATCCCCTCAAAAAACCAAAAGAACAATAAGGAATGAAAAGGATGAAATTACTATAGATTCCACAGAAATTCAGAAGATCATTAATACCTACTTTGAAAATCTTTACTCCCACAGGA
>NW_004955402.1:58310797-58377657 GCF_000276665.1 Chinchilla lanigera | reverse complement strand
GCATGTCTCTATCTGTTTTCATGAGAAACCACTTTGAAGATATCAATATGTAATACAAGAAGCATTGTTAATTTCCTACCACTTTGTCTGTAACTCTGTATTGTCTGTACTGTTCTTTTGCTGTTTTGTAAAAGGTTGTCTGTCTGTCAATGTTTTCCTCCTTTTATTTTTAAAATTAAAAAAAAAAAGCACAAAAAACTAAAAGTAGAAATTCCATTTGATCCAGCTATTCCATTTCTAGATATCTTCTCAAGAGTTAAAGATATCATATTACAGAGTTACATGTGTACCCATGTTTACAGCAGCACAATTCATAATAGCTAATTCCTGGAAGTGGCCCACATGTCCATCAACAGATGAATGGCTAAAGGAAATGTGGAATCTATATACCATGGAGTACTACTCTGCCATAAATAAAGAAAAGCTTGAGTAATTTGTAAGAAAATGAATATGCCTTGAGACCATATTATGTGAAGTAAATCAGACAAACAAGCTTATATATTACATTTTATTTCTCTTTTATGCAAAACCCAGAGTAAAAATAAAAAGCAAAGTAAAAGACAGATAATAGGGAGGAGATAGATTATTCTCAAAGGGTAAGGGGAACAAAAGTTGGAGGGAAAGGGAAGGAGGGAAGACATGAAAAATGGGAATCAGGATGTTTTATGTACAAGTACCAACTCCATACAAGGAATGTTGGGTACTGCAAACATGTACCAAAAATAAGGGGGAAAGGTATCAAGGGATAGGTGGAGGGAGGAAAGGAAGAAAGGGAAAGGGAATGAAAAAAGGAATTAGATGTAAATATTATGTACTACACAAATGTATTAATAAACTAAAACAACAAAACAATACTAAGTCACTCAGAGGGACACTGGTAATGGATATAAAATGTAGAAACAGGAAAAATAAAATATAAATACTCAAGTAAAGTACTATATCTGCATCAAGTAACATGCTACATTTCAGTTCTATTTCAAAACCTTTAGACCAAACATTAAATTTTATCTGTACTATGATGATAAAATATTGTTTTCTACATTGAACGGAAATGACTGCATATTACTATGATAAGTGAATATTGTGACATCTTAATACCTAGAACGTGAACACAGCCAAATTGACCCTTCTATAAATAATAAAAACAAATAGCCTACATATCAAATATCTTTCTTAACGTAAAAAGACATCATAAAGTTTGATATGTTCAAAACGAACATAAAATATCTTTAACGTTTCTTTCTGATACATTTTCTCTTAGACTGAATTCAGGTTCAACATAGAAGATTTATGATCCTAAAGCATACATGACAAAAAAATTTTCATTATACACAGGGAAAAAGCTAGAGATACAGACTAAGATGATACATTAGGAAAACATTAAAATAAAACAAAAAGAAATCTGATGTGCTACTCAGCTTCTTTTTAAAAAACCATCCTGTTTTGTCTTCCTTTTTCAGCATTTTACATTTCAGCTGAACAATCCAATTTTTAACTTACTCCCTTCATACACGTTACTCACCCTATAGTCTCCTCTGCCTGCAGAGATTCCAGCTCATTTCCTTCTCTCACCCTCTGCTTACTCAATTCTTATAAAATCGAGTACTCTTCAACTTCCCTTTACATGCTTAGGATTATCTTCATTTACACTTACACAAGTTAGGGCTCCACTTCTATCCCATAGCAAACACAATTTCCAACATGATTTTAAAAGGCAAGAATGTAGTCTTGTGTCTTGGATATTTTTTTCTCGCTGCTGGGACAAAATACCTGATGCCCAAAATTAAGGAAGGAAAGGTTTATTTCGCTTACAGTTCATGGAGGTTTCAGTCCGTACTTGGCAGATTATAAGGCAGAGTGGCACATGGCAGAGAGCTACAGCTCAGGGTGGCAGAACACAGCTAAGCAACCAGCATACACCAGGGCAGAATAGGGGAGGAATGGCCTCAAGCACCCTTTTCCTCTCCCTTACACATGCAAACTATCCACCCCAGGGTGGGTGTAGCTTTCAAACCCATAATCAAACTCTAAAAGCCTGCCCCATGGCCGCATGAGGCTTTGGGGGGACACCCAAACACAAACCATAACATCTTGTAAGTCCAAAGAATTTAATTAAGTGTGCATAAGAGAGTCTACATTTGGTACATGCTCTATCTGATTCCTGACTTAAGCATGAAGTTTACTTTGTCTGAATAACAAGGCGTAAGTTTATTAACAGTTTATTTGTAAAACACTAAGAAGTAGCACAATTCTACGTTGACTAGATGCCCTATGAAAATGTCAATGGATTCAGTAAATACTTCGTTACATAAAGAATGTTAAACTATGGTACTTAACACTAGAAAAGGTTATGAATTTTAGTGTCTTATTAAACAAAACTTAAAGCCAATTGTAACAGTGTCCAATGCTACCCTAAAATGACAAGAGGACTACATGGGCATCTCATGTCTCTGTCAATTTATATTAACACATGACTGAAAGCAAGTAGTGTATTACAGGAAGTCTTATTTCTAACCAAGGGAATAGGAGGTATAAACTTACACACACAAAGAATAAGTTATACACATGTAAATATACAAGTTGCACCACCATTCTGGCCATTTATGTAACTTGGAATATTGAGCCTTGCCACTTAAGAGCATACCTACTGGTATAACAAACAGAAGAAATAGAGTAATTTTTAGTTGTATATTTTATTAATTGAAAACTTTAAGAAGTACTCAATATAGTCCAGGTAGTATTTTAAGTACAGTATTTTACAGATACTTATTGATTCATTCTAAGACATTTATCACTAGTAGAGATTAACTGACAGCAATGTTCTTCCAAGATGCAAAAGGATCTCATTAGTTTGAGGCATAGATTCTATTTAAGACAAGAGAAACCAAATCTTTCCCTGACCAACTTACAGAAAGAATCTTGCACTGCAATTCAGTTTAATGTAGTGAAACCAAGAAAGAAGTATAAAGGAAATCCTGAAAGACAGTCCCTCCCTCACCTCCTCCCAAGATTCTTCTACAAAAAGGGGGAAATTTATATTCCATGCAATTTGATTAAATTAATCTATGCTACCTGCAAAAGAACTTGCCTTTCCCTTTACAAACAGGAAATCACTTATGCCAGGTTTTTATTTTAAGCATGCACTAAAATTATGATTTCTCACAAGAAGAAAGACTCCCTGCCAATCATACTGACATGCTACTCAACAAATGGCACTAATAGCTGTGACAAGAGTGAATGTGTCTGAGCAGAGCTTTTTAAGAAGGATCTAGACCAGCCATCAAAAATACTGTTTTATCGAGTTAGGGCCTACGCTATATTCTGCTGCAGTAAAAGCTATTAGGTGATTCAAATGACTATTTTACAATGATGGATTTTCATCTATTAAAAGAATGTATCTAAGTGTTTTTAATGTTACTCAGAAAAAAATGAAATACTAAATTAAACATGTCTATAAGATCAAACATTCTACTTATTTTTCAATAAATTAATTTAGAAAATTTATTCAAATGATTTATATATTTCAGATGCTGATTAGCATACATCATATAACACTTTTGGTGTATTTAATTTCAGAGGTTTAAAGCAATTAGCATAATTATTGTATTAATTCCTATTTTCACTTTCCCTATCCCAATCACAGCTTTATACTAAATAATTCTTCATCAACCAAGACACCTATTTAATATACACTAAGACAACCATTTGTGGAAAACAGAGAAAAGTTATAAGTAATTGTCTTTGTAATTTGTAATTTTTAAAACTCTCATTCATTCTCCAAAAGGAAGGAAATCTGGTATATGCCACAACATGTATGAATTTAGAGGACACTGTGCTAAATGAAATAAGCTAGTCACAAAAGGTAACTCCTATAAAAGTTCATTTACATGAGAGATAAAGTAGTCTCTTGATTAAATTATTTTGTCTTATACTTCACTTAATATCACACTGTTTTGTTCATCATGGCTGTAAAAGCAGAAGCTATCTCATAAATATATATATCATCTAGCCTATGTCTATAGTAATGTAGTAGATTCAGCTTGTATAACCACTCCAGGATGTTTTTACAATGAAAAAATTACCTAACATTGCATTTCTTGCAAGGTATCCCCATTGTTTTTTATTTGTTTGTTTGTTTTGTTTTTTGGGTTTTTTTTTGTTTCCATTGTTAAGTAATATGTAACTGCATAATCAATATAAAAAATTATATCATAAGCAAAAAGTAGAAATATTTCTTACCTAATAGCATAAAGGATTAAAGAATAATGACTTCACTGGGCACTATATTGTATACATAAATATATATATCTTATTTTAGTTGTCCATTAGATTTTTTGAATGGCATAGTAAGCTCCCTGCTGTCAAAAAGTCATTCAAGAGAATAAGAAGACAGTGACAAATCAGACAAATTCTTGATGAGTTTAAATTAGATCACAGAACAATGAAGAGGTAGGGTACATGAAATTGAAGGGAAATATATGTATCCAACTATGGCCTTTTAAGGATAAAATTCAAACTGATGTATGCTTAATTTTAGAAATTTACATGCTAACAGAGAGTAAAGAAACTGATCCAAAGAAATAACTGCTAACTTACTGCAACAAAACTGCAAAGGTGATTCAATGGAGGAAGGATAGAGCTTTCAACAAATAAAAGATGCCAATATGCAGATAAAAAAACCCTGACTAACACCTCATGTAATACAAAGTAGGACTCAAAATAGATCATATGCCTAAATGTAAAATCATAAAGCTTCTAGAGGAAAATGAGTTACTCTTTGTAACTTGAATTAGCTTACTATAAAAATCATAAAGAACAAATTCAAAAATTGACTTTAAGAATATTACAAACTTTTGCCTACACTTTGTGTCAGAAACACACACATTTTCTGAACTCAGTTCCCAAAAAAGAGGCAAAATATTTCAAAAGATACTTAAAGAAATATAGAGTACAGATAAGCATATGAATCGATACTCAACACAATCAGTCATCAGTCAAAATTAGTTAAAATCATAAGACACCACTAAGTGCCTACAAGAGCAACTTTTAAAAAATTAACTAACAACATCAAATGCTGATGAAGATGTGGAACAACAGGTATTATTATAGGTATTATTATAGGTATTATATTATTATTATCTTTGGAAAATAGCTGACAGTTTTCTTATGTTAAATATATATATGCTCTTGCCTACAAGAGCAACTTTTAAAAAATTAACTAACAACATCAAATGCTGATGAAGATGTGGAACAACAGGTATTATTATAGGTATTATTATAGGTATTATATTATTATTATCTTTGGAAAATAGCTGACAGTTTTCTTATGTTAAATATATACGTAGAATATAGCCTAGGTATCTCATTTCTAGGTAACTTACATTTAGAAACCTTTCCATACGAATTTATAGCCGCTCTCTTCATAGTTACCTAAAGGAATAAACAACTTAGACACAGTATTACATTTTGGTTTTGATATTCCTTTCCCAGTGAGTAATTGTGTTGAACATATTTCTGTGTGCTTACTGGCCATGTGTAAATCTGCTATGGGAAAACTGGTCTTCAGATCCTTTGCCCTTTTTTAATTAGGTTATTTATCTCACTATCGTTGAGTGGTAAGAGTGGCTTATATGTTCTGGAATCTAGATCCCTTTTCAGATATAGTTGTAAATATTTGTAGATCCCTTTTCAGACATAGTTGTAAATATTTTCTTCTATTTTGTAAGTCTTCCTTTCATTGTCTTGATGGTGTCTTTTAAAACACAAAAACTTTTAATTTTGATAAAGTCCAATTTATCTATTTCTTTTGTAGGATGGTGCTTTTGTTGTCACAACCAAAAAGCTGTTATTAAGGTCACAAGATATAGAAGAACCAGGTATATTCATGGTAATGCAACAATTAATACACACACACACGTACTTCCTTGCCTGTATGTTGGGAAGGGCTAGAAGCAGAGGTACACGTAGGGTAAATATCTGGTTTATAAATATCACAGTCAAATCAAAGACTCTAGGGTTCCTCAAAGAAGTAGTCAACCGCAGGTTCAGGGCAGGAAAAACTCAAGATGAGCTAAGAACATTTGGTAGTGCCATGAATCAGAGATACCCGTAAAGCGGGGGACATCTGGGAGGAATCTACCTGAAAGGGTACTCAGTGGCCAAACCTTGAACAGTGGGGAGTAGTTCATGCTGATAATAAATAAAACAAATACATTATTAGGAAAGATCAGGCATTCCTTACACAATTTCAATTATTAAAAGTTGTTTTTTACTGAGACAGAATACCCAACACTCAATGCTAAAGAACAGAAAGTTTATTTCAGCTCATAGTTTGTAGAGGTTTCAGTCCCTAGTCAGCTGGGTCCAAGGCAGGGTGACATGGCAAAGAGGCATCCCAGAGGGGAAACAATTATGCTGTGATAGGCAGGAAAGTAGCAAGCAGAAGCAGCAACAGGACCAAGCCTGCCTTCTGTCTCTGTGTGTTCCATCCAGGCTACAAACTTATTGATTAGTGCCACCCATACCCAGGGCGGGGCTTTCTATTACTCATAATCCATACTCCTTAATCCATATTCATACATCCTCATGCCACCACCTTTGAAAACCTTCATCTATGAATGCAGGAAGCTTTGGGAGGACTTTTAGATATAAGCCATAACAAAAGTAGAAAGGATGAAGAAAAAGAGAAAGTAATCATTTGAACACCACAGATCTTTTTGGGCAAGATTCACTAATGCGTGTTGAAATTAGTAGGCTCATGTTTGAGGAGAAATAGGCTATTTGCAGAATCTGAAAGCATCTCTCCACAATACATACAGATTTAAAAGGTAAAATGATCAGTTTTTGATGCAGGAATCTGGAGACACCATCTGATTCCACATGTACGGGCAATCACCTCCAGTCATAATATACCCCCGTGCTGTTCTTGTACACATTAGCCAAATCATGAGTGAACACCAGACTGGTCCAAATTAAGGGACACTCTGTAAAATAACTGATCTATTCTCTTTAAGTGGCAAGGTTCTAAAGGTCTGAAAGCTGCCATGGACTAGAGAAGACTAAAGACATGACGATTGAAGAGAAGGTCACTCCCTTGGTTGGATTGTGGAAAAAAAAAATTACATGATGGAAAAACTTTAAACTTTGAATAAAGAGTGTAATATAAAAACAATATTGTACCAATGTTAATTTCTTTGGTTTTTAGAATTTTCCAATGGTTACCTGATGCTAACATTTGGCAAAGTTGGGTGAAAGATATAAGGAACTCTATTCCTGCAATTTATGCTTAACATTACTTAAAAAATACTTAAAGGAAACAAAAATGTGCAAAATAGTAAATTCACTCACTGCAAACAGAAATAAATAAAACTGCAAAAGGTTATTAATGTTTATTATTTTACAGTGTGAAATAAATTTCAAAGTTAAGAAATATATGTAAATTTCCCTAAATTTGAAGAATCTGTAATTTTTTTTCATTAAATGGATTCAATGAAAACAATAACCTGTTATATAGTATTAGTCTTACGCTATGTCAATACATTCTATGTTTCTCTCATATAAAAATGCCTTTAAGTTGGGGTCAAAATATAAGTTTAAGGGTGTGTAAATTTTTAAAATATACAAATTATGCTGAATTAAATAGTTGATAAAAGGTCTGTAAAAAGTAAAAGGCACATCAATTACCTGATAAGATCATACTGCCCCACTATAACTTTCCATAATCAATTTTTTTCTTTAAATTTTTGATAAATGAAGTTGTCAGTGTGGATAAGATCACAATTTTGTTTCCTTTTTTTTCTTCTAAACTATTTTAACTTTCAGAATCCAATTCATGAATGCTGCAAATGCTAGCCTTGATAATATCGCAATTTCACCTGCTGATGAGGTAGTCATACAGCCATATGCCTGTGTCACCTTGTGGTAGCAAGCCAAGAAGGACTGGAGAAAGTTTCATAGAGGCTCTGATTATACAGGCCTCCTGAGAAGGCAGGGAATATGGATTTTCATTTTGTTTTGTTGTACTAGGTGTTGAACACTGAGCTACATCCTTATCCTGCTTTTCATTATATTTTGAGACAGGGTCTCCAATTTGCTCAGGCTGGCCTGGAATTTTTGGTTCTCTGCTTCAAGTTACTGAGCAGCTGTTAGTACAGGCAAGAGTCCACACAACCAGCAATCGTTTTTTACTTCATACAAAATACTGAAGATAACTTTTTAAAAGATCAGGTAGCTAAGGGATCTCTCTTCTGCAGGATTGTGGGAAGGCAGTGGCTAAAGAGTGGGCTAGACGGAATGCAGTAACCATTTCTAACACTGCTCCATATTGCTAAACAGATAAAAGAAGATTGTACATATGCTGAAGGAAAGTTAGAAAGAATATATTTATTCTCAAGCAAAATAAAATGTAAAAAATATTTAAGGATGTATCTTTAGAAAGCTTTTAAAAGCCTACTTCAGTATTTATTCAATAAAAGTGAAAAGGTGATAAGTTCAAAAGCTCTGCTTAACTCATCAATAAATAATACATTTGCTAATAAATATCCACGAGTAAGATTTTTGTGGATACCAACTATATTACTGAAAAAAAATAGGCTGCTAAAAATTCTGTTCTGACATTATTCATCCATCAACTACAGAGTATGTAAGATAGTTTTGTTCTAAACGTGGGGATTCCAGCAGATGCCAAAGAGAAAGAGAGAAGGAATAGGCTAGCTACCAAAATACCAATTCACTGAGCCAGAGTTGACAGATGTCAAAGATATAGCTACAACAGAAGGCATTAGAGCTGTTGATTTGAATTTGAGAAGAACAAAGATTTTTCACAGCAGTGAAGGAAAATAGTAAATTAACCCCTGGATATTTGGGGTGAAAAGATCAATTGTTGAACTGTTAATTATTTTAGGAAGTCTTTTGTTAGCAGTAAAAAACCAGAAGACTGGAAAACATGGAATCCAGTCTGAAGGTTAAAAAGAAAGAAAGAAAGGCTGAAAATTATAGACCTGTAAGTCTAACATCTATATTAGGAAATAAATTTGAGATGATACTTATGGATGAGCTTAATGATACATTTGGAGAAGTACAATTTAATAGGGGTGAGTCAGCATGGATTTACCAAAGGCAATCTTGTCACAAAAAACTTTGTTCCTTTTTAGGTTGAAGTAATAATTGGTTCATATAAAGGAGAACCAATGAGAAACTGTCAGGTTTATAGAGATTTTTTTGGACCTTTTCATAAAATGAATTACTGCACAAGATGTCACGACGTGTCAGAGCATCCAACTGACAAAGGCAATAAAAGTAACAGAGTTGGAAATAGAAGATCAGGAAGAACCTGGGAAAAGACTGCATTTCTATAAGCCTGTTGATGGTAGAACTTCAATGTTTTTAATTACTGATGAAGAAAGTTTTTCATATTAGGAATTCTGAATATAAAGCTACCTAAGGGAGTGGTTAAGGCTATAGCTATTTTACCTTAACTAGGATAGATTAAGCAAATGGGATCAGAGTTAGAATATGATATTTAGTTTTCCTAAGTATAAACGTCACTAGAATTAAGCAATCAAGTTAAGTATAGCTTAGATGTTACTGAATCAGGTAACACTAGGAATAAAACAGGATATGGGGTTTTAATAAAAGTGAACTTTTTACATTTATATTCTTATAACTGGGTAGAGACAAATTCTATGGAATGTAGTTAAGTAAAAATGTTACAAAGAACACAAAAACTATCCTGGAGAAAAATATAAAATTTCCAATTTGTGAAGAGACTATGATAGATTTCATGTGCTGTCATACTGCACCAATAAGAATATCATATACATTTTAAATGATTATGGCTTGATTAAGAACCAATGAAAATAAAATGAATTTAAGTAACAGAAAAGGATGACAGCAGAAAAATAACAGAAATTAAGAAAAACACCATATCATCACTTAATGTGTAATTTCTCCTGCAAAGAGAACACAGTTGTCACTGCCTTTAAAAACAAACATTTAAAGTCTCAACTATTCAGATAGAAATATGAAATAACTAAATCAACCTCACAGTTTTCTTGTAGCACTCACACTTTGGGGAAATGGCCATGTAACCTTGGGTCCTCAACTGGGTAACTGTCCATGAACGACCTTTTACTTCAGTAGCAAAAAGGGTTTTCTAGCAGCAAAGGTAAAACTTAGTTTTTTTTTAAATTGGTAGGGAAACTATCTTTCTTCTTAGGCACAATCCTTAGAGACCTAGCAAAGCCCCTCACCCCAGTGGCCATTTTTCTCTT
The DNA here is from genome assembly GCF_000276665.1 of Chinchilla lanigera. Taxonomy (NCBI): domain Eukaryota; kingdom Metazoa; phylum Chordata; class Mammalia; order Rodentia; family Chinchillidae; genus Chinchilla; species Chinchilla lanigera. Next base: position 58,367,386 of record NW_004955402.1, on the reverse strand, counting down.
CATCTCCCATTCTTTGGGGTAATATCTGTAGTAATCTGAGATACAATTACTGAAGAAAAGTACACATAAAGTCAGATTGGAGGCCACTTGTATTGCGAACAGAGGTAAATATTTAATTCTCCCTCAAGGTGTAGTGAATAAACACCAAGCTTATTTATGATTAACAGAACTGACAGAAATGCTAAAACTGTAGTGATCAAATCAAATTAATTTTTGAGAGAAAGTTAATTTCCCTAAATAGAAAAAATAATAATGCACAATGTCAGAAAAATTATAATGTAGAATGATCACTTTTAATTTAAAGCTAATTTTGAGGAAGGATAAATGTGATTGCAAAATCTTGTCATATTAGATCTACAGAGAGCTTAAAGAATCTTCTTGAGAATACAGAGGTTCTGACACTAGGATTAAAAAGGAATGTTACTAGTACTACTACATCTTGTTCCAGCAATAGACGCTTAGAAGTGAAAACATATCTTGATTTCTAAGACCACCGGTTAATTTTTCCTGTGCTTGTATTTAACATAGATGGAATACTATGGAATGGACTTCTTTGTGTCTGTCTTGGTTCATCCAGTGATATTACCAGGAGGTATATATCATACTGTTGCTTATAGCTGTAGTTCATTCATTCTCACGGATATAAATTATTCCATTTTGAGAATATATAATCCATATGTACTGTATTTGATGTACACTTGTCTAGTTTTGGTTTCTGACTATGATGAATAACTGATTTAAATATAAAATACTAAGTAAAAGTCAGTATTTCATGTATGAGATTAACACCATCCCAGCAGATAATAAGGTGAAATGCAATTATAATGCTGCTTATAGTTAATCTGTATGGATGTATTAATATGAAACAACACAATTATGGCAAGAGGCACTTCTATAGATACAAAGAAACATTTCATAATTATAAGGAAATATATACATATTCACAATCACATATGAATATGTGCATATAAGAGTATCCTAAAGTTCTGAGTACCCGGTGATACATCTTCAAACATGTGACCCAAATTAACAGAATCAGAAACGGACTAATCCACAATAATAGTGAGAAACTTTAATATATCTTTCACAAGCACTTGACAGAACCAGCATACAAATCCAGCAAGAATTCAGAGTGTTCACATTACTATAAACAAACTGGATGCAACTCAACAGGCAGCACAGGCTACGGCCCTACCAGTCTTAAAGGCCCTTCCAGATATCTTATATACTCATCAACATTCACCATTTGCTGGGCCCAAAGAATGCCTATACCAATTTCAAAGGATTGAAATTATTTAATTATTTTCTGTAAACACAGTAACTAAGCTAGAAATGGATTTCTGTTACTATCTAATAGTTAAAAAAAGAGAAGCAAAAAATAATCTCAAACTTACTACACATTAAATGTTACATTTCTAAATAGTTCAAGGGAAAAAACTAAACCACTTTTATCTTGCATTTCAAATAAGGATACATACTGTCTTACTTTTCTTCTTTCTGAGACAAAATATCTGACACCTAAAGTTGAAGGAGGAAAGGTTTATTGCAGTTCAGAGTTTGTAAAAGTTTCAGTTCCTAGTTGGCTGGCTCCAACGCATGCAAGAAGGACATCACAGAGGAGAAACAATTCGTGGCAGGCACAAGGCAGAAGGCAGCAATCAGGGATATAGCAAAGCAGCAGCCCTTTTATAGCAGGTTCTTACATACTCTCACACCCAGGGTGGGGCACCCTTAATCCTAGCATTGTACCATGAATCAATCCCAATATCACACTCTTAATTCCAGCTTCACACACTAGATTCAGGTGCTCTGAAAAGCCCCACCTATGTCCACGTGAGGCTTTGGGGAGACATGTAGCCATAACACATACACTGATGCGGGGCTGGGGATTTAGCTCAGCGGCAAAGCACTTGCCTGGCAAGCGCAAGGTCGTGAGTTCGGTTCCTGGTACCGGAGAAAAACCAAAAACCAAAAAAAAATTTAAAAATAAAACACATACACTGATGCTAACATATCCTGATGTTAGACATATCCTGATAATAAAATTAAAATTCACAAGAACACTTTCACTCTTTGAAGCACAAAATGGAAAATAACACCAGTATCATTCTATACCAGTCCCCACAAAAAATTGACAAAAAACACAATCATTTTTTGTTGGATAGAGAAGAAAAAAACCTGAATAATCATTCATGCTATTATTACATCACAGTTACATTTACATAGTTACTAGTTTGCATTTAGTACTATCTCATGTAGATTATATAGACACTGTGTGGTAGATGTCTCTATCCAGAGCTTAGAGAGGAGAAAACTGAGGCCCACAGAGTCAACATTTCCAAAGAAATACACAAAGGAATGATAAAGTTAGAACCTTTCCTACCTATAAGCTACGTCTGCAGAAACACACTGCTGAGCCAGGAGCATCACAAGAAATTCATTCAAATTCCTAATTCACTGAGAAAAAAACCTGAAGCCTGGAGATATTTAGAAATGCCCAAATTTACTAAGTGGCCCAGCAGGGGCCTAAAGTAGGTCTTTGAGGAGGTCGAGTCTTGTGGAATTTGCATGGATTATATCACCTCTATAATGCAGTTACAGTTATAAACCAGTGTGGCAACCCCAAGAGACTAACACAACATAGGACACCTCTTTCAGAACTTCTCTCAAAGAAAAATTAATATTTATTTGCCTCCTGTACAACCAGCCCACATAGGAAGACGGCTGCACAGTAGTCCAGCAAGTGTTGGTTTCCCTGATATTTTCAGAGCCTTACTCTGTAGAAGTGATTCTCAGCTGAACATTATGTCTGTTGTTAACTTTGATAAGCATTCTGTTATTGTTGTTTATTTGTGGTATTTTTTTGAAGTGTCAAATCTTGTGACTATTAAAGTACCAGTAATTTAAAGTGAAAAAAAAAGATAAACCTCCAAATATGGCCTCAACTAAATTTAAAATACCTCAAATCACACAAGTTGCAGTCCTTTTCAGTTGTTAAATGTTTCCATTGAACAGACTTTTAGATGTCTGATAATATATGGGATAGCAGGGCCAGGAATAAAATAATGGGAGGGGAGGGGGCCAGGGATCATAGGGTTGTGTCAATTCAATCTTTTTTGAAAGAACTGAATGATATCAGTGAATTTGGGTTACACAATTCTCAGTCTGTTAATGGTGCAGATATGAGAGGATGCAGCCATCACCAACCACCCTCAGGACTTTACGCTCTAGCTCCCACTAGGGAGTTCCTCCGATGTGCACCTGATACTACCACCAAACACCAGGGTGACAGCAGCCAGTGACAGTTTGACTCAAATACCATAATGAAATATATCACAGATCATTGGGAATTTCAAGGTTAAAATGTCAGTTCAAAAAAATTTACCTTTTAGGGGGCTGGGGATTTAGCTCAGTGGCAAAAAGCGCCTGCCTGGCAAGCGCAAGGTCGTGAGCTCGGTTCCCGGTACCGGAGAAAAACCAAAAAAAAACAAAACAAAACAAAACAAAAAAAAATTTACCTTTTAAAAACTTTTCTCTTAACAAGTGAGGCTTGCCAGAGTGAAAACCTGACTGCAGAGCACAATCACCACGCATAGAGAAAAAACAGTCATCGCTCCCCTGTGTCATAGGACTCCTCTTATGAAAACACTTAACACCATGACTTAGTACCACTTAAAGAGAAAACCAGGGCTATTCACTTGGGAGCAACACACACATAGTGAAGAAGGATGTTTCTTTAAAATGCTTTTATAGGGGCTGGGGATTTAGCTCAGTGGCAAAGCACTTGCCTGGCAAGCGCAAGGGCGTGAGTTCGGTTCCCGGTACTGGAGAAAAACCCCCCAAAAAAAAAAAAAAAAAAAAATGCTTTTGTATTGCTAATGAGATCTCAAAACACATCACCAGAGTAGCCTTCAGCATCACTAGTACATAGTTCCTGTGTGCAGTCCTAACTGCAGAACACAAAATAAATACTTGGCTATAGCCTGCAATATTTCCCCTTGTCATTCCATTTGATTCTTTTAAAAGTTAGAGATATTTTATACTAGGGAAAAAAAGGAAAACTGTTCTTAATGTCTAACTGGGGCAGTGAAAGGGAGCAATGTGAATCTGGTTCTGGGAAGGAGCTGGAATGATAGCATTTGGAAAGAGGGGACTCTGTTGACAAACCTGACAAGGCAGCTTGTATTGGTTGGTTCCTTTTTGCTGGTAGCACTTCAAGCATCTGTACTGTCATGCTCTCATATTCATGAAAACCCACAGGTACTGATGGTCAGAGATATTCCAACTTGACTTTATCTGTTCACGTGCACTAAAGCTATTAAACCATGTAGTTAAAAACCTGTACAGTGACACCACTGGCAAAATGAAAAGAGCAGAAACCTCTGCTCTTATTTATTTTCCAAAAACCAACCCTGCATACAACAGATTGCTAAATTAGACACCACGACTTAAGTAAGTTAATCATATGAAAGAAAACTGAGAAATATGACAAGGCACACCAGTAGCAAATGAATATTCCTAATATTTCTAATATATTCCTAATACATAGACCTTGTCAAATGTATTAAACATTTTATTCTAACTTGAATTACACAAGAAGTTCTATTTCCTTTAATGTAGACAATGTGAGCATACTTGGCTGAAATATTTTGCAAAGTCCTGTTCTGGATGAATGCCTCTTGACTTTCACACATTGTTGTGATCCCCACCCTCACTAACACTGCCTGGGATCCTCCTGGTGCTGAAATATCCTGTGCTAACATCTCCATAGCATTAATTCTTAAAATTCTCACAATGTCTTGTTAAGTGGTGTCCTCACACAGAGCTATACCTGAGAAATCAGGTTCTGTGAGGTCAGCCTGCCTGTCCTCATGTGACCATGAGGGGAGCAGCACAGATTAAAAGGCTCTCACTGGCACCAGAGCATCTGCTTTAAATGGATCCAAGATCCACTGCCAGTATTAACGCAGTGCTGTTTGGGCCACATCTTAGGACTCTTTCCTAAGTTTACTTCAGGGGTATTTCCTCCATTGGAAGCTCATCCCCACAATCCATCATTACACTATTCTCCACAAAAGAACTCAACACTCAAGGAGCCTCGTTAATTAAACACAGATTTGCTCTACCCTATGGTTACTGCTGTATCTTATACCTTCCATATATCAGATATATGAGATTACATACAGGTAACTGATCCATATATAATCCATGAGGCCAGACTCATTAGCTACTGGTGCTATCTCGAGTATGTGGGTCCCTCCTAATTTCTGGGAAGTGAACAGTATTTTTTTAACCCTAAAGATGCTGTGTCACCTTCCTCATTCACATTCTTCTTCTTTCCAGGTATAGCCAGGAAAATGGTGGGACTTTGTTTTTGAAAAAATTAATTTTACCAATTAATCAAAATATGGAAGTTAAAGAACTATCACATCAGCTCAACTATGTTTTGAATTTGTTTTTATGACAGAATATAGTTGAAAAGGTCTGTTTTCAATATTTGAAAAGGGTAAGAGCAGAGTATACTTTTGTATAGGCCTTGAAGCAAACATCATTTCACACCTGATCCACTGAAATAAATCGTGTTCTATTATATGTATAGTATTACAGCTATTGTGATCAGTGAAATGAAATCCTGTTATAAACAAGTATTTTAATAGTTTCAGCCCCTTACCAGCATGTAAGTATGCGAGGTCAGGGTTTTCGATATCAGGATGTTGTTCTTTCAAGTGATTTCGGAATTCCACGGGGACATTTGTCCCATAGTCACATTTGGGGCAGTTGTACATCTTGACTCCTTCATGTTTGCCAGTATGTAAAATATGTTTGCGGATATTTTCAGCACAGTTTGACCTACCAAGTAAGAAAAAAAAGTAAATCAAATTAAGTTCAAATCAATAACATTATCACATATAATTATTACTAGCTAACACTGATACACGCCTTTCAATATGCTCAGCAGAATTTTAAGTGCTGCATTCATATAATAATAAACTTATAAAATATACCAATTCTATCATAAGCTGGTATTTTACCTTAGCAATTCTTTTCTATGAGGAACTGGAAATACAAAAATCCCAAGCTATATTTTTTAATATCAAATTATTCTGGTACCACTTGAGGGCAGTGAAGGTGTTTGTTTATCCCCAGTAACCTACCTATCATCACTGAAGAGTGGTATGAAAGAAAAGCATTATGGTGAACACTACTGAGTTTGGTACATCTAGGAAACAAAGACCTTTGGCTTTTAAATTCTGCCAAGTGAGTTATAATGTAAGGCTCCAAGACAGTTTGAAGGTAGAAAGAGAGCTAGAAGCAGCTACACCTATGTCGCCCCAACACTTAGGCAATTTGTTAGTGTCTGCAGGTTTTCTTATGGTGGTGTAGGCCTTTACAGGGAAGACCTAGCAACATGCCAGCTAGTACTGAAAATAGGAGTGGGCTCCTTTCTCCCTGTCTTCCTGAAGAATGAGAAATGCAAGGCCTGAAATAATCAGCAAATAGTCCTTGGATACTGCTTTTACACGCAAGTCATTTTGCTTTCCCTTAGGTCTCTGTTGATACCTTTGCATCCAAGACTGCACAACTTCACCTTTTCTGAGTACACCTTTTCTGTTTCCTTCTGTCTTAGCCACTTTTAGAACAGTAATAAAAAAGTCCTACACCAATTTAAGCAGGTGGTGAGGGATAATTTAGAGAGAAATAGAAAATCCAGGCTGGACTCAGATTCCCACAGAATAATATAACACGCCAGAAGAAAATAAAGTAACATGTTTATCAACATTTCCCATAGGAACTGCTGAGAATAAAATCCTGCAAGATACTGTTGGAGGAAAGGTTTCCAATGAATACATGAGGCTGGGAAATGGTAGAAAGTGAACATACCTCACGTCATACCTCAGAAGACAAAAGGCTCTAAGAAGAAAGGTGATATAATGATTCTAATTAGAATAACTTTTGTGTATAATATGCAATTACATCATGATGTTTATTTTTCAGGGAATGCACCCTGGGAAATACTAATAAAGCAGCAAAAATGGTTTTAACCAACAGCTTTTTTGTGCCAGCTACCGTATCATTCACACAAAATGAAGACTCAATAAATACATATCTGTTCACTCAAAACAAGACAGATATGGAAGAGAATCATCTGAGCAAAGCAGGGTAAATGAAAATGACACAAGGAAAAGTATTCCATAAAGCAGACGAGAACGTCCTCCCCTACTGACATCTGCATGAAATGCAAATATTTTCTCCTCAGTGGGTACTGTGCATAGTAGGAACAGCCCTGTACTGGATGGCGATATCCCTTTTGTGAAGGAGTCTGCTACTTCCCTCTCATGTTCAGGCAGGGTCTGTCACCCAACATATATGCCCTCTAAACACAGTTAGAGAGTAAAGTAGATAAATACAATCCCTCTATGCCTGGGGGAAAAAAGAAACATCAAAATGTTAATGCAGCTCCACTGCAATGCCTGCTTATTTAATTTCCAAATATATTTAATAATTTATACACTTAACGAATAAATTTTCCATAAAGTTTGCATCACCTTTAAAGAAGAACAACTGCACTAACAAAATTTTCCCAGATGTTTTCTGCTTGATCTGTGTAAGGGCTCTGCCAAGATAGACCATTTCTCTTAAAATCGAAGACTAAATTTGTATAAGTCAGTTAATATATGAATGCACTGCTTATTTCTTTTATAACACTACTGTCAAGTCTGCTTTGTATATAAATTTCCTACTGTTAATTAACAATCACTGAAAGGCAAATAAGCATCAAGGTGTGCCACATGCTGTCATGGGCCTGGTGAGTGTGAAAGTAGCACAAGCCCTCTGAGGTTGACTGGTACAGTAACTTTACAGAGAAACAAGTTAAGCATCACAAAGATAAGCTGACTTACAAAGGTTATACAGTTAGTAAGTGGTTAGGGTAGGGTCTGAATCTAGGTTCTCTGTTTTCAAGGCCAGCATGTTCTCAAGTAATGCACAACCATATTCCTTATAGTGTTTATGTATCAAAGATTCTACCATGTTTGAAGAAAAGGATAAGACTCTGGAAACTTAAATGTGTAAAGAGGTTGGAAAAAATAGGTCTGTAGTATACTGACAGTATGTAGTACATGGGAACACCTGAAGGCAGACCACAGAGTGGTCTTTTGAGAAAGCAATAGTGATAGTGAAAGCGAAAAGAAAGAGGAGCATTTTTAAAATTATGCCACTACTGAGGTGACCTATTCCAAATTTAGTCTTCACTGTGTAGCTATTTTGTTTTCAACAGTTTTATGAACACCTCCTAAATTCACCACTGTTTGCTGACACTAGGGAGTGAAAACAAAGCTACTACTGAACTTAATTAGTATTGTTTATCAGACTGCAGGTTCTTTGTTACCACCAATATTCTTTCCTTACGTAAGATGCTAGACACTTAGCATCAACAAAATACATCCTCAAATGAAGAAATTAAATTGCTGAAAAAAGTACATTTCACTGTATGATGAATATTCAAATGGGGACCAATATAAGGAATGTAACACTCACTGAAAGAAGAAAAAGATGACTTTGAAAACAGAATGTTTTATTTTCAAGGGCAAATTTTGGACAAAAATAAGTTAGTATCATTTAGTATCTAAATAGCATATGGAATCTAACCATCAAGACAGTATTAATGAAATAATATGTATGAGGAAGATGGGGATTTTGTATCCACACAAAAATACAAAGGGTGATCAAAATATATGGTGAATGTTTAAATTTTAAAAACACTATAGTAAAGGACACATTGTCATTAATTCCCCTAACTACCAGCTTGGCCTCGCCCACAGCTGACACTTAGAACACATTTAACCCCCTCATTCTTGCCACTTCTGAAGCAGTTCTAGAAGTTCTTTTTCATGAATGTCTTTAGTCATGCTGTTGGGGCTGCTTTGGTTTCTTTAATGGATTTTACCTTTCATGGTCATTCTGACTTCAAATAAAGAAGAACAGAAAGTAGGAGAAGGCTGAGCAGTTGCCCTGGGGAACTGGGAAGGGCTGAGCCCTCCAATCCCCTTTCCTAAACCACAGCAGGATCTGTTCCACCTTGCATCTGTCCCTTCTTGCCTCTTCCAACATAGGCTGTAGCAGTGCAGAAGCACCTTGGGTAAAAGTCAGTCTGGGTCAGTCCTGCTATGCAACCACTCTGCTCTACAGAACATATTTCAATTCTCCAAGATTATCTTTCTTGAACTATAAAGTAAGGTCAACAGTTTCAAAAAGACAAAATACTAAATTACTTTTTTTAGTTTGAAAATACTAAATTTAATCTATGTATGATTTTTCTTCCTTAGAGGAAAGGAAATGCAAATAAACACAAAATTTCACACAGGAATTAAAAGCTACCCATGGCCAGGCATGGTGGCACACACCTGTTATCCCAGCAGTTGAGAGGCTGAGACAGGAGGATTGCTATGAGTTTGAGACCAGGCTGGACTACATAGTGAGTTCAAGGCCAACCTGAACTACACAGCAATATAGTGAGACCCTGTCTTGACTAAATGAACAAATGAATGAATGAATGAATGAAAAAATAAAAAGCTATCCATAGGGTCCACTGAAGTTTGCAGCCTTGAAGATTGATGTTAAGGAAAGGAGAAAAGGTGTGTAGCCCATATTGCCTCTGCTCTGTCACACAGTAGAAAGTAAGTATCAACACAGAAGGGTCGGATGTAGCTCAGCATCATCCTAGCCTGCCTGGCAAGTGTGAGGCCTGAGTTTGATTCCTAGTACCAAAACAAACAGAGCAAAACAAAAACACCCCACAGAGATAAGCTATTTAACTGGAAGGTCTCATCAAGATGCTGCACTCTGACCCACCCTTTCTAACTCTATTCTACATACATTTACAGCCCCAGGTTACAAAAACTATCAGATGGCTTTCAGCTGAGGAAAAGCTACAGGAAAAGTTCAAGGTAGGATTAGGCCAAAGACGCTTTTAAGATTCTGAGGAGCATGGACAGGTGGGGGAGTTGCACTGCTCAGAACAAGGCTTCAGGCTCTTTCCCAGGTGAATGATTCTCACAAAATTTGCTACAACTGGAACCTGCACACCCTGTGTTTATGGGAATGGCATTGAAAATTAAGAACAAATTTCAAATTAAATTTTGAAATACAGCACATTAGAACTCTTGAGACAGAAACCGCAAGAATATTTAAAGCACAGAGAAACTAATTAGCAAAAAGACCCAAGATGGGAGCTATTCATTTGAGAGCATCTTTAAAAACACGTAATAAAGGAAATTTTTATTTCATTTCAAGTTAAAAGGATAACATGAACACCATAGTGTTTCCAGAATTCCATAAAATCATGAGTACTATACATTAACTTAGTGTAAAAATTTATGTTACTTGAATCTAAGGAGAAAGCAGCTTTGAAAAATCTACATATTTTCTTCTTTTAATCTTTTTGTTAACTTTAGGTTTCTCTGTTTCGTCTTAGGTACTACACAAAACATCACTGAAGGTGTTCAGCAAACACGAGCTGACATACTTTAAATACCACAGAGTGGAACAATGAATATGTCAGAGTCTCTTTTTTACCACTATCCCTATTCTGGCCTGGACCATCTGCCCCCACATCAGATAGGTATAATTTATAAATTCTCACGACAGAACTACATTTTTAAGCCACAAGAATACTGTGTATTCTTTTCTCTCCACTTCTCTTGTACGATTTTGTGGGTGTAATGCAGGTCAACACTGGGTTTTTCATACTTCACAACACAGTGTGGGGATCCTTTCCTGTCCGTAGACGGAGACATCCCAATTCGCCCATCCTCACTTCCACACTTCCCAATCAGCAACCTTCTTTTTCCTATTTTAATAGTTGCATACTATTTCACAGTATGGCTGAACACATTTTAGGTAATGGATCCTCTATTTTCAATCACTTGCTAACATAAATGAGGTCACAATGGATAATCTTGCAGAACACTTTTATTTCTCAAGATGCCAAGAGGATCTCATGATGCCACATGGAGCTGCTTCAAATATCAATGAGCATACACTTTTATAATTTTGACAAATTCTGCCAAATTGCCTTCCAGAGAAGCCATAGCAATTTAAATTTCTACTGAAAATGTTTGAGAGCCTGTTTCTGTGCACTCTTACCAATGGAAGGTACTGCCAAACATATGAATTTTTGTGAATGTAGTGGGTTAAAAAAAAAAATCTCAGTTTAATTTTTAAAAGTTTTGATCTACATTTCTCTCACAATGGATGAGGCTTAAGTACCTTTCAAATATTGAAAATTCATATATATATATATATATACACACACACACACATACACTTTTGTTTATGTACTATCTGTTCATATTGTTGTTCTGTGATTTTTTTTTCTTCAGACTTACTAGTCATTGTTTTGTAGGTTAAAGAGACTGACTCTTTGGGTCTAAGTTGTAAATATTTTTTCCTTAGTTTCATATTTTTCCTTTGACTTTGATAATGGTCTCTTATGAAAAGAAGTTTTTACTTTCCTCATCTTTTAATGATTTCCTTCTTTTGATGCTACAAAGAATTGTCCCAAATTTGATTTTAATACTTGTATGTAGTTGCATTATGTTATATTAAAAACTAGATTACTTTCCAAATTAACCTATAGTGTGTTAAGTGTGGGTCCAGACTACAACCAGTTTTTACAATACCATTTATTAAAGTCTATTTTCCCCTACTGACTTGAAATCTACCTTTAGCTATATTTTCACTAATTGAAGCTAATTCTGGCACCCTACTCTACTAGTCTATTTGTCTGCCAAGCTGTTCCTATGAACCAGGTTATAGGAATTTATGTCTCATACAGTTCACAATCCACACTGTCCCTTTTACTCCCAGATCACAACAGCTAATCCAAAGATATCAGGTAGTCACAGATCTGTGGTCATCAGCTTAAGTGGCAAAACTCTTATATTAACACAGTAGAAAGAGAACTGACTTGACAATAAACTATAATCACATAAGACCATCAGGTGATTTCTAGATATTGTTATATATATTAATTATATTATCTTATTGATAAACCAAAAGGCAAGAGATACAGCAGCACAAATGTCATACAATGAATTCATAGGAGAGACATGTAGATAACCTGAGTAGCTATTAATTCCCGTATCCTCAAGAAAAGCGAGAAATCTGGTAAACTACTGCAAATTCACCCCCTCCCCCTGGTTAAAGTAACAACTGTCTTGATATATTGGGAAGACTTTGGTTTGTTATATTTACCATAGGACCAGACTCTAGGAAATACAAAGCTTCTATACCCTCTGTTGTGAGAGTGTTCTCTTATCAGGTGACCCACCATTTTCAATTCCATTCATCTTCCTATTTTGTTACTCTACCTATTTTCTACTTCCTTACAAAGAAAGAATTCACATTTCCTATGTGATGGGGGGTTTCTTGATAGCATGGAATGATTTCTCAGTATCTCAGAATGTGTATTTTTGTGCAACACTCATCACTTCAAAATGATTTAAGAGGACCTACAAAAATTGATAGAAACAACAATAGCAAAAGCGCCTGCCTGGCAAGCGCAAGGTCGTGAGTTCGGTTCCTGGTACCGGAGAAAAAACCAAAAAAAAAACAAAAAAAAAAAACAATAGCAGTACACCTAAAGGAATAGTAAAAAGAAATAAAAATAATAAGGTGGCTAATTATTTACTTTTGTGGGAGGTGCACACAAACCTCTTTATGGATAATATACAGAAAAGGCTGCTCTCATTAAAAAAAGAAAAAACACAAAACACAGGAATTATATGAGATATGTATAAAAGAATGGATAAGGTAGAATTTGCTAAGCAAGTATCTGTAAGGTTAACCTTAATATTTAAAAAGTAAATTTAAATTACAATTTAAGTTTTAACAAGATTGTTCTAAGAACTCAGTAATAGCAAAACTGGTATAAAGTCTAGATGGGTATCATATCAAATATCACAGTGTAAGGTGTTAACAACCTTAACAACCATCAACAGAGGGTAGGCTATATTATGAAATACTATGGAGCTTTAAAAATAATTTTGTGCATATATTTATCCTTAAGCAAGCATGTGTCCACACACACGCATGCATGCACGCACACGCATATAAGGCACTGGCACAGAAAATGACAAATTGAGAAAAGCAAGAAACAAATCAACATGTACTAAAAGAAATTTAATATATGCACATGCAAGGGTGATCAAAATATACAGTGACTTTAAGTATTTTAAAATTTATTACAGTAGAGGACACATTGCCATCCATCCCCCCACTTACCCCATCATTCTTGCCATTTTTTGAAGCAGTTCTGGAAGTGGTCTTTTGTGTCTTTATGAGATATGACAAAAAAATATGATAAGTGCTGCTGCCAAGTACTATATAAGGGAAAGGCAGGTTCACAAAACATTACAGTGTGCCCTCAACCACCTTAATCACTGGATCTGGTATTCTGCAACTTATGGCTCTTCTCCAAAGTAAAAATGATCATGAAAGGTAAATGTTTTAAACTGAGCCAGGACATTGAGGCAGCTATAGCAGTGCAACTATGGAAGAGGACTTTCAGAATTGCTCAGAAAATTGACAGAAATACAGGGGAAGTAGTTACATTTTTTATGGGGTTTTTTCTTGTAGTTTGTTTGCTTTAGGGGTTTTTTTTTGTTGTTGTTCTAAAGACAGGGTCTCACTATGCAGTTCAGGTTGGCCTGGAACTCACATTGATCCTCCTGCCTCAGCCTTCTGAGTGCTGGGAAAACAGGAATGTGCCACTACAGCTGGCAGAGGGGGAACAGTTGTGATGGGGAGTAGTCTGAGAGGGATTAATAGCAATATGTCCTTTATTGTAACAAATTTTTTAAAAATTTAAATCACTATTTTTTTTTTTACTATATCACATATATAGACACATCCGCACATTGAAAGCCAGAGTCAATCAATCTTATACAAATGCCTGTGAAAGTATTTACATAGGCACACATTATAAATTTACATGGGTGCATGGGCAAAAAAAGGTTGATGAGAATCAAACTAATTAACAGTGACTCTGTCAACAGGACTGGAGTTAGAGGTCAGTGATTCAAGGGGGCCTTAAGAACACCTGCAGGGGTTCACAAAGCTGCACAAACTCTATTAAAGGAGAAGATATTTGTGTATTATAATTAAAAGTCAAGGCAAACAAGCATTAGGCATATAAGTAAAGCCAAGAGAAAACATTTTTAAGGGAAGCAACATACTTTTGAATTCAGAGGTAGAACTGAGAAAGCGGCAATTAATTTTCAGAGTTAAAATATGGTATAATTGATGCACGGAACTACAGTTGTAGATTAAATTTTTCTCTGATAAACTGAGAAGGTTTCACAATAAATTCCAGGAAAATATGACATAACTGCTCAAAAACTATAAAAGTAATTAAACAGGTTTAAATTAATGTCACATAAACCTAAGTAGAGTATGACCTTAAATATGACTATGGATATTAAATTAATCTAAGTTATCCCAAGAAAGTATTTGAAAAATTGAGGAAGTAGAGAGTCAGTTGGAATCTATGGGATATAAGAAGTATCTACGTTGTATATATGTTTGAATACAAATACAGCAATTTGTATACATATTTAAAATTGACTAATTTTTTAAAATAAACATTATTATGGAATATTGCCACTTTAACAATATTAAAAAATATGCATAAGAGTCTGTCATTAAGTCAATGACAGGATCTTCAAAGAGCTTTCTAGAACATGTTATTATTAGCTCTCCCTCCAGTTTGACAGAAGGCATATTTTGAATCTGAAAACTGCATTGGCACTGGAAATTCTATCTGCAGCCACATATTACCCAACCACGTCACACAGTGACCAGTCCTTTCCACTTGTCTTTCAACAGAATGAACTCCATACAATAACCAATTACTGTACTTTTTAAAGTTTTTTTATAACAACAGTGAACATTAATATATAGGATATGTTCTTCCTCAAATATCATTTTAGGGAGAACCCGGCTTTTGATTCAGCCATATATATTATTGTATTTCCATAGTATATATTCTATATTCTATATCATATATCTGATATCTATATTATATATTATATAATAAGGACTGAAATCATAAAGTTAAAAATAGACTTGGTGTCACGAATATTGTAAAATTCTGTAAGTAAAACTATTAAGTTTAATAAAACTCAGTGAAAAGGGGCTGGGGATTTAGCTCAGCGGCAAAGCGCCTGCCTGGCAAGCGCAAGGTCGTGAGTTCGGTTCCCGGTACCGGAGAAAAACCAAAAAAAAAAAAAAAAAAAAAACCAAAAAAAAAAACTCAGTGAAAAGATTACAGCCAGGGATATAGCTCAGCAGCACAGTGCCTGCCTGGCAAGCACAAGATCCTGAGTTCAATTCCCAGTACCAAAAAAAAAAAGAAAAGATTACAGTATCTGTATAGAGACTTATAAAACCCTTAACCAAATAATTTTATTTCTCCAGATGTCAGCAGATGTTATGAAAAACTATAAATACAAAAGTGGGAAAGTTAGGGCAACATTTCATATTGTATTTTCCTTCCAGTAACCTACAAAGTAGATTTAAATAAGAAAAAAAATGAGAATTCTATGTAGAGCGGCATATTTACTTTCGTTAGTATGTTGCTTCCAAACTTTCTGACCCCAGGACAATTTGTTGTTGTTGTTGCTCTAAGAGAATATTTACCTTACAACGCAACCCTGAGGACAAAAGTAAATAATACTAAACACGCTGAGGTAACAAGGTAAACACTGTTTCTATTACAACTCTTTCTATTAATGCAAAACAGTTCAAATACGTGGATGATTAGAGCAATTTTGTTCCTGTATATTGAAAAGCAATTTCAACTCATTTGAATAAAAACATTTTTCCCTAACATTTACAACGTGTATGTGAGTACAAGTAGTACCTCATCTCTGCAAAGCTAGGCAAAATGTGCAACTTCTTTCACT
The DNA here is from genome assembly GCF_000276665.1 of Chinchilla lanigera. Taxonomy (NCBI): domain Eukaryota; kingdom Metazoa; phylum Chordata; class Mammalia; order Rodentia; family Chinchillidae; genus Chinchilla; species Chinchilla lanigera. The sequence goes on along the minus strand of NW_004955402.1, from coordinate 58,351,421 downwards.
GACTATTCAGAACTTTTTGATCTCATATCCATGAAAAGAATTACTCTGTTGTTAAACTATGGTATTGAAACAAGTAAATCAAATTGTACCATCTATTTTTATATAGAAATTCAAAATGTGAAGTCTAAGAGCAAAAGCAAAAGGGTGGATGTAAAAGAACAACTTTGGCATTCATGCACAGGAGCATAATTTAGTGGAAGTGTGGCAGCCCTTATTCCACAAATCACAGGCTCACAGACTCATGTAGGCTACTGCAGAAGGGGTGAGGGCTACCATAAAAATTTAAACACTACTTAAGTGGCTGAGAGGGGATCCCATTCCTCACACCTGGCATCTTGGAAGAACTAGCTGTAATCCATCCAGTGCAGGATTAGAGCAAAGAGGTGCCACAAGTGAGATACAAAGTTTATTTGCCTGCTCCTCTCCCATATATTTTTGCTACATACACACAGGAAATACTAACATCTTTTGAAAAGGTTTTGGAAAGAATCTTCCAATTAGTTTTAACTCTATGCCTTACAAAATGCTCTAAATTATACATGCCAAATATTAAACTTAAAATCATACTTTAATAATTTTATTAAGTCCTACCAAGGAGTATGTAAACCATTTATAATTTTAAAGTTAGGTGATCATATTTGAAGAAAAATAGTTAATACAAGAGTCACTAGGATGAGGACCACTGAATTTATCTAATAGTCTACATCTACTTTTACAAAAATGCACTGTGTAATCCATTTAAAAATAATAACTGGTTCATTTCAGCCCCTGCACACAATACTTCCCTTTGTCCCTTGTAAGTCTCTCAAATGTCTTATTTTAAAGGAATATATAGTACTCCCGGAAGACATTTTCCCATTTCTATTCTCTTCGACTCCTGCGAGCCCTTGTTCTGTGTGATAAGGCAATCTCCTCCGGGATCTGAGCTGTGTAGTTTCGCACCACGAGTGACAAGGACTCGACTTGAATAACTGCTGTGCGCAGGTTGTAATTATGTCAGCTGGAGTGTTGAACAAGGGGACTGATTAATGTGAGCCCCAGCCCAGGCGCAGTCCCTATCAAAACCTCTGCGCAGGCCAGCAGTGGGGACAGGTTAAAGCAGAAAGACAAAACATGCTGCATCGTCCATGATAGATGAATTGCTCCAACAGTCTTCAGGCAGATGTTCCAGGACAGTATAATATACAATTACTCTGCCTTATCACCTTCCCAGGGACAATAAAGCTTCCTCCTTCTATAGCTCATGTGAGTGAAGGCAAAATTAGTTTTACTTTTACAACACTGACTCACTTATCATGTTGCCTTGATTGTGCTTTTACAGCAAAAGAAAACATATATTCCACTTTTAAACTAAAGAAAAAAATAAAAATGAAACCTGTTTTCAGTCTCTTTACATCAGAAATAGTGTTTTAAAAGACTGTGAAAAAGAGATGGAAGAAAAGTAATAAAATGTGTGTGCATATTTAATTAACAGCAAGTATATGCATATAACTGAAGAAGTAAGATTTGGATTGTATAATCCTTACATTAATAACATCTTTTTTCAAAGGCCATAAAAATCATTAATTGGAAAGAATATGTAATTAAACATACATATGTGCTGATATTGTCCATATATTTCTCAGGCACAGGGACATGGTTCCTTGAGTCTGAGAGAGTATAATCCAAACAAGAAACTCATTACAACCGTTCCTCTTTGACTCTGATTCTTCTCCTTAACAAAGCTGTATTTACCTAGGAAAAGAGGTTTGTTTCCTCAACTATTTTAATAAAATACTGTTGCCAATGCTACACTAAGCTACTTTAGGAGCACTGCAGTGATTATTTGTATCACCAGTTATTTGTACTTATACAAATGGTGCCAGAAATTTGTGCAGAGAGGTATAAAACTATCTCAATTTGCAAAGGGAAACAGATTTTTTCTTTTTAAAGGTGAAAAACAAACTAAACAATTGAGACAAAACCATAACAATCTTCTGGCAATCATAATTTAGAATTACAAAAAGCAGCAAAATTCTCACAGAATCAAAAGCAACCCATACAAAATGCAAGTGAATGTAAAACAAGCATACATCAGCCTGTGGGGCAATATCTATGACTTATTTCCACTTTTTAGTGGTTTAATACAACTGACACCAACACTCAGCAGTTATAATACACCTTAAGTCATGAAAACAAATCATGTAGCCTATCTTACCCTAAGGAGTGATATATTTCCTTTCTCTTTTCATACTATATGTGCCCTCACTCCAGTACTCACATGATCCTTATTATTACACTTCTAGAGTAGGACACACGCCAGGCAAGTTATGTAGTTTTAGAAATATGGCAATTTTAAGAAATAAGCATCCATCTAAAACAGTCTTCAATGGACGTTTTAGTACAAAAACACAGAGAAAAGATAATTAAGCTCATGGTGGTTAAGTGTTACACAATTTTATAATTACTTGGAGAAAGCCAGACAAACTCAAGGTAGGTTAAAGCAAACTAAACAGGTTATAAATGTATGCAGGAGTCAGGTGTCACCTCAATAAATGACCAGTATTCTTCAACTGGCTTATGATGTCACTAGAGTGTCTGTTAGATTTACTGATCTTAGAAAAACCCTGAGACATTAGGAAAAATTGTTTAGAACAAGTCACAGAAAAAAATGTCACATTTTAAGGTTACATGTAACATGAGTGTTCATTCACACTGAACTGCTAGCAGCAAGCAAATTTTAAAACTAATGAATAACATAGCAATATCAACTTTCATAGAAATTCTTTATGTAAGGCAAATGACGGTCCAATGTTAGAGTGTGTATGTCCTAGGGTTGAGATAGAGGAAAATGATACTAATAGAGCACCCCTAATTTCTTGATTCATAACTTTGAACACACTAAGAGAAAATTTGGTGCTGTGCAGTAAGTCAAAATGCAAAAACACTGTTATAGCAATCATTAAAAAACAAGCATTAAAAGTGCACAAACAAATGAAAGCAAGTACCAAAGTATGGTCCAATTACCTGCCCTTCCAGATGCCCCCACTGCTCCTTCCCTTTGCTCCAGTGTTTTCTGTGAAGCCCATAGATGTGCACCACCTCTGCACATTTGTCCTTTGACCTGCTTTCCATTGTCTTCCTCAAAAGCAACCGAGACTCATGCACTGAGCTACACATTCCTGTCACTCCCCACTTGGCATGACTGCACTTTCTGCTTGCTGAAGGACCCTTTTTTTCCTTGAGGCCTGTTCCACTCCTATGAGCCTATTTCTCAACCCGTCAGGTACTATTTGTCCCTCTACTGTTTTGTTTTCCACACTTTGAAGAGAAGTATCAATTGCACTGTTGCCTCCATGATCCACACAGATGAGTACTGACCTATACATCCACTGCCATGTTTCCACTTGAGTATTCCCAGCTACCTCACCTGTAACACACATCAGACTACATGCATCACGATTTTAAATGAATGGCAAACTCCTCTAGGTGCAAGTGTCTCAGTGAATGGTGCCCTGTCACCAGGAGCCCAGTAAACAGACTACAGGATTACAAGGTCTACCACCCTCCCACAACGTTCCTTTGGTTATCATGTCCCTTCATTCTACCTCCTAGGCAATCTGAATCTGACATATTTTATGCAACTACCATTTCTTTACTTCTACATTTTTAATTAGTACATATTGTTTACACAGATTATACAGTTTCATTTTGACAGATTTGTATATGCAGATAACATAATGTAATCATTCCCGCATCACTCCTTTTCCCCAGCTTGTCCCTAGTTTCACACCCGGGCATTTCAACATGTATAATGTATTTTGAAAATGATATACCCCATATCACCCATTCTTAAAACCCTCTTCCTTTTTCCCTTTCTCTTGTCTAATAATAATCTCTCTGCTCCTTTTTTGTCTGCAATCTCCCATTGTCCCTCTCTGACTCATCTTCGTACCCCACAGTGATTTGGCAAAGTAGGTACAAATACAGTATTTTCCTGCTGCACTTTCTTCACTGAGCACCTAGCACCTTTGGAGTCAAACCGAACTTTTCAGCATGCACAGTAGTAAAAGGCTCACAGGAACTTCTTATCACACTTTTTATCACACACTCTCATATGCCCCACAATCCAGGCCTGCTGTGGAGAGAAGGTAATTTAAATCAAAGGAAGGTATTAGGCCCCCAAAATAAAAGACTCAAAATAATGGACAACTGAAATGAATAGACACTTCTCAGAAGATGTACAAAGGGACCATCAGTACATAAAAAAATGTTCAACATCTGTGGCCATTAGACAAATGCAAATTAAAACAACACTAAGATTCCACCTTATTTCAGAAAGAATGGTTGTAAACAAGAAATCAAATAATAACAAATGCTGGTGAGACTGTGGGGAAAAAAACTTTTTTACATTGTTGATGTAAACCAGTACAACCACTGTGGAAATCAGTATGGGGAGTCCTCAAGAAACTAAAACTAGAAATTTCATTTGACCCAGCTGTTCTCCTTCTAGGTATTTTCTAGAAAGAGTTAAAGATATTATATTACAGTGATACATGCATACTCATGTTTACAGCAGCATATCTCTTAATAGCTAAATCTTGAAAACAGGCTATATGTCCATCAACAGCTGAAATGATAAAGAAAATGTAGCATTTATACACAATGAAATACTACTTTGCCATAAAGAAAGATAATCTTGAGTTAGCTATAGGAAAATGGATGTACCTTGAGAGCATAATGTTAGTGAAATACATCAGACATACAAGCTTAAATATCACATGGCTTCCATTCCATGACAAACCCAAAATATAAAGAGCAAAGTAAAAGATAATAGGAAATAGATCTTATTTGCAAAAGCAAAGAAGACCAAGAGGTAGAGGCAGAGGGATGGGAAGGGAAGTGGGAGGAATTAAAGTAAGAATTAAGATGAGTTATATTCATGTACCAACTCCCCATGAGGAATGTAATCATTATGTACTGCAAATGTATTATCAATAAAAATGAAAATAAAAATAAAAGAAAAAGTAATACACAAAATATTGCATATTATTAAATATATAATGACATACATTGGCAAATTAGTGTTAAAAAAATTACATTAGAAAATCAAAAAGGAAGGTATTAGGAGTGGATAGAAAGGCAGAATCTTATGTTTAACTAAAGTTAAAATTTCGGATCAAAACAAATTCTAAAGTTTAAATGTCAACCACTTTTCATTCCAATTTTCTCTCACTGTGAAAAGTATTATTTGCTTCATGACATGTCTTTTATATGTTAAGAGCTGTAATTTAAGATGAAGAAACAAAACATTGAGGAAAAGACCAAGTAAATTTAATCAATATATACTCAAAATCTACACAGTGAGAAATTTTCAGTGTCAGAGCTGATACAAAAAATAAAACATGGAACTAGGGCTATTTAGTAAGAGTCAAGCCAAAGTAGTTAAGAATAAGGAATTAAAGTTTAAGGAGCTAGAGGAAGGATTAAGTTAAAAAATACCCTATAAGGAAAACTATCAGGTTATATATTATGTTACTGAATAACGAACTGCAATTTATTTGAATTACAGCTCTGTAGTAAAAGCACTATTTTACCAAAAAACAAAAACATATTCAGAAGTTCTTCTTCTGAATTTTTTATAGAGTAAGAAAATAACACAAGTAGGAAAAGGTAGCAAAGAGTTTGTGCTATATTCCATCAACCAAGAAGACAAGTCATAAAAGACATATTGTCTTTACAGGAATTCTGAAGAGAAAGGCAAAATATACACAATATATGCTACCACACAGTAGATAGTACATGATTCTATAAAGAGTTTAATGTATCCAAAGATATGCTGATATGTAAAGCTATTTCTCTGCCTCATAAAAAACAACAAAAAAATCAGGAAAGAAACTGTTCAAAAAGAAAGAGTAACTGGGATGGGTGAAAGAAGAAAAAAGGAAAGGAAAAAAATATATATATAGATACATAAGATAGATCAGATAGTTATACTACTGACTTCTTTTAGTTCTCAGAAAAAAATGGTTTGTGCTTATACTATTTGATCAATTATGCATGCCTACATCTTGTAATGTGAGCAACTAATTTCAAGAAAACAATATATAATATATTAACCATTCTTAATCTGCTATTATCTTGTTTGGAAATTCTGTATTATTGTTATTTTCTTATATTTTTTTCTTTAAAAAATCATTATTTTCTAAATGTTTCAAGCCTTTCTCCCTCTGTCCCTCCCTTCCTTCCTTCCTTTTCCTTCCTTCCTTCTTTCCTACCTTCCTTTTTTTCTTCTTTCCTTTCCTGTGTTGATTTTTGGGGTTTTTTTTCATGACTTTTGCACATGCCCCCAAAGAGACAATATTTCAGAATATGTTGAAACACTGAGTAAAAAAAAATGAACTAGTATTCTAGGATTCTGATTAAATTAATGAAAGTTGGTCAAACTTTCATACACCCTCAAAGTTATACTTCTTTGTTATATTCTCTTTCCTCAGATCGAAATGTGAGGCTGAACCCAAGCACCACTGTGGTGATGTACACAATATGCCACCAACTGCTCTTGGACCCTCCTGGTGATTATAGTGTTTGCCTAACAAGGTATACTGTATGAGCTTCTAACTGCCAGAGAATATAGACAGTTACATAGCAAAGTGTTTTGTTGTGTGATAATAGCTCTAGTGTCTGAGGAATAACTTATTATGCAAGAGACTATTGCCCCAAAAATATTTTCTATTTTCTCCATCTCTAAGGCCCTTCTTCCTACCACAATATATACAGATTTATCTAACTACCACCCAAGGGACTGTCCACAGTAATTCCTTGTAGAAAGACCATTCCCAAAGATAGTTTTGGTCCTTTTATAATGACTAGATTTGAGATTCAACAACAGGAGGTTAAATAAACATGTTTATCTAGATTCTACTTTAAGAGATAGCAGAGGGAATGAATGTATGGTCACTTTGTGTTCAGAATGGCTCTTCTAATTAATCTGTGATCTCAAGGCCCATTTCAGCTACATCAACAAACAAAACTTACTTGTACTGATAAACAAAACATAGAATCTTTAGTTCAAAGGCATAAAACCAATGAGTAATTTATTAATGCTATAGAATCTATTTGTTTTCAAATCCACATGATGTCTTAGTTAAAAACTTTTAAAGATGAAATTATCAGTATTAATTAAAGTTTTGACACATTAGCACATAGCTTGCTAAGCTAAAACCAAAAGTTTTGCATGCTTGTTTTTAACAATACTGGGACTAGGACCAGTGAGCTACTGAGCTACATCTCTCTCTCTTTCTTCCTGTCTTTTCTTTTTTTTCTTTTCTTTCCTTCCTTTCCTTTCCCTCCTTCCTTTCCTTCCTCCCTCCCTCCATTTCTCTCTTTCTTTCTTTTCTTTTCCTTTCTTTCTTTCCTTCTTTCTCCCCTAATTTTGAGACAAGGTCTTGCTAAGTGGTCAGAATGGTCTCCAACTTGTGGTTCTCCTGCCTTGGCCTTCCAAGTAGCTGGGATTACAGGTGTGCACTATGAAACCCAGCAAAAACGAAGTTTTTTTACAGTCTATGGGCTTGTCTGTGGTAGTGCAAGAAAATAAAATGTGAATAAAATAAGAAGTATGAAAGTAACATTAGACAAAAACTTAATAGTGTAAAATCAAAGACACAAACTACTGAGATAAAATGCACTAATGAGATGGTCAGAGAAAAGTAGGAAATATTTTATTCAAGAAGAACTCCATTTCTCCTACAAAAGATAGATATAGTAGGACAAAAGAGTTGCTGCCACACTTAGTTAGAAAAAAAACAGAAAGGATGATACAATTATGAGGACACTGGTTTCATTTTGTTAGGGAACCTTTCAAAAAATATCCCACCTATACTTACCAGAAATATATATTCCACATGAAAAAGAGTACAGCTCTGTAAAGCATCTTCTTGACACATACTAAGAAAATTTTTTAAAGAATATTTATGCTTGGCAATGACCAAATACAATTTCCCAAACCAGCCACGATACTGACATCTGCCTGTGGCTAGCTGAACTGTGTAAAGGTAGGCAAGCAGGGAGGTACAATTTGTCCACTGGCAAGTACTGTATATATACTATTATTGACACACTTGTAGGAGAAATTCACCACAGTTTGAAGAAGGAATTGGAATCACTGTCATCCCATGAAATATGGTAAGGTTTGAAAGTAATTGGATTTTTAGTCTTTCAGACAAATCTTTTTTATCTACTGTGCTTGTTTTTTTTATTCCAATAAGCAGATTAGCAGTTACAATAGAGTAAATTATAAAATTATTACACATACATGTGATAAATGAAATAATGTAATAGTACTGACTGGTACCTGAAATAAGAAAACTAGTTTTAGCTTAAAGTCTGTTCTGATCTAACTAGGCTTGTGGCAATAAGCAAACAGCTTTAACTATAAATCATGCCTAATATTAATATTCAAGATTTGCATTTTAATTATGTTTATGTAGTATTCTTTTGTAGTAACAATTTGAGAAATCCATAATCACCTAAAAGAAATACTGTGCTGTTCATTTCAGTATGTGTAATTTCACTTATTTCCCCAGTATGTATACTTTTACTTCTTTCCCTTGGCATATAAGATGTGCTACTGTAAGATCTATTTTTTCTCATTGTCATTACTCCAGGGCAAATCCAAGTTTGTTGTATCCATTGCTTCTCTTGGTAAAACCTATGTATCTGCACAGGAAGCCAAAGGAAAATTGGAACTCTCTAAAGACATTATCCAAAAGGAGAAAATTATCCCCTGTGGAGTTTGTCTCCCTAACTCAGGATGTTGCTGAAACAAATGAAAGATAAGAACAATGAATCTTGCTGTATATTGAATTCTTAATGCCACAATATGTAAGAATGTCTTTACGATTTAATTATGCATAATAAACACAACATGCTTATATATAATAAAATTGTATAAAAATGCATCCTATGATGCATGTACGAAAATGCCATATGAAACCCCAATATTTTATTAAATTAATATGCACTAATAAAACTTGTAGTGAAAAAAATAAAATTGCTAGTCCTAAAACACAAAAAACAAATTTAAAAAAATAAAAAGGAAACACAATAGACAAAAAAATCATGGAAACCAAAATTTGGTCCTTGGGAAAAAAAAAAAAATCAACAGCACTGACAAACCTTCACTTAGAATGATGAAGAAAAATGCAGTACAAAGCTCCAAGCAGGAATGAAAGAGGAATATTACCAGTGTTACAGAAAAAAAATTTGTTGCATACTCTGACCTGAAAATATTTTCTAATAATTCAGGTACTTTACAGAAATATGTTTAAGTAGCTGAAACAAAATTTTAGGAGAAAGATCATAAATATATTTCTAACTGAAATATTATCACCTGGATTAAGATGTTATTTCAACTATTGTTAGGCTTCCCTTCAGATAAAAAAAGAAAGTAAAATCTGCTTGCGATTAAAAAAAAAACAACAACACTTATATTAATGACTTCTACGCAAAACACTGGCTGGCAGCTAAATCAGACAAAAGTAAGGAAAAAAATCAGAAGTAGATTTTACAAGAATTTAGCAAAACACTGGGGAAGATCTTTAATATGAGCTGAAAATTGTAGTAGACTATCTCTCAACTCCATTACAGTATTTTATGATTTAAACAGTAAATCAAAGAAAAACAATTCAAATTAAAAGTATTTTATAAAAACAAAGTTTATATAAAGTTAGAATTATTGGGACAGTTATAAAGTTGAGGAAAATCTAGTCTTAAGGAACTAAAGCTATCTCAAGTTCAATAATAGGGACACAACAAAGAAAAATGAAAGTCACAGGGCTTAGAAATTCAATTTTGTAAAACAATAACATTTAAAGTCATTTGTAGGATTGTCCTTAATACTTTGAATACCACAAGTAATATATTCTGTTACTTCTCACAGCTTTTTAGTGATTTATTTTTTAATATACAATCACTGTAATTCTCCCATAAATCCTAAAGAAAAAAAAAAGAACTCAAAGAGAAGTTTCACATTAAAAAAAGCCCAATTATGGCCATTTTGGGGAAACTCATTTACTCTCATATATAAACTAGTGGGATGAATAAAATAGAAAGCAGTTTGATATTAATAATATATGGGGAAGTATGGATTTTATACAATAGAAAGAACACTAACGAAAACATGAAAGGCTGCTCCTCTTACCAATATCAGAGAGACAATATATAACAACAAAAAAAAGTATTAATTGTTAAAGATAGTTTCCACTTTAACAGAAAGAAATCTGAAGAACTGGCTACATAAGTAATACAAGGCAGTGTACTATGAATCTAAATTTATGCTTTGAAATTATAATGCATAATAATTAATGGTGAAACAGTTATGGAGTAATGACAGAATACACTGACTTGTAATGGATTATACTTTCAGATATTTCAGATAGTAAATGCTAAAGAAAGAGGTACATGTTTATATCTAAATAGAATAAGATATCATTACCTAAATTAATAATGCAAACTTGAAAAATAGCCCCCAGTTTAAAAAGACCAATTATAAAATTCTTTTGTAAACAAATCTATATTCACATTTTTCATGAATAATTATAATTACCAGTATTTCTTTATTAATGTTTCTTTACTATTTCTTTACTAATGTTCAATTTATAAAGTGAGAAATGTTTTCAAATGAAATTTAAATAATTCTTGAGATTCCGATAGCTTACCTAAATACATGTTAATAATGATACAGACAGAAGTAGTCTACATAAATAGGTTTTAGCTACCTATATTGAATAAATAAAAATGTACGTGGAAAAACGTTAAATATTTTGAATAATAAAATAACATGGAACTATATCAGTAAATATGGCTATGTCTTCTTTTTGCTTACTACATGTCCATTTTAAAATCTTTTTCTCATCAACAAGAAAACAATACTATCTGTTCTAATTTACACATTTCATTCCTAGTCTATTGCACCAGAAAAATTCTTATATTTTCAAGTTCTTTAAGATTAACTTGCCTTTTGTGCAATGGTAAAAGCATGCCTAACTGCATGTACACAAAATGGTAAAACTGTTGGATATATAGATACAATTCAAACTAGTGACTTTCAGCAATAATAACTTATCCAACAGCTGTAGGTAAAGATAGAAATGTGCCTTTTATGAAAGATATGAAGCAATTCAAAAGGAGACTTGGTGGCTACCAATGGCTTTTAGTGTTCTAAATATTAATTCACAGGACAATGACCAAACTTGGAGAACATCATCTCCTTTTTAACACAATGCCTGACAGAACTGCAACATGGATGTTGTCCACCTGGCTCAAAATCACTACTGCACAGAAGTGCTGCTATTTTAGGAGACAACCTACATAGCGGACCAGAACTATGACCTCAATCTTACGAAAAAATATAATGCTCTTTCAGACCAAAAACTATGTTTACAAATACAAATACCAAGAGTCTACGAACTATCAAATGACACAACCTAGAGATTTATTCTTTAAAAATCATGGACATATTCATAGATTTAAGTAGAATCATTTGCAAAGTAAATACCTGAAAATGGTATATGTGTCTAAAAATCTGATATATTGATTACTGTGAATTAGTGAAATGTGGAGGTATGCAGTTACAAAAATTATATTACGGAAGAGTGGGTTTCAAACTAGGCAGTTTGAAAGGGAAAAGTATTTCAGCCATTATTTAGGAGTAGGTTTTAGATTTAAGAATTCTTTACTAAAAGTACTGTTAAAAATCCATTTGGTAGTGTTATAAACAAAATTAAAACAGGGCACTGAAACTCTGCAGTAACCTACTGAACAGTATCCTATGATGGAAAGGCAAAGCAAAACCTGTAGCCATGCGACAATACTCACTTGAAAGGACAATGAAAACAAATGACAATGTTTACCACAAACTTCACATACCAAATCTTGGCTAGGTAACATCAATGTGTGTCTGACCTGATTTGTACTAGGATCCCACAAAGCTAGTCTACTAATAGGCCATATTTTACAAATGAAGACATAGCAGCCAAGAACTTTGACATGACACAATAGTGAGTGCTAAGCCCAGGTCCCTCATATAGTGCACGCTTTTAACCACTCCCACAGGCTGTGTCCTTAGCCCACAAGAATGACACACAATAGATGTTGAAGCTAATTCAGTACCAACTGTCACCTAAACTTTCCCATTTTAAACATTTTTGCTTGTCAAAAGTTTTATTAGGGGCTGGGGATTTAGCTCAGCGGCAAAAGCGCCTGCCTGGCAAGCGCAAGGTCGTGAGTTCTGTTCCCAGTACCGGAGAAAAACCAAAAAAAAAAAAAAAAAAAAGTTTTATTACATTGTTAATGTTATAATAAGCCAAAACTACGAAATCTACTATGATTTTAACTATGAAATCTATATCTGGTAAATAACACTTCTATCCATTTTATAAATATGGAGTTTTCTATATAACCTTCTTTGAAACAATAATTCTGCCACTTAAAAATGTAAGATTGAAAATCATAGCTCTATAGTAGACTGTTCTGACATGGAAAAATAGTGACAATGTATTAAATATGAGAAATAAAATTTATACTGGAAGAAACCAAAAACTACCCCCAAGACAACAACAAAATTTTATGCATGAAGTACAAATGAAAAGCACATAACCCTAGTAGTTATGTACAATAATTAAAGGAAAATTTCAAATTGCTTTTCTGTGTTTTACAGGGAAGGGAATTATAGCATCATCTCTGTAATAAGGAAAAAGAGCTTTCAGTAAGGTTTATTTTTCAAAGAATTCAAACTTAAGCATCTTAGAATTTCTACCATCAGCACCTCTAATTAGATCACCATTTTCCCAATTTTCTAAAAAATAACAATTTCATGTAACACAAGGATAGAACTCATAAAACATTGAATGAATAAATAATTAATGAATGAAATAAATTTGTAATATCTCTGTACTATTTGATGACCTTTCACATGAAACTTAATGCAATAATGTGGCTGAAAATAGAGATTATGGCAATATATTTGTTGAATGCCCAGGCTACATCCTGAGGAATACAAAACTCTACTTTTTAAAGAAGGTTTCATATTTAATGTACATGTTCTAATATTCAATAGAAATGGAACGACTTTAAAAACACACTCTAAATGTTTCCATTTCATTACATGTGGCAGCAACACTGGAAGTCTTCTGCTCAAGTATAAAACTGGCTTTCCCTCTTACAGCCAAGTGCCATCGGACAGATGCCACTAAGCCACCTATCAACTCCATGGTGTCCCAGACTACTAACTGGGGTCCAAGTTTGCTTTTAGGTCCAGGGGCAGGTAGACGTGTATGCCAAGTTCCATTCCCCATCTTAGCTTCCACAATGACTCTCTACACATACCTTGTCATATGTTAGGCCAGCTGATTAAACATTGCCTGATTCTAACTCATACCTGTCTGCACGAAAGCTTTGCTGCTGCCACCAAGGCTGAGTACCTCTGCAATCTCAGTGAAGTGTCTGAACATCCAGGATTTTCAAGATGCTTTCAACACTAAAATTCTGCATTACGTGTCACCTCCCCATCTCAGAATATACACTGTGTCCTTGAAATTTCACCACCTTTTACACTATATCTGAGATGCTCATACCCCTCATCATATTCTTTCTCTAATGTTCTCTTATGGCTTCTTGATTCATCCATTCTGTATTATAATTATTTGTGAAAATAATTTAGTCACTTATTACACTTTAATGTCCTTAAAGGTAGGAAACATTTCTTACATCATCTTCATTATCTCAATGAGTACTTCGTTCACATTCCAAAGATGTGCTGAATAATGCAATAGTTCCTTACTTTGAGTGATAAAATAAATTCATTAGACATTTAGGCATAGCAGTGTTAAGATGATAAAAACTGGAAAGAATTATATTATGAAAAGTCACTAAATATTGTCTGATACTATTGTAGTAGATACATGTCATTAGAAACTTGTACCAATGAATGTAGAACACCTAGCATGAACCCTGTGGGTAAACTATGGACTTTGGGTAGTAATGCTGTATCAATATAGATTTATAAATTATAATAAGTGGACCATTCTGGTGGGATATATTGATAATAAAGGAGGCATGCATATGCAGGGGGAAGGCTACTTGAAAAATCTCTATACTACCCTCACAACTGTAAACCTAAAATTGCTCTGAAAAGGTCTATTTATAAGAAGTCACTAAAATTAGCTACAAAAGTCCTAGCCTAATTTGCAAATATGCAAGCACGCTGACTAGAAAAACTACAACTTTATAATGATTCCACGGGATTCCTATTCAGTGGTGGCCCATCTGGACTCATTACCTGTAGTCACACCAGGGGCATCTGTAAGGCTTCTCTCCAGTGTGCACACGCTTATGCCGCGTCAGATGGGACTGGGTTGTGGAGGCAAAGTTACACTCATCACATTTGAAAGGTTTTTCTCCTGAAACACAGGAAATGTATATGAATAACAACAACTGCACATGCAGGGTTAACCCTCTTTTGACAATTTAAAAAAACCTTATTTCCATAAAATGTTAGGTATAGTATTCAATGGATTGTGTGCTTTTAGGGTATTTGAATAATAATTCTTATACTCAGAAAGTTAGATGATATCATTGATTTTTGCTTTTCTATTAAAATATAAGAAAGTTATATGGGATATGATAAAGTGTACCTGATATAAACAGTAATCTAAATAATTGGTATGAGTGAACGCCTGTCTAGAATGATTCAACAAAACTATGCTACATTAGGCCAATATATAAATCTCAGTGATGTTAGAATCATGGGAAAGTGTAAGACAGCGATACACTTTGAATATAGGCTGTAAAACGTAACACATTCTTTAAACATGGAGAAAAAAACCAATCTTTAAAAGTAAAAGAAGCTACAGTTCATTAAGTTAAAAAAAAGTATAGAAGCCTCAAAGAAAACTTTGAAATAATATTTAATAACATTTTAAAACATGACTACCTTGTACAGATACAGCTACAACAAGAGGACACAAGGATTAAAAAGGACTTTTGTCTCTTTGAGTCAGCTGCCTTTAAGATAAATCCCATTTGAAAAACCTCAACAAGTAAGCATGACAGGTCTGCTTAAGTAACTCCTTGCTGTCGGTTTCTACACCTCTGGTCAAGCATCTGAAACTATTGTAGACAACTCAGGTGTACTGACAGATACCCAAAAACACAGTCAGGAGGATGGAAGACTTGAATTTAATTTGAGGGACAACATGTTATTCATATTGTGTAAGGATGAAAGAAAATAACTCAATCTCTTCATATTTGACTGAAGACTATTCTATAACATGCACACAAAATCAGTCACACAAAAGGGTAATCAGTCACACAAAGGGTAACTATAAATGTTATATTCATTATAAGAACTGAATGTGGTCACTAAGTTCAAAATAGCAATTTTCATATACACCAGCATCAAAGGGAAAGCCATAAAAAAAAGAAAAAAAGGTGCACCTAGTGGTGCAGGCCTGTAATCCCAGAACTCTGGGAGGCTGAGGCAGAAAGATCACAAGTACCAGCCTAACTTAGGTAACCTGGTGACTTAGTGAGACAATGTCTCAAAACAATAAAAAATGGGATGCAGATGTCACTTAGTCCAAAGGATCTGGGGGGTTCAATCCTCAGTAATGTAAGAAAAAAACCACCAACATTATCCTAATTTGATTGACAACAGAATGAATAAAGTATCTGAACAGTTTCAATGGGGTATAACAGATACATAAAACCTTTACATATTTATAGTAGACATTAATCACTGTTGTTATTGATGCAGCTATCAGCACAATCAAAATAGTGAACAAACACAACTATTACTCCCAAAGGATTCCTGTACCATGCTCCTCTCCTTGTTCGTCTCACCCGTTACCACACATCTGTTTTCTGTCACTTTATATTAATTAGCATTTTCTAGAAAGTTATGTATTTGGAAACATACAGAACATACACTATTTTTTTTCTGGCCTTTCCTTCAGCATAATTACTTTTGGACTTATCTATGTTGCTACGCATATAAATACTTCATTTACGTTTGATGCTGAGTAGTATTCACTATACAAATGTTGCACAATTTGTTTATTCACGTATCCATTGAAGGACATTTGAATTGTTTTCACTAGTGGCAATGTCAACAAATAAATTTGCTATCAAGGTTTATATTTCAGTAATTGCATCGACAAGTATTTCCTTCTCTCCTGAATAAATACCCAGGTATAGGACGGCTGGGTAATATGGTATGTATATATTTCACTTTGTAAGAACTGCAAAACTGTTTTCCAAAGTGTTACCATTTTATATTCTCAACACTTGTTTATGAGATTTCCAGTTGCTCCAAACCCTTAGCAACATTTAATGTTGTTGATGCTTTAAATCTGTATCTCTCTATGAATACTGAGCACCTTTTCATGCACTTACTGGGCATATCTTTATATGCTCTGGAGAAGCATGTGCTCAAATCTTTTGATCTTTTTAAAACTGGTTGTCAGTTTTCTTAGAACTGTATTTTATAATATGTCTTAGGATAAGGCAGAGTAAGTCTAACTTTGGTGTTCTTACTCAATCTTGTTTGACAATTTCAAACCTATGCATTTCCATTTTTTATAAGAACTTTAAAATCAGATTTTCTTTTCTTGCTAGTACTGATGTTGAAGTCAGGGTGGTCACACTTAGCTACATCTTCAGTCCTTTATTTTCATTTTGATTTTAAGATAAGGTCTGGTTAAGACACTAAATTGCCCAGGCTGGGCTTGAACTTAGAATCCTCTCATCTCAGACTTCCAAGAGTGTGAGAATTACAGGGGTTTATGACCACTCCTGACTGATATTATCAAATTCTTAAAACAAACAAACAAATGATTCATAGGATTTATAGTGAACAGTGCAGGAGGAAATAAAAATTAATATCAAGTCCTGTCACTCACGAACGTGGTATATTACTGTATTTAGGTCTTTAATTTTTCTCAGCAATGTTTTGAGGTTTTGCATATCCTCTGTTAGATTTATGTTTCAATATGATTCCTTGTTTAAAGATAATTGACAAATACATGCAGAGGTCTACTTCTTGTCTCCATTCTGTTTCATGGATCTATCTGTCCATCTTTTTGTCAATAAAATAGTGCCTTATGGTAATTATATAATAGGATTTTAATTTATATAGTATAAATCTTGCACTTTTAATAAAGTGAATCTAAGTGGTCAAGACATTTACAAATACTTGTTCATAATGCAAATTCACAAATATATTCTCACGTCTCTGTATGCCATTCAGATTGTTTATAAAATGTTTTAATGTCATACCTTACTGCTACATAGTACAGTATAATAGCCTCGATAAACGACTAAACTATCCAATCTCCATGGATTTGGCATCTGAAGGAAGTAGAAGGGTAACATTATGGACCCCATTATCTAAGTCTGTGGTATAAAGAACTAAGATCGGGGATGGGGATTTAGCTCAGCGGCATAGCGCCTGCCTGGCAAACACAAGGTCGTGAGTTCGATTCCTGGTACCGGAAAAAAACCCAAAAAACAAAAAAAAAAAAAAAAAAAAAAAAAAAAAAGAACTAAGATCTTCAAACTTAATTTTCTTGGTTTGGCATTTCAATTAAAGCTCTATAAAAATGTTTTAAATGTAGCTTATTTCATTTAAGATTTCATGGCTTTTTCATGTGACCTAATTTAAATTGAAAACCAATACTTTTAAAGAATAATACTATTTGAATGCTTTGTAAATCTAATAACTCAAAGTCCACATTAAGATAGCACTACGTTAGAGCAAATTATAAATTATAATTTCGTAACTGCCTTGATCACACATAAGATTAAATTGTATAATATTATGAAATTCTAAATTGTATATAGGCTGAAAAGGAAAATATAATGCAATGAAAAATTGTACTACACAAAATAGTATGCTAATGAAGGCCTATTTACATGAGTTCTTTATAGTGTTAAGAGCTCTATACCAATTTAAACATACAAAAGTTTATTCAAAATTGTATATAATAGTTCACTTTTAAGTCATATACTTTGCTACATGTTCAACACTTTTGGTGTAATAAACAGTAAATTTTTAATCACTTATGGGCAATTTCTTCATAAAAATACATTGCAGAAACTCGTAAGGAATTTCTAGTCTCAAAATCTAGTTAAAAACATAAATTCAACTCCTAGACTGTAAAGTTTGAAAGAAAATTTTACACATTTGATATAAGAGTTTCAGTTCGTTAAATGTTTGCAATAAGAAAGGGTTTTTGATGAAGGACTGACTGGGAATGGTGTTTCTGAATCCTCTGTCAGAAAAATGAATAATATAGGATAGTAACTTAATACAATATTATCTATAAGTCTACAGGGCTACTTGCATATACTCTATTTTTTAAAAAAGCAAAAAAAGAGGTTGTTTTCATTCCTTCTATATTTCCTTTACATGATACAATACTGCATATTGGTCAAGGTTTTCATAACTTCCGTTACAAGCAATAATCTCGGGCAAAATAACCATTAAGGAATACTTTGGACCTTAGGTAACACTGATAGGAAAGTAAAAGTCAAAGCAGAGATACCAGAATAGCTTGTCACCATAGTGCAGTGTCCTTTTGTGTGTCAACCATCTGTCAGCCTGGCTGACCACATCTTGTGGAAATCACACTTCACATTCCTTAGGGTGGGCTAGGGGTTATTAAGCTGGCCAGAACTCTTCAGCTACATGTGAGGATTGGTTCCTGTGCCCTTGAATCAAGGGTCTTTGACAGGTGATAAAAGTAAATCTCAGAATGGAAGATGTTTTGTGTCAGCCCTCTAGACAGTCTGTATTGCAGTAGGGAATTATTTACGCCATTTGGAACACTTTGGATACCTATCCCTTTCCTAGCTGATTGTAATTTGCGTGGGTACTCTGTGGTAAAAAGGTAAACCACGTCAGAAAGGGACACATCAAAGAAATAGATTTCAAGTGCACCATTCAAGTTTGGCCTTGAGGAAAAAGTTTTATACTGCTTAAACATTTTAAATCCAGCATAAAAGGTAAGTGCCTAGACTGAGTTGAACTGAGCTGTTTTGCTGAAGCCCAGAGTCTAAAGAACTGACTTTGGTATTAAAGAATCATGTTTGATTTGTGCCACAGAGGCAGATAAATGCCAAAAAGACAGATACCTCTGTCTGTGAGACATTGTCCTATATAGTATAAAGTTAATAGCAAAGTAATAAGGAGCCTCTGGACCTGACATAAAATATAAAGTTGTGCCAGCTCGATGCAGGCTTCCTGATCGATCCATCAGCAGGAATGCCTGTGATTGTAGTATTATTATCTCCATAGCAGGGCAAACAGGGGCATTACCCACTGGCAGATGTGGTAGGGAGGGGAGTCAGCAGTCTCCTGGGGCCACACCAGATGGGACTAGGCAACTACAGTAATATTTGAATTACAACACTTTGAGTACTAGTAAACTGAAAACATTATGGATAAAAACCCTAATAAGCATATTTCTAATTTTTCCACAATAGGAGTCAAGGTTGACTCACATCAACTGGGCCTCTCCTGTCATCTTACAATGAATCTTTAAGTCACTGGATTAAACTAATTCATATGCAAGTAGCTTCTCTAAATTTACAATAAAGTTCAATATTTTTAAAGTTAAGTTGAAATTTCTAACATTATACTAGACACTGAAAAGGGCCCTTTGATGCAATGGCTTACAAGCCATACAGAAATCTGAATTATATACATGTAAGATCTAAAAGCAATGCATAAGCACTCATTTTCATTGGTCCTGTAAACACCATCTTGGGAACTAAAGCTCCCTTTGCCCATTCCATGTCACACTTTGACGATCACAATGGACTGTAACTCACAAACTTCTGTGTATCTTCATGCTATTGGAGTGTAACTGCCATACTCAATGATTTTTATTGGCACACAAAGGAAAGTACAGCATTTGTCAATTGTGTGATCTTAATCAGGAAATACCTGATAGCAAAATAAGATTCCATTAGTAATTAAAAGGGACAAATGTCATGAACTGGTACTATCCCAGGCAAGTGAATTTAAAATTATGAAAATTATCACATATAGGAAACATTAGATTATATAGAGCAGGAAAGCAAACTTTGATAAATATTTAAAACTTTTCATTCTAAAGCACTCCTAATCAAGGAGTCTATTTTATTTTGTTGAATCACCAGAAATGGAAGACATGGAGGCAGGGGTTCTCTTCAATGTTCTTAAGTATCTCTTATGTACTTTCACTGTTATTATCTGTTCTTTTTTATTTTAATGTAATATAAGTAGATATTAATAAAGAAAATATCTAAAAAACACTTTATTAACTCTATTAAAAAAACAAAATCTCATACCAACATAATTAGAGAATAACAACAGCTAATACACTATGCACCATAACTTTAAAATGCCCAAAATGTTACTCAGAAAATAAGTCATAAGCAAAAGACTCTCCCTTACAAAAAAAGAAACAAAAATACAAAACTTTCTCTTCAATTAAGAAACTAGTAGTATAAATGAAGGAAATTAGCATATATGTTAAAATACATTTAAAACAATGGAATAGTCACTCTGAGGAACTATTTGGACTTCTCTTTACTTCCCATTTATATTTTATTTTGCTCCTGCTCTCTTTCTTTATAGATCTAGATATATAGATATATATTGTATGTACTGAGTTTCTCATATAGGAGAAACCATGTGATATTTAAGCTTGTATATCTGACCTACTCCACTCACCAGTATGTTCTCAAGGAAGAATAAACTGAATTGAAATTGAATGGAATTGAAATCACATTTGCATTTGGACAGTCAGATAGGAGTGTAGGCAAGAAGGCAGATCCACATGCAGGTGGATAAGGTGTACAGTGGGAAGAAAAGATGACTACAGACATGGGTTTTCCAGTTCCCACCCAGGAGGCTAAGACACAGTCTTTTTTTTTTTTTTTTTTTTTTTTTTTTTTTCTCCGGTACCGGGAACCAAACTCGCGACCTTGCGCTTGCCAGACAGGCACTTTTTGCCGCTGAGCTAAAATCCCCAGGACCCAAGACACAGTCTTATTGATAGAGAAATCAGAGTTATATACCAGAGCTTTGAAAACTAAATTGTTCTCTTCCTCCTATTTAACATTAATTTACTGAGGATACCTGATCCCTGAAATACACAATTATCTATCGTTTAAATATATAAAGGCAGACAATTTAAAATCTTATAACATTTGAACAGAATTTTCTGTAGATCCTCAAGTACACATATTTTATACTATTAAATATATTATATTATTTTATATATATATTTAATGTATACATTATTTAATATATATTATTAATTTACATATTATTTAATATATATCTTTAATATATTAAGTATTAAAGAGAAATGTAACTGATAAGCCCAAGAGTGGTGGCAGGGTGGCTTGATACCTTACTCTTGTATCTGGAGAGAAGGGCTGGGGCAGACTCTATACTGACCTGTGTGCTGCCTGCGATGCTTGGTGAGGGCGTGCCGAGTCCCGCCAGCAAAGCCGCAGAGGTCACACAGAAACGACTTCTCGCCTGTTGCAACAATAAACAGATGAGGGACTGCAGAGGTCACAGATCATTAAAACATATCTATCAAGGCTTTCAGGGTTACTAATTCCTCCAATCAAATGTTTCCATGTAAATATGTCAAATGGGAATGAAATTACCACTGCGGTTTATTGACTGTGATAAAATCTGAAAAGCACCACTGAACATAATTACATACTTGTCAGACCCATAAAAATTAGCTTTATTATCAATGGAATGGTTTTGTACAACTTCATTTCTGGTAGATGTCTTCCAGATGGGGCTGCTTTATGCACTTGAACAGTTTTTATGCATATCCTGATTTTTTACAATTCCCATACATCTGGCCTTTCGGAGCTGAGTGAAGATTGCTTAGAATAGTTAACATACAGTATATTTGACTCTGTTTAAATAAAACACTGAATTTTCTAACAACTTAAGAATGTTAAATTTGTTTTACCTGATTCTATCAGGTGCTTCCTTATTCATATCAGCTTACTATCATGAACTAAGTAGCTTCCTTGACCTACTAAAGACCCCAAGTAACAAAAAAATCTGTATTACTCAGTACCAATAGCAATTCAAAATTGTTTATGTTTCTCAAACTTCCATTGCCAAAAAAGAAACAAAAAAGGTCAAGGGATTGCTTCAGAAATTTTACAAAAAAATCCTGTTATTCATCTTTAATAATAATAATAATTCTGGAATGAAACGTCTTAATTCAGCCGATGAAGAATTTGTAAGAAGTGTACAAATGCTCATTTTTTAGCATCTTTACACAAACTAACATCTTGCCCTACACTTTATAAATGCAATATCTCTTTTCATTGTAGCATATTTGGGCAGTAAGTGCTGTCCAACTAGTCAGATCATCCCATAATACTCATAAAGAGCAAAACAGAATAAAAATGCTAACCTTGTAGAGATTTACTGAAACTGTAAACTACTTTTTGAGAAAAAAAGTAAATCATATACATCTATCTTTACCCAGTTTATTCTTTTTTTTTTTTTGGTTTTTCTTTGGTACCAGGAACCGAACTCACGACCTTGCGCTTGCCAGGCAGGCGCTTTGCCTCTGAGCTAAATCCCCAGCCCCTACCCAGTTTATTCTTTATAGACACTTTCCCCCCGCGCCCCCCATATCAGGAACTGAACTTGTGACCTTACACTTGCCAGGCAGGCACTGCACCACTGGGCTAAATCCCCAGCCCCTTCTTTATAGACATTTGATACAAGTCTTTCCTAGGTTTTGCCCAAATCATTCTGGTTTGTTCTAGTGTTCTGGTACGTCATGAAAGAAATTAAGTCTGTGGCACTTCTGGAAACTAGTCCTTATAAAGTTAAAATAAATAGCAAATGTAAAAAGGTAAAGTAAGTTTGGTCATCAAAAAAGAGTATTCCCTTTATCTAACCATTTGTTGACTTTTCTAAATTAAATGAACACTACTAAGGAGACCTTTAACTTAAGTATGTTTAACCTTATTTCCCAAAGACATATTAAAATGTTCATTATCACTCAAAAGTAAAGGTGAATTTAAATACTTTTATAATCTCACTTCCCTGCTTTGGGGTTAAGTTCTTTCATTTGTATCATTATTTCAGTATAGAAAGAAAAGAGTGGATGGGCTGTGAAGAATAAAGTTTAATTATAACATTCATTTAATTATTTAATGAATTTGGAATATAAATCTTTCTAACTAGCTGTATTATCAATTAAATAATACTGAAGTAGTTTTTTTTAATTCCCAAAAGACAATTTGCTTGTTAATATTAACATACCATTCTATGCTGAGACAAAATCATTCTTTACAATTTATTCACTACCAGAGCTATCTGGGCTCTTTTACCTGTAGTGGCACAAACATACAGTCACACACGCACACACACACAAGAAAATAGAGGGCATGTTTAAGACTGTGTTTGCCAACTACACATATATGCAAGACCAAATACACATGCATTTCATTGTGTGTGGTACCGGGAATGTTGGTGTGACCACAGAAGTATTTTTCTCTTCTGAAATTCATAAATGTCTTTCTGACCTACATCTTCCTTCTAAGACAAAATTTTAAGCACAGAAAAATCATGACGAGATTTATACTCATTACACATGCTTTACATACAACTATATGTATATAGAAAGAGTATACAGAAACAGCATATAAATTCTATTCACTCCATTAAAGATATATACAAATACAAAGTATTACTTATTTTCCATGTGATTTGATTCTAGATACATTAGTGACCTTGAGTTTTTGATGTATACGATTTTATTTAGGATGGTAGTCTCTAATGAATTGTATGTCATATTTACACTGGTTGCTTGATTTTTTTTTCATTCTAAATGCAATTTTCACTTGCCTTTCTGTGTATGTGTGTATGTGTGTGTGTGTGTATGTGTGTGTGTGTGTGTGTGTGTGTGTGTGTGTAATGACAGCAGGGTTAAAGGAGAACAGTGGGCAAAACAATATTTTTCAAGAAAAAATTTAACAAAAAACTCAAAGTAATATTTCATTGATTATAGAGGGGATTCATTTAGCATGCTATATTTATAATATAGCAGAGATATAATGGAAGACTTCTTCTCATAACAACTTGAATTAGTTTCAAGTGTGCCATTTTGCATTCAAATGTAGAAAGACACGGAAACCAATCCTTTATTTTCTATTAGAAAACAGCCACTGTCCCCTATCTCTCATTATGGTGCAGACTACAAGACCTAACAACAAAAATCCATATTATTGATCCAGCCAAGTCTCCACAATTATTCTTTAGAAGGAAACGCCGACGATAAATTACATCTGCACTGGCTTTTCATCTGCTGTTCGATATAAGTGATCTCTCAGGGCAGACTGGAGACCTTAAATCGTCAACACCCTTGTCAAGGAAGCTAAGGAGGCCTAGGCTTCCCACAAACTGCTTCAGAAGAACTTTTAACCTATAATTTCTAAGAATAATACACGATTCTTGGCAATTAGAAGAACACTTGGGAATGCTGATTAAAATTTATTATTTTTTCCCTGAAACAAAAATATTCTGAGAGGTATAAAGCAAAAGGCCACAAAAATATCAAATAGTTCATAATAATATAGTATAGTGATATAAGAAGAGAACTCAGACATAAGCTTCTAAGGAAGTTTTGGGTCCAATATATTGAGACAATGAAAAATAAATCATAAACATAGCATATGACAATAGCATATTAATGGGATATAAAGTCATGAAGGTCCAAACTAAATGTCCTTGGTACCATTCTCAACACAAATGTGTTTTCTGCACTGCTTTTACTATCCATTATTTCAAATTCCTCAGTGTGTTCAATGTTTTGGTGTAAAATTTATTTGAATTTGGGCTTTTTAATGTATAATTTTATATAAAAAAAGATACAGTAAATCAATTCAGATTAGCACTATGCATTAATTATCAAAAACTCTTAGGTCTGACATTCTCCCTGAGACTGATTTGCCTAAAATTTCTTAAATAGTATATAAAACCAAGAATAAATAATGGTAAAAAAATGTGTGGAAACAGTTTATATCCATAACAAAATATAAGTTCCTTGGAAAACTTAATAACCCAAATCATCTTTGATAAGGTTTACACCTAAAAAGATATATATACATACCAAAATAAACATGTACTTTCAAAAGTGACCTTTCAAATATGAACTTAATTTTGTTAGACATGTGCACACACATGTGCATGCAGACATATGCTAAAATGTTCCTTCCACACTACCTTGAGCATCACTGAAAAGCAATGAATGATATTGTACCTTTTCACATATAATTACAACAATCTTAAACTCTGAAAATAGGACATCATCCCCATTGATTACTTTCAAGGCAATTAGCGTATAGTTCTCACAGCCCATCATGTCTCTCTCTGCCCAGCCCTGAGGAAAGTAGGGGTCATGGCACACCTGTATGTGTCCTGTAGTGGTCTTTCATTGCAGAGGCTGTAAGGAATGAGTAGTGGCATGTGGGCCAGGTACACTTAAAAGGCTTTTCTCCCGTGTGCAGTTTCATATGGTTGTTCAAGGCCCACTTCTCTGTGAAACTTCTGTCACATAAATGGCATGTAAATTTCCTGCATGAAAGAGAGAGAAAACAATGTAAATTTGGCTTACACACTAATATTGAAAGCCCCAGACAAAGTGAATGGTAATCCAGAACAGTGGTGTGCAGCCTCTGTGAGGGGAACTGCAGGCCTGGTCTGTCATGTCTGTATAACCAGGCATTGATTTTTCTGTCGAGGCCTGGCACTTCAGCCATTTATTCTCTGCTTTGCGGTTGGGCCCAACGGGTTTGAAAAATTCTGTTACAGTCCAGTCACCCCTGAGGCAAAAGTGAGAATAGATTTCACCTGTACAGGCCTACACCACTTATCCAGGGCATGGGCTGTCAGAGCAAAGGCTAAATGAAATGCTATCCATACTCAACCACTCAGACAGGCCCCACTTTCTGCCAGGCACAGAGCTGCTCCTGAAAGGCATCCCTGGCCCTCACAGCACCATACTCGAAGAAAGAAAAGGGAGCCTCCACTGTGCTTTCTGATCAAGGTGTCCCTCTGGGTTACAACACGGTACATAAAAAGTTTCCTTTGATGAAAATAAAAGCAGTTGTCTACAGGTTTTTAGTTTAACAAATCTTTAACAAGAAGAAACTATAAGCATTCCTGTATGCAAAAAAAAAAAAAAGAACTAAAAAACCCTAAACTAACAAATCAGTACTTACATAAGAAAATATTACAAGTTCCATTTTAACATCTTTCAATATCTTTAACAATAGAAGAAATTTGACCATAAGCAAAATCTTGAATACTTCTTATGGCTTATCTGCTGTCCCTTTTCATTTGCATTCATGAAATCACCATTAGCATTTATTTTATTCCTCATACTACTAAGTAAAATCAATCCCTGTGACAGTGTCCAGCTCATTAATTCAAGATAATTAACAGTCAAATAAAAGCAAAAAACTGCAACCATCAAAAGTATTTCAGTAAGTTGATAAGAATTATGACAAAAAAAGAACAGCAATGGCAGCTCAAGTTGACCACCATAAATTAGGTTATACTTTCAACCAGTTGATGCAATCAAAAATATATGATGATAACATCTGTATTTTAAATTACATTATGAATAAAAAGTTGTAGAAAGAGTATACAGTTTCATATACACATTGTAACCATTATTTTACAAGTTTCCTTAGCTTCATTAGGGCAGATAAAGAATCACAAGCACCAAATAATTAAATTTCCCATTTTGGAGATATACGTGGATTGCTTGAGCAAATTAATCATTTGGAATTTCATAAATTCCTATGAATCAAATTATGAATTTCTTTTTAGAAATATTTCTCTTCTTTTGTTATATGTAGTTATGAAGTTAGATCTTAAATGTAAAATGAGTAAAAGTGGTAATCATTTAAGAAATGTCATAATACATTCTAAGCACTTAATAGTAAATTGCCAATTTATTTATCTACATAATGTATGTGGAGAGACACTTTTTTGTACCTATTAACAAAGACTGACTTTGAAATTACTATACCATTTGATCACTGCCTACTACAGAATGACAAATATAATGAAATACTTTGAAGTACACTGGAAAAAATATCACGTTCGTATATCTCTCTGACGGGTCTTCATGCATTTAGCATTTCAAAACCATGACTCAGATCTTATTTCCAAGATAAATTCCCCTATGTACTTATTTCTTCATGTATTTATTGTGGCTAAAACCTTCTCCTAAATGAAATAAATGAGGAAATTAACTAGATGCTATTTTCTATAAATAGTTTCTACAGAGTGTATTACAACTTTATGAATAACAAAATAAATCCCTCATTTTAAAATCTACCATGATGTACATTTAACAAAATTACATTTATGTAACCCCAATATAGGTATTGTATTACTCATACGTGACAAAAATGTTAAACTGAAGCTCAGTACCTATAATGAAATAAGAAAAGCCAGATAACAAAGAACAAAGACCAACCACTGGACTTTCAGAAAACCTCACAGGTCTTACAATCTCTTTAGAAAAAAATGCTCACTCACGGCCACTTTGAAAAGCACTGGAAATATTACGAATGTAAACTGTCCTTATAAAGATTAAGTTCTAATTATCAGTGGGTTATCTCCTAAAACTACACAAATCCAGAGCTTCAAATATTCTAAAATATCTTCATTCCCAATTCATGCTCACTTTGGCATCTGCCATAGGATGCAAGCTCTCCTCAGGGCCTTCAGGAATCTGTTCTGCAGCATCTCCAGGATAGACCCTGGGCTGAAATATACAGTTCTTCTCTATGGTGTGGACCTAAGGATAAGGATAAGGATAAGGAAAAGGAAAAGGAAAAGGAAAAGGAAAAGGAAAAGGAAAAGGAAAAGGAAAAGGAAAAGGAAAAGGATAAGGATAAGGATAAGGATCAGTGTGTGCTCTAGATGGACCTTAGAAATGCCAAGTTATCTCCACTCCAAGAACACTAGTGTGGATATATAGAGAAATCAAAGGAAAAAGTCAGATTTGGCTTGTAAAGAAATTATAGCCTAATAAGGGAGAAAAACCACTCACAAAAAATAAACTCAATGCCAGAAAAAAAGGCCATATTAATTTTAAAAGAAAATTCAGTGAGCATGAATTGGGAATGCAGATATTTTAAAGGCAGGACAGATTAGAGGGTTCCTAGAGGTCGCAATTTAACTTGGGCAATAAAATATAAGTGACAACTAGAAATACAGTACAGAGCTAGCAGGGAGGATTTCAATAACAGGAAATGCATGAGAAAGCCCCTGAGCTGGGAAGCAAAGGTTCTGAGAGAACTTCCCACACGGTGCAAAACGCCCACACGCTACCTCCTCAGTGGTGCAACCCCTCCAGACACCACAAATAGGGTGAAGCCCTGTGACCTACAGTGGGTAAGATTAGAGGGCATTGATGGTCTAACCATCATTAGTGATTTTATGTGAGAAATTTCTTAATTAAATTTAATATACATTAAAAAGAAGTTTATTTTTCAAAAAGTAAAATGCAATAGATATAACTGGCAATAGTGTAAAGATTACACTAGCACGTGAAAGCATTTGGTACACCCTTTCCTTAAGGCCAGAAACAGGCCTTGGACTCAGCAGAGTTCAATAAACAACTTTAGATGAATTAATTGGATAAAATGAACTTCAATGAAGAATTTCGCTCTTTCCCACAACTATAAAGGCTTCAGGATCAGAACATGAGACGTTGACTTAACATCACCAGGGCTGATGCAGGCTTGTCCAGGCCTCTTGTTCTCAGGCCACTTGCTGTCTCCTTCCACAATACTTGTTTTAGTTCACAAACTGTGCCCTATTTCTCACACATACAAAAGATCAGAGCTGTACAGATTTATATACACAGATAAAAATCATATTTTCTGTATGTGTTTCAGATCCCTTTGGGATTCTAAACACAAAATTAATTTTTAAAATTTTAAACATTTATAACTAAGTTATTTAAAAAATGATATGACTAGTACTGTACACACATGACAAACATGCTCAGAACAAGGTCATCTCTTAAGAGAAAGATACTAGACTTCAACACCATTGGCAACTCTTTGGGATCCTAATCTCTTTTATGCACTTTTTAATTTTAATTTTTAATTTTTTAATTAATTTAAATTTAATTTAAATTTTTTAATTTTAATAAAAATTACAAACTGCCAAGTAGTACTGTTGGATTTGGATTAAAAAGAGCAGTGTGGGAGAATGGGATGGTGAAGGGATGTAAAAGTATTAATATGTGTCATGCACATATACTACCTACAATTACTGTATTTATTTGTACCCCCGAAAAAGCAGTTTGTTACCTCCCCTTTGCTTAGGCTAACATAAAATATATATATGAAACATTATAAATACACACATACACACACACACCCCTAAAATTGCCTTCAAGAGGTTTTCTTCATTACATAATTCCTGGGATTGAGATACATATGATGCTAAAACATTTTAAATAAGGCCTCTTTTCAAATGGGTAAATCCAACCAGCAAACAATGGAGAGCTAATCTTTTAGCAAAGTAGGAACAATTCCTAAATTAAAAAGGGCTAGTAGATAAAATTCCAAAATTTTTCTATTATACTTGTTATATTTATAAGAGGCTTCTTTAATCACTGGTATGTGTGCTCTGATTGATTCAGTTCCTGCCAAACCTGGAATGCCTCTGGGCCTGACTTATATGGGGAACAGAGATACAGGGTAAAATAGACTACATGGGGAGTTTCTTGTTACATGATATATAATAACAGAGCCAAGATTATAATCTAGATCTCTAGGCTTATATTTTGAAGCAACAAAACCAGTGTCAGCCAAATAACAAAAACTACAGGTTCTCAATGGATGTTATTAGGCATGATGAACACAGTTAAGCTGATGAATTTATAGGGAGCTAAATTATGGTTCTAGGGTTAACAATACCTTACAGTAATTTTGGCCTCAGGGAAACTCTCTTTTAGGGAATTTGCTTGCTTTTGAATATCCCAATAGCTGAGAAGTTATATTCAAATACAAAATTTGTATACTAAGTTACATCTATAAATTTATCTTTCCATATTACAGGTATTATAGAAAGAAATTTAATCTCATTTTTTCAAAATTACATTTTAAGGTACAATTTAAGAAATTTTAGATAGATGTGATGGCCTAGGACTGTGATCTCAGCAAAGAGAATCGTTAAATTTGGGCCCAGCCCAGGCAATTTGGCAACTTGTATTTGGATAAAAAAAATATAAAGGGCTGGGGATGCAGCTCAGTGCAAAATCCTGTGTTTAACAGCAAGTGATCTAAATTAATAAGTAAATAAATAAAAGCCTAATGGAGGGATTATTTATTCTATTTATTAAGAAGGTAACAAAAACTATACAGATCTCATTACCTATATATAAAGATAAAGGTGTTTCTAAATACTTTATGAAAATAGAGGTACTACTAGTATATTGTTGTTGTTGTGTATTCAGTATAGTTTTTGAATACAGTTAATACTTCCTTAAGTTGAGTATATTCTATCCCTATCTGTTGCACAGAAAAATCTACTTTAGGTATTTACCACTGAGAAACTCTTGCAGACATAGGGACATACGAAGATAAATTTCTTCCATTACAGTTTAAACACTCCTAAGGTGAGGAGTAGGTAAATGGAATATAATGCTGTAAAAATGAATAAATTAGTGTGACATATCTCTATACGTGTTTAAATATCTCAAACATGTAATTGCATTAAAAAGCAAGTTAGCTACATAAAATTTAAGATAACCAATATTAAAAGTAAAAGAATGAAGTCCACATGGTAAAACACGCACAATATTATAATTTGAGGACACTGATTATGTGTGTGGTGGGATGTACAGGGAAGGAGATTATGGTAGAGTGCTAAGTATAGCTGTAATTTGTTTTTAAAAAGAAAGGAATTTGAAGCCAACATGATTAAAGCTACCATTTTTGGATAGTTCCTTTATTTTTAAAATTTTTCATAATTCAAAGTGAGTATTTTAAGTAAATAGTCAAACAATATTTTAACACCTCTACCATGGCACATTATTATCAAATTAATAAATCATAGAAATACATCAGCAAGAAGCATACCCATATGGCTGAATGTGCTGCAAAAAAAGCCTTTCATAAAACTGCAAACTAAATTTTACAGTCACTAGCTTTGTAAACTGTAACACAAAAGTACTAACTGATTCAAAATTATAGTTGTAAAATGAAACTTGAGAACTTTAATGGAGAGACACTGTTAGTCTTTGAGAATAAAGAATACAGAACTGTGAAACAAAGTAGAGCTTATGTGATTCCTAGCAAAATAACCTAATATACTATAGACTGTTTCAACAATTTCTAAGTTACTCGAACACTACCAATGCACAGGCAGTTCCTTTGGAATAAAAGCTTCTTTTTAATGATTGTAATTTAATAATTATATCAAGATACACTAAAAGAGTAAGTAAAAATGATGCCATCATTACTCAGTAGGGTAACCATGTAAACTTCCACAGACAGCAAATAGAACTGAGAGATAATCACTTTCTTGAACAAAGAAGCACATAAAGAGGCATATAAAAAAAAAAATCATAGAAGAGTAACTGCAATACTCACTAAATTCACTTGAGCATGTTATCCTTTAAAAGTACCCCAGCGGGTACCAAGGCAAACTGAAGTTCAACAAATTGTGCCCCAATAAAATGCAGTACCTATAACTACTATAATTGTGAGAAGCTTATAATGTTTTTGGCCCAAGAAATATGTGAGCAAAAATGTGTAATACTTCTCTTAGGTATGAAGTATTATTTCATGTGAAACAGGCACTTAACATTAAATATTTCAAGATTATTCTATAGTGTTCCTGTTCATCTTATTTTTATGAAACTTCAAGGTACTATATAATGCTTAAATAAATACAGCATGCAATTTCACATAGACTCTAACAATTTCTTACTGTTTTCCTTAAATTAAATAATCAAGAAGGCATAGAGACAGATAAATAACAATAAGTGAATTAGAACACTTAGGGGCACTGTTGACCATTTCCTTTGGAATAGTTGTGCATATGTATGTACAAAGGCCTCAGTGAATAAAGTGGTAGCCAAAATGTTCCTTAATAATACAGTATTAATATCTAGATTATTTAAATTATGTGAAATTTTAAGAGTTATCTCTTTCAGATTACATAAAAACATGAGCATAATTTATGTCAAGAAGCCACAAAAACCTAAGATTAGAAGGTTTCCTTTACTTAATACAGCACTGAAATCTCCAGTGTGGCTTCCAGATGAGGGCTAGAAAACCTCCCTTGAGGGCTTTTATGCAGTTCACAAGGGAGCCCACTACTTAAACCAAGAGTCTTGAGTGCATTTTTGCCCTGATCAGATGATAATTAGTCTAATTAACAGGATAGAGCCTTGTTAACTAGTTGGAAAAGAAATTTAACCTCACTCATGCCAAAGCCTATCATTTTAAAACCTCTTAATAGATCATTTGGCTTTGAAAAGCTGAGAAATATATTTTCCTGGCCCTTTCACTTTTATTCAAGGGCTGACAAGCTCTTTGTCAAAATAACTTCTGGGAGGAGCATTAAGTAGAATATTAAACCCAGGCTGTCTCGGTCTACTAAGAACCATGAGAATGACTCATTCTACAGAATTCAAGGATGATAATTGCTGTGCCCTAAATGATTAGAATTCATCTTCCCAAATCTTATTCCTATGAAATTTTTCTCTGTCAAAGAGGCCATAATCTACAGTCTAACCAAAACCATCATATAAATTTATCTGGAATTCTCTCTATTACACCACATGTTCTTAACCCAATACTCCACAGCACAATAGCACAGTATCTTAGATCTGGGTATAGGAAACTTGTGCAAAGGACTGGATGGTACACACTTTTTCTTTTGAGGCTATGAGATCTTTGGCACAACTACTCTACTGATAACACAAAGGCAGCAAAAGACAAACAAATGTGGCTGTGTTCCAATGAAACTTTATTTACAAAGATAGGCAGTAGGTCTATTCTGACCTGAGGGCTATAGTTTGCCAGTCCCTGGCTCCCCTGACAGATCACATCCTCCTATCCTTAACTTCCCCCCAGACACCCTGATCTACATGAAGTTAAATAATCCCAATATGAAACTGCTGGAACACAAAACTAACTCAGCCCCATTTTCAGGGTTTGAAAATTCATTGTTCTAAGGAAATAGTTCATGTTTCCTGTAGGGCTTTACAACACCAGCACGTAGCGAACAGGTGGAAGAAACTGTACTCCATATGAGACTCCTTCCAGTCTAGGTTGCCCTATCCTTTTCAAAACTATCCCTTTCAACTATATCACAGGCCGGAGGACCAGGAAGTGGAAACAATTTTAACTAATCATAAAAGTCCTACACAATAAGACATGCATTAAATTGCCATAGTTCTCCAGTTTGAACTAAGTGAAATTTTATGGCTTCAAGTTAGGTTCAAATCACTAGATTTACATAAGGGAGGTTAAAACAGTAGTTATAAATAAGATACAAATATTAATGTTTTAACAGTCTATAAAAAGAATTTATTTTAAATCATTTTTTTCTTATAGATATTCATTAATTTGAGCTACAAGGACAAAATGCATTCCTATTCCTACTTACATCTTCATCCCAAATGTCTTGAGTAATTTTAAATTTGGACATTTACAACACAATTCTAACAATCATCAAATTACTACACTTTTGCACCTTCTATAATAATAAATCAGTAAAAAGTATGCGTTCAGATTTATTGTGTAGCAATGATCCATGCTATGCACAAACCTACATCTATGCTTCCCCCAAAGGAGCCTATCACTCAATGATCAACACTAATGTCAATGAAATGAACAGAAGAGAGAACCAACACACTATGGGGGGCTTGTATAAAAGTTTTAAAAGATATTTAAGAAATAATATCAGTGAAAGTAGAATGAAATATTTGGAAGAGCTTCTGTGAATAAGGTAAGGTTTAAAATCTGAAAAAATAAGCCAAACTTCTAAAAATAAAAAACTTCAGGGTCAAAGCTCAAAGAGGCGGTGAGGTGGCATGTGTGAGCAGTGAGCCAATCACCCAAACAGCCCCAGGAGCACACTGCATAGAACAGAGATGTACAAGCTGTGTAAATCTAACAATCAAATTCAATGGTTCTGATGATCACATGGAAAGTTTGGCTTTGACACAACAGAAGAAACAGTCTTTGTTTTTCTCAATTTTTCTTCAATACTAGGTTTTCAGGATTATTTAATTATAATTTTACAAGGAATTAAATATGACTTTAATTCATAGATGCCCATAATCAAAGAAACCCACAAATCTGTGCACGCTTGAGAAAGACCTACAATATTAATGCCTTCACCTAAGATTTATAATGAACTCATTTACATTTGGCCAAGTAATGTACAATTTCTAAAAAGTGCCATCGTATCTGTAGCAAAACTCACTAGGCTTCTAGCTATATACATACACATGCAATAAAAATGCTATTTCAGAGAGCTCAGAACCTAGATCATTTGTATGACAATAGTTTTTAAGTTTTAGTATGTTTTATGATGATGCTATTTTAACATGGTCAGCTACAGTATTAGAATGGATTAAGAAATATAAGTAGATGTTACTGATAAGGTAAAAAAGACAGGCTTACAAAAAGGGTAAAAAAGGTGAGTTTTTTAAAAAGTCAGTTAGAGAATCAACTCTATTAGTTTCTTTCAAATTTTCATAAATAAAACAGATATTGTATGTCAATAAAGGTAATGAGAGCCGAGCGTGGTGGCGCATGCCTGTAATCCCAGCACTCGGGAGGGTGAGGCAGGAGGATCGTTGAGAGTTCCAGGCCAGCCTGGGCTACAAAGTGGGCTCAAGGCTAGCCTGAACTGCATAGCGAGACCCTGTCTCAAAAAGACAAAAACAAAAAAAGGTAATGAACAAAACTTCTCACAGTTTAAGTAGCTTATCTTATTTCAATTCATCAGGAAACAAATTTATTTAGAATTTGACAAGTCACAGTCAGGATTTTATTTTAGCATTCTAATACTACATCAAGAAAATGTTTCATTAATATTACTGCATAAAATTTTACTTTTACAAATGAACAGTATAGAAAAAAAAAATCACCCATCACAGAATAAGGAACTCCATTTGATAATACAGCTGATCATTTCACTTGAATAATACAATACTACTTAGTTCCTTGTTGGCCGCAAGTTTAGAGACAATATCTAGGGTCAGATAATCATGGTGCTAGAAAAAGAATATGAGAGAAACTAGGCTTGAGTAGCCTTTTGGAATCTCAGTAAGTATTCAAGTCAACATTTCTAAAACTACTGAACACAGGATTCTTCTATGTATCACAGTCTACATTCCTGGCATCAAATAAATAGACTGAGAAAATTATCTAATTCACAACTATTTAAAACAGTATGAAAATCATAGTTTCTTACCAAAAATCTCTGACAGGTTCAATTCTCCAAGAAAGACGTACTGGATACTTTAAAAGAAGTAGTGTTCTGAACAAAATTAATAAGCCATAGACAACATGGCTGATCTCAAGTAGTGTTTGGATTACATCCATAACATACAAGATTTAAATCTTTTACAATGATAGTTCCTTCAGAACCATTAACTGACATCAGTTTATTTAACTCTGATTTTTCTTTGTACATTAGTTAAGGGACAGTAACCATAACTATCTGAATGTGACATCTTAGAGGATTCAAATACACAGTAGATTAAATTTAAAGATAAAAATGATATTCCTATCAAACAAGTTTTAACATATGTCCTGAAAAAGTATACATGCTATTTCCCTGAAAAAATAATCTTGGGATGCCAGAACCTGTTCCATAGACCCACACATCTTAGAGACCAACGAACACTATGTGTCTGCAATTTATCTTGGGAATTTCTATGTCTATTATTGATATAAATTTCTATAAAGTTGAAAACAGTGGCCAAATTTAGAAAAGACTGATCTCTTTAATCGTACTGTGTGATCTGCTGGAACTGGGAAAACAAGCTTTTCCAAAGTTAGGCATTTCACTATTTGGGAGTTTGTCATCATCTTGGCCCTCCAGTAGGTCAGGATGATCTAAGGAACCATTTGAGCTCAAGGTAAGATTAGCCAGAAAGCTGAGCTGTATCGCACAAATTGCAAACACATAATGTTTGTTGGTCTCTAAGATGTGTGAGTCTATGGAACAGGTTCTGGCATCCCAAGAATATTTTTTCAGGGAAATAGCATGTATAATTTTTCAGGATATATGTTAAAACTTGTTTGATGGAATATTATCTTTATCTTTAATCTCAGAGTTCAGTACAAAATTGACCTTTTCTGAGACCCTTAGTTCAATACACAGCAGTTACAGCCCACTTCTAGAGTAAACATCCTGGGGCATCTGTACACTGCAGCATTACTAAGACATGATTTGAGGGGATGGGGATGTAGGTCAGTGGCATAAGCACTTGCCTGGCAAGCCTGAGGTCATGAGTTCAATTCCCAGTACCAAAAAAAGACATGATTTGAGTTTGGTAGACTAATTCAATGTAGACACTATAGAACCTCATATGAATCACAGCTTGCTTTACAACACAAATATACTGACAACCAGATGCAAGAGAAGATCATGTAGTAGGGATATGATTTCTTTCTTTCTAAATCACGTATCAAGGGCTGGGGATTTAGCTCAGCGGCAAAAGCGCCTGCCTGGCAAGTGCAAGGTCGTGAGTTTGGTTCCCGGTACCGGAGAAAAACCAAAAAAAAAAAAAAATAAAAAAAAAATAAATCACGTATCAAGAAAAATGCAAAATTAGATTAACATAAATAGCAAATTTTTAGGGTTTTGAAGTGATTGTGGCTCAACTGAAGTTATTTACTAAAAATAAATACTAAGTATTTTACAATATTACACTCTTCAGCATTTCAGACCTATGTACCTACTATACCATGGGAACAAAGTGACTTCAAATAAACCACAAGTAAAAGTAGAAAATGTGTAAATATACACTACAGGAATATATGGCTGGGAGGAAAACTCTCTTAAATAAAGGACAAAACAAGTGCATATTAATTTAGTTTCCTTTCAATAAAATAGAACATTATTTCTAAAATTAGATGTCTTGCAGATATGAATTATTCTTTCCACAAAATAGATTTTCAGATTTTATCTACTGCTCATATATTCTACATTATTATGAAAGGATAAATTCATATAGGCATCTATAATGTAGATCATTTATACTCATTTTTCAAATCTTCAGCACCTCAAACAAAAGATCAGGTAGATCATAACATGATCATTCATTATATACTTCCCAGCATTCAAAGTATTAAACTAAATTTCTTTCTCATATAACTACATAAGCAAAGCAAACTGAAAGGATGCAAGTGATAAAATGTGTTTATATTAGGCATAAGAATAATATTAGACAAGCTAAAATACAAAACTAACAGAAGTTATCAAAATGAAGTGTACAAGAAAAAAAGACTTTTGATTATGGGCTAGGAAAGAATAAAACTGTCTGAGGCTGGGGATTTAGCTCAGCGGCAAAGTGCCTGCCTGGCAAGTGCAAGGTCATGAGTTCAATTCCTGGTACTGGAAAGAAAAAAAAAGAATAGAACTGTCTGGCTGTGGATATAGCTCAGGGGCATAAGCACCTGCCTGGCAAGTGCAAGGTCCTTCAATTCCTGGTACTGGAAAGAAAAAAAAAGAATAGAACTGTCTGGCTGTGGATATAGCTCAGGGGCATAAGCACCTGCCTGGCAAGTGCAAGGTCCTGAGTTCGATTGCCGGCACCAAAAAAAAAAAAGAATAAAACTGTCAAATAGCCTGCTAGACTGAACATTCTGATAAAAAGAAAACAAAGCCACCTAATTCAATATTGCGACAAACTTTTCATTCAGGATTCTTCAGAATAAAATGAAGTTCAAGAAATTATTTTACAAGTTCTTTGGCCCTGAGTAGGAACAATAATAAAAGTTATGCAAGGATCCAAGAATATTGATTATGTGCCCAACCAGCTGCCTTCGCAAGTTCCAGGGAGGGCAGCACTTGAGCAAGGCATTCTGGGAAAGCATGCTACCCAGAGGATTCAAATACTCAGAGAAGGCAGGTACTCTGTGTGTCAAGATCTCCTGCCACAAAGTTGACAATGAATCATAGATGGTGTTCACTACCATTAGAAACTCTTTTGCTTACCATGAATGGCTACCTGATCACAATCTTAGAGGACAGGGGCTGGGGATTTAGCTCAGCGGCAAAGTGCCTGCTTGGCAAGCGCAAGGTCGTGAGTTCGGTTCCCGGTACCGGAGAAAAACCAAAAAAAGACCAAAAAAAAAAAAAAAAAACAATCTTAGAGGACACTGTTCTAGGTGTTCAATAACACAAAGATTATCGCCAGACTCTGGAGAACAGACCAACTCTCAGTAATGACTTCTTTGTTTTATAGTTCTTCTTAATTTTCAATATTACACAAGAGTCAGTATCTTAT
Organism: Chinchilla lanigera; assembly: GCF_000276665.1. Classification (NCBI taxonomy): domain Eukaryota; kingdom Metazoa; phylum Chordata; class Mammalia; order Rodentia; family Chinchillidae; genus Chinchilla; species Chinchilla lanigera. The sequence continues at coordinate 58,312,821 of NW_004955402.1, read as the reverse complement.
CTTATCATGACCTTACTTGCCACTCAAAAACTGACACGATACTGTCCCTCTTATGTTTATGAATTATTTTCTACTCATATACATACATTCTATGAATAACGCTAAACAAGTCAAAGACATTACATTGATTTTTAATTTATTTGTATTTTTCAGAATAGTTAAGGTAAAGACAGGGAAACAAAGGATGAAGAGTTAATGCAATTTAATAATCTATATAATAAAATTTTATCAAAGGTTCAAACATATGATGAGATGTGTTCTGATAAATGATGTTCCCAATGACATAATTAAAATTGAAACCCAAATTGCTGTAATGAAGCCACATTACAGAAGTATAGCAGATTCCTACTTTGACACCAACACATGATGTTGATGGTTTTGTTATTCTTTCAGCCTCAGTTTTTACACAGGTCAAGTTGAAATGAAACATCTCCAAAATGTAACCAAACAATAAAACCCTACCATTGTAATTTTCACTTGCCTTGTACTGAATTTAGTTCCAGGATAAGGTATGCATAGGTCCTAAACGTATGAAGACTATCAAAGGCTATTCTACTTCAGCAGAGTTAAAAGGGTTCAGAGTTTTGAAAACAATAAATCTAAGCATCTGGCTGGAACCCAATAAACCACCAGGACTGGTGAGAAATTCTACCTCAGTAGCCATTTCCAGGGTGTTTTCTTACCCTTGGTTCCATATACAGTCCCAATGGATGTGACTTAATTGTTCTCTGGAATAAAAATATCTGTCACGAGACAAATATCTGTCATGTGACTTAATTGTTCTCTGGAATAAAAATATCTGTCACAGAGATACTCTGTTGAGTATCTCTCCATCTTTAATTTGTTGAAGATGGTAAAACAAACAAAAATCAATATAACATATCTATAAATTATGCATATAGTATAAAATCAGAAATACAGGGACAGAATGATAGTTAAATAACAGCCAAAAATTAGAGAAAGCTGCAGCCAACAACCAAAAATTGGAAAAAGCTGCAGCCAATATTCAAAACTAGCCAATGCCTTATGGTTACTAGGTGCTCAAATAATTTTCAAATTTAAAAAAAAAAAAAAAAAGAAAATCTTTGAGATAATAAAATCTTTCAGGTTCCAAAAAAACAAAAACAAAAACAAACAAACAAAAAATCTCTCAACTAAAATGGAGACCAGGGGGAAAAAACTCTATAGAGCTGTTATTACAGTAGGTAAGATCATTTCTTCGACTATAGTTCATTTCAGTAGAAAAAATCTTTAACATACAGATAGCAACAATATAAAGAGTTGGGTAATTTTGTGGGGTTTTTTTTTTTGGTTTTTTTTTTTTTTTTTTCTTTTTTTTTTTTTTCTTTTTATCCCTCCTAGCACTAAAGACTAAACCCAGGGCCTTCACCAATAGCTATATCCCCAGGCTTTCTTTTTGAATTTTTTTTTTTTTTATTTAGAGACAGGGTCTTACACTTTTGTTTGATTTTTTTAACATGGAGTCTAAACAAGCAATTAGATGAATAAAAGATTTAAGATGTTTATGTAACCTGAAGATAAGGATGAAACGAACCACCAGAATTGACATGATGATATCTACAAAAATTGTTTAAAAGAGCCAAGAACTAAAGATGGTGAGGTAGAAGACACTCTAATCTTCAGGTCTACAAACCATCTCCAAAATATTTAGAGAACTGTGTTGAGTACCTCCAGACATTTCTAATATTTTGCATAATAGGAATGTTTAAAACAAATAATGACGCCTATTGATCTTTAAAATAATACGCAATAAAGCACAATGAAAGTCACCTAAAAGTGGGAGGGCTAGAAGTATTACTTTGAATAAAACTCCAGGTGAAATATAATTAGAAAAACCTTCCTCTGGGGAAGAACAAAAGCAAAAATATTATCACAGTTTAATTATTATGAAGTAAACAAGTCCCCTGATCAAGTGTTGACTTTTACTCCACTTAACATACATCTGACCAGGGGCTGGGGATTTAGCTCAGCGGCAAAAGCGCCTGCCTGGCATGCGCAAGGTC